>NC_061093.1:60686708-60724208 GCF_015104395.2 Macrobrachium nipponense | reverse complement strand
CTTTTAATTTTATATTGATATATTGTATTTCATTGTTGTAGACACACACACACACACACACACACACACACACACACACACACACATATATATATATATATATATATATATATATATATATATATATATATATATATATATATGATGCCGAATCGGAAAAACCAGGCTATCGACTGAATGGAATCACGGCCTGAATGGAATGGAATATAATAGAATTCAGGCCGTAGGCCAAGCACTGGGACCTATGTGTTCATTCAGCACCGAAATGTCAATATAGAATAGAGAGGTTTGAAAGGTGAAAAAGGAGGGTACCTTCGAGCAGTTGCACTATGAGGCAATTGCTAGGAAAGGGTGGATAGCCAGAAGGAAGGACGAGAATATGATAAAAGATGTCTATTGAAGGATGATAACTACCGGACGTCTTGATGTAAAATATCAAAACATTCCCTTCAGGATAGCAAAATACAACCATCATTCCACTTCGTTTAAGTCATCATTAAGGAGATAAATACCCAAAAGCCACTTCTCGTAGAAGCGGCAACTTTAGAAGGCTGGAAATCGACATTGCAAAGCAATCAAAGGCAAATGCAAGACGAAATCGTACTTTTTTCATGAACTTTCATCTAATAATGTCAGAAACTTTTTGCGTGGTTTCCATAAATCTGTGTGGCCGGTCATTTTACAGAAACTAAGATATTCTGTCAGTCAAATACAGTTAAGTTTAATGTTCAGATACTTTAAAATGTCAGTCAAATACATGTAAATTTAATGTTCAGATACTCTGTGACTGTATCTCTTGTTAAATACCAACGGGAAAAATTACATTTTATAAAAATTAAAGAGAAAGAAGAAAATTGTAATACACCCATTCTATACTGCATTTAAGTTTCAAATTGCATATATATACATATCTATATATATATATATATATATATATATATATATATAATATATATATATATATATCTAATAAAAGGAGACCATAAAAACGCCAAAATAGTAGAACGTAAGTACTATCAGACTGCTGTCACAGCAGTTTCTGAAATATAGTACATACTTTCTATATTTTGGCGATTTTACGGGCTCCTTTTATTAGATGGAATTCTGTTGTAACAGAACTTTTTTTACCATTTTTTTATTTTTAGTATATATATATATATATATATATATATATATATATATATATATATGTATATATATATATATATATATATATATATATATATATAATTGTGCAAGTTTTTAAAACATGCGCATCTCTGCTTGTGTGTATGTATCTGCCAATGATCGTGGGCATGCGTATGTATGAATGTAGAGAAAGGAAGAAAGGGAAGGGAATGAACTAATGGCAGACTGGAGCTGGAGTCAGGTAGAGAGAGAGAGAGAGAGAGAGAGAGAGAGAGAGAGAGAGAGAGATACACACACACAAATACCTATTGACAGGAGGGCGAAAATCTCAGTCTCATGTGGTTGAGTCCAGATCGCGGAGGGTAATTCTTAAAAGTTCACTCTGGAAGCCCCCAGCCCTTTTGTTCTCGGGCTTCCTTTTGTTAGGCTGTAAATAGCTATTAAGAAGAAACCAAGCCCCCCACACTTGCAGGTCGAGTTGGGGGCGGGATCCGGCCTCCAGCGAACACTGGCAGGAGGTTAAAAGTATATGATCCTTTCCTTACTTACAGTCGAAAGTGATGCTCACGTAACAATGACCGATAGATTGGAAGATTTTTTTGAGGGGAGTTTTGGAATGAGGTGAGAGGGCGGGGGGTGGTGGTGGGGGTTGGGGGCGGGGGTTAGGGTCAAGGGCTTGAACTGCATATATTAAGAATTTATCCAGAAATTGCATTCAGGAACCTATATGATGCATATTTTGAGGATTTACTTTGAAATTGCCCTCATAAAGCTGTGAGATGTATGTATTGAGAATTTACAGTGAAATTGCCTTCAGTAAGCTGCGAGAATTTAGTTTGAAAATGCCTTCAGGAGTCTGTAAGATACATATATTGAGAATTTACAGTGAAATTGCCTTCAGTAAGCTGTAAGATGCATATATTGCGAATTTACAGTGAAATTGCCTTCAGGAAACTGTAATATTCATCTACTGAGAATTTACTTTGAAATTTCCCTCAGGAAACTGTAAGATGCATCTATTGAGAATTTACTTTGAAATTTCCCTCAGGAAACTGTAAGATGCATATATTGAGAATTTACTTTGAAATCGCCTTCAGGAAGCTGCAAAAGATACATAGAATCTGATGGACTCAAAGTGCCCCATTTGATTGACCTCAGCGCTGTTATTGGGGTCATTTTCCTTCGGTAGAGATGCGAGTCATCGCCCAAGTCTGCACCCGAGTCTAGCCTGGTATTACCCTCCATTATTATCTTCCCGTTAAAGAATATTCCTCCAGAAAGGCTCTGACGACTCTCGTTTCTCCTCTGACTGGCCGAAACTGCCTTTGCATAATGAGGGGTAACATTTCATTAGCATTGCCATTGTCCTTACCCGAAAAAAAGAGATGATTATCGCTGGAATAACATATGCTGTAGATGTTCGCCGACATTTTGATGGAAATTTTCCTTTAAGGACGAGACTGCCGAAAATTTTGGCTATTTCGCGCCTGGGTTTCTTTGACGGGATTTTGCTCTCTCTCTCTCTCTCTCTCTCTCTCTCTCTCTCAATTGATTTTTTCACAATAGTATTTTACTCAAATGATATAAAACGTGTTATTAACTTTTAGCAGGAATAGATATTCTAAATAGTTGAGACTTTTTAACATATTTCCTTAATATAAATAACTTAAAATCAATTCTAGTGGACTACGTACAATACTAGAGCGTTTATAGGAGGGATAGTGTCCCCTCCAGATAGAGTGTAAATTTATCGGCTTCTTGGAATTAGTTGTTAAAAATACATTCTGTCGTATTCATTGGCTTGTCCGTAACTTATATATTCAACCATTAGTATACAGACATTCATATTTGCATGTGTAACTTTGTGTGCATGTGTGTGAGCGTGTATGCTTCAGTGCGATACAATGATAAAAGAATAAAAGAAAATATATAAAAAAGCATCGATGAAATGTGTTCCTCGCCCGTTCAGGAACGTGTTCTGAAAACACATGAATATGAAATAATTATAATTCAAACTAACCATAATCGGCCTCTGTTAGGTTGGATGAATCCTGAGGTCCGCACCAGACTCTTCGTAGTTGACCCTGTATTCCAAACCCGTGCTGGAAAAAGAACACCAGGATGACCATCCCCCATAGCTGTTTGTTTGTTTGTTTGTTTAAATGTATTAAAAACCCGTGCTGGAAAAAGAACACCAGGATGACCATCCCCCATAGCTGTTTGTTTGTTTGTTTGTTTAAATGGGGTTTTTACGTTGCATGGAACCAGTGGTTATTCAGCAACGGCACCAGCGGCTTTACGTGACTTCCGAACCACGTCGAGAGTGAACTTTTATCACCAGAAATACACATCTCTCACACCTCAATGGAATGCCCGAGAATCGAACTCGTGGCCACCGAGGTGGTACGCCAAGCCGTCCTCATAGCAGTTTCTATTAATACAAAAACCCTTACGAGCATTCCAAATTCCCTCCCGTACGCGTTTGAGTGCGCAGGCGCAAGGTACTCCTTACCTCGCGCATGCGCGGTTGCGCACGTCCCTGGAATGTTTTGATATGTGTCGGCAAGTTGTGGGCCTACAGAAGGGAGGAAGAAGTTCGCCACGGGGTTCCTCATTCTCAAGGAACCAATCAGGGGCTTCTTGGCCCCTGAAGTATGTGTCCCTTAATACCAAGAGGTGATGGCCGACAGGTATATAGATTAGAGGGTGAAAGAGAAGCAAAACCCCAAGTACGTTAAGGACAGGTTATCGACGACTTTGAAATAATTCCTTAAAGGAGACCAGGAATTCTTTCCTGAAGAAAAGTTGGATTTTTGTCATGAGATGTTTGGGGATTTTTGAAAGGAGGAGTTGGCTACACTTGCCAGCGATCTCGGCGATTCATTTAAAGAAAGGAATTAAGACGAAAATATTTTTGATAGTATTTGAGTGGCTCTCTCATTTTCGACTTGACTGACGTACAATGGTCCTAACCCTTTGAAACAGAAATTAATCATAATTAAAAGTATGAAAAACATTAGTTGGCAATGCCAGATAACTACTACTCGCCAATGGATACTTTATGCTTATACATACATGCATATGTACACCACACATACACACGCATATATATGTATTTATATGTATATATATATATATATATATATATATATATATATATATATATATGTGTATGTGTGTGTGTGTGTGTGGTGTGCATATGTGTGTAAATATGCATGTACTTATGCAATAGTATAAAGTATTGATTGGCGAGTAGTAGCTATATGGTACTGTCATCCAATGTTTTGTCTTACTATATATATATCTATATATATATTGATATTATAATATTATAATATAATTATATATATATTATACATATATATTATATATATATATATATATTATAATAATTAAAATATATATATAAATATATATACGTGTGTGTGTGTATTAAAATCCCTGTGCGTCTGTGTGGTAGAGATGAAGCCCTATAAATCAGTATAAATAATGCAAATACATGTGAAAAAGAGAGAGAGAGAGAGAGAGAGAGAGAGAGAGAGAGAGAGGATCACTGTAACCATATCATCAGGCTTTATCTATCCATTCCAAAAGGCCTCATTCACCCAGTGGCGTTCTTTGTCATTTGTCTTGCCGAGAATAAGGTTTTTTTTTTGTTTTTTTCTTTTCATTCATCTTTGTTTCCTTTTCTCTTTTTCTTCTGGGGAGACGTTACGAATGGTAAAAAACGGAGAAAAAAAAAAAAAAAGAGATCTAACGGTTTTTCCTAATGAAACCGCTGATTGAATCAGATAACATATGCAGCTGTGAATACCTCTTGTTAGGAGGTTCCGACTCCTCAGTTGGAGAGCAGCCTGATTTGCCTTGTAGCTATTTTTTTTTATTATTGTTATTGTTACTATTGTTAATTGTGGTACTGATTTTGTTAATGGATGAACGTGGTAGTAACTTATCTGAAACTTATTTCTTTTGTTACATCATCATCCAACCTGCCTATGGTAATAATAATAATAATAATAATAATAATAATAATAATAATAAAAAATATATATATATTATATATATATATATATATATATATATATATATATATATATATATATATATATATATATGTAATAGTAAGAAAATTGATGGTACTCCTAAGGAGGCAGGATGCAACCCGGAACCCCACACTATAAATACCACCCAGTCGAATTGGAGGACTGTGATAGACAAAAAAAAATAAAATAAAATAAATAAATAAATAATAATAATAATAATAATAATAATAATAATAATAATAATAATAATAATAATAATAATAATAATAATAATAATAATATCCGAACAACAAAAACGTCTTTCAGTTTTCTTCTGAAGATGGAAAAAGAAAGCCACAATTATTGAGTATAACTTGTTTACTCTTAAGTATTTACGTAGTATTTTGTATATACTTACAAGTAAACAAGTTATACTCAGTAATCTTGTGGTTTGCTTTTCCCAATAATAATAATAATAATGAATAATAATAATATAGTTAATAACAAATAAATAATAATAATAATAATAATATAATAATAATACTAATAATAATACTAATAATAATAATGTGCCTTAGTCAACATACAAGAGGGCAAAGTAACAAGGACTGAAGGGATAAAGCTACCAGATGGGTGCAACATCAAACACATAGATGAGACGGGATACAAATACCTGGGAATAATGGAAGGAGGGGATATAAAACACCAAGAGATGAAGGATACGATCAGGAAAGAATATATGCAGAGACTCAAGGCGATACTCAAGTCAAAACTCAACGCGGACCAAATATGATAAAAAGCCTAAATACATGGTCAGTGCCAGTAATCAGATACCGTGCAGGAATAGTGGAATGGACGAAGGCAGAACTCCGCCACATAGACCAGAAAACTAGGAAGCATACGACAATACACAAAGCACTACACCCAAGAGCAAATACGGACAGACTATACATAACACAAAAGGAAGGAGGGAGAGGACTACTAAGCATAGAGACTGAGTCAACATCGAGAACAGAGCACTGGTTCAATATCTGAAAACCAAAGAAGACGAGTGGCTCAAGAGTGCATGGGAAGAAGGACTGATAAAAGTAGACGAAGACCCACAAATATACAGAGACAAGAGAATGACCTACAGAACAGAGGAATGGCACAACAAACCAATGCACGGACAATACATGAGACAGACTAAAGAACTGGCCTACGATGACACATGGCAATGGTTACAGAGGGGAGAACTCAAGAAGGAAACTGAAGGAATGATAACAGCGGCACAAGATCAGGCCCTAAGAACCAGATATATCCAAAGAACGATAGATGGAAATAACATCTCTCCCATATGTAGGAAGTGCAATACGAAAAATGAGACCATAAACCACATAGCAAGCGAATGTCCGGCACTTGCACAGAACCAGTACAAAAGAGGCATGATTCAGTGGCAAAATCCCTCCACTGGAGCCTGTGCAGGAAACATCAGCTACCTTGCAGTAATAAGTGGTACGAGCACCAACCTGAGGGAGTGATAGAAAACGATCAGGCAAAGATCTTCTGGGACTATGGTATCAGAACAGATAGGGTGATACGTGCAAATAGACCAGACGTGACGTTGGTTGACAAAATCAAGAAGAAAGTATCACTCATTGATGTCGCAATACCATGGGACACCAGAGTTGAAGAGAAAGAAATGGAAAAAAATGGATAAGTATCAAGATCTGAAAATAGAAATATGAAGGATATAGGATATGCCAGTGGAAATTGTACCCATAATCATAGGAACACTAGGCACGATCCCAAGATCCCTTAAAGGGAATCTGGAAAAACTAGAGGCTGAAGTAGCTCCAGGACTCATGCAGAAGAGTGTGATCCTAGAAACGGCGCACATAGTAAGAAAAGTGATGGACTCCTAAGGAGGCAGGATGCAACCCGGAACCCCACACTATAAATACCACCCAGTGGAATTGGAGGACTGTGTTTAATATGTATATAGAATATCCTCAATACCTGTCACTTTCTCTAGTAATTCTGTTCATTATTAAAAGGTTGCTTGGCAAATATACCTCCTTGCCATATGTTTTATTCTCGTGAGTTAACAAGAATAACGCATCATGTTGATTTCTTTGGCCTTATTGTTTCCCATTGCTACTTTTAACCTTCGGATATGTCTAACTTAGGAATTTTGGTTTCATTGTTACAATTTTTTGGTTGGTTGTGGTTGGAGGAAGGAGGTGTGATTATTGCAATATTTACTGTATTAATAAAAAGACTAATCCATCTATAAAAAAAATTCTACGTTTAACATTTTATAAGGAAGTAGTGTTTATTTCCTTTATTAATTCCATCAGCATTCAAAAGTATATTCTCTTGTATTTGTACTTTATATTCTAAGAGCGAAAAGCGGTTCGGCAACACATAGAGGTAATTGTATTTACATTATCAATAAACTGGGTAACTAAAAAGAAAGTCTCATTTAATATATGATGAAATATCGCCCATTTCTCGTATCAATTCCACGAACATTCTACGTAAATTCTGAAAGCAAAAAGCGTCTGAACAATGGACAAAGAGTCAATACGGCCACAGTAACAGAAGTAAAGCTACGAGACTGTTAAACTCATTGTTGCAACCCGTCAACGGAACTTACTGCTATAGTTGTCATAGTATGTGGAAACAGGTCCTTTCAGAAGGCACAAGTGAACTCGCTCATTGTCTACCCGCTTGCTGAAAGGAAGACACCGGTTTGAATTTGATTAGACGGGATACTTACAAGTGCTTCGGAATTAATAATATCGGTACCTGAGTTCAATACCGGGAAGCGGGGGTCTCTCTCTCTCTCTCTCTCATCTCTCTCTCTCTCTCTCTCTCTCTCTCTCTCTCTCCCTCCTAGTTTGGTGATATCACCTTTAGCTTATATATTTATATAGTGTACGGTATATGTATATATATATATATATATATATATATATATATATATATATAATATATATATATATATATATTATAGGTTTCTACTTTCATAAACGCATATATCTTTCTCCTAGACTGTATGAAATGTTAGAATAGAGTTTTGCAAGATTTTCAGATTCCTTAGTTAGCTTAGAGTTATAGGATATCTTAAAATGTATGTTCAGATTTCGCAATACATAATTTAAAAGTATATAACGTAGAATGTAAAAAAAGAGAGAGATTAACTTTGTCCATTCCAAGATAGAAATTGTTTCCACAACTTTTCATTGCCTCGAGATTAGGGAGCTCGAGGTATCCGTGCTGTTTTCATAACATGTCAATCATAATTGCTCGAGGAGTCTGTTTCGTTGAATACGTGTCTTTGTTGAGCTAATACATTCATTACTGGTTTCATACGCATACGTCTTTGCCGAAACCGCGTGAAGATTTCACGATTTTCCTGTAAAGTTACATCATATTAGAAGCTTTAGAATGATTGCATCATCTTTCGCGTGTCCAAAACTCTTTGAGCCCGTCGGTCTCTTGAAGTGCCCATACAAGGAGAAAGAAAGCATTCATTCAGACTTAAATCCTCATAGCGTTTAGATCTCCCCCCCCCCCCACTCTCTCTCTCTCTCTCTCTCTCCCGCATCACTTTTGAATTCATATTAACGTAACGTAATTGGTCACTCATAACTTTTAGATTTCGGATTTCTTAGAGTTATTTAGTATTATTTAGTGCTTTTTGTGGAATCTGAACAGACATTGTACAAGTGTGTAACGGCGCCTTCTTTTGTGAAATATTGTGAATTGGTGAAATTTTAGAGCCAGCTGCAGCAGAAAGAAATTTGGTACCAAGGTAAAGTGTTGTATTTTTATTAGTTGCAACTAATAGTTACAGTGGTTTGAGTGAAATGATTTCAATTTTTACACATTGCAAATTTTTGTGTTTTGTGTTTGTTTCATTTTTTCTTATTGAAGTGTGTGTTTTTATGTTAAGCATTATTAGTGCTTTTTACAATTTTGGTATTTTCCACATTTTTTGTTTTCATTTGCATTCACAATTTTATTAACTTAGTTGTTTTCAATGATTAATCATTGCACATTCAAGTGAATTCAACACTTGTGAATTAATTTGCATTTACTTAGAATTCTATTTAAGTTTCACTGTTGTTTAGCACTTGTGAATTAATTTCCAAATTTTAATTATTACCTAACACTTTTGAATTTTGATTGAATTAATTTTCTTGAATTTTGTGATAAATTAATTTTGATTTAATTTTACTTAATTAATTCAAGAATTAATTAAACTTTGCTTTGCTTTCAAGTAACAGTAATTTCCCCTGATATTGTGAATTTGAATTATAAATTTTGAGTTTAATAATAAATTTTTGTATTTAAAATTTTATAAGTGTTTTCTTTTTCACCAGCATACATGCATATATTTGTGATTTATTTAGGTAGAAACAGTTTACTTGAAGTGAGTTAGAACCAGGGAAGTACTTAGACTTTTGAAATCAGGGAAATACTTGGACTTTTAAAGTTGTTGATGGAGTGATGCCCTTTAATTAATTGAATTACATAAGATTACCTCACACCTGTTTTGATGAACTTAGTCTTATTTTCTGCAATACTGGTAAGTTGTTTAGGGGATCATTGTTGCCTTTAGAGTATTCAATCGTTTAGTACCTGGGATGAAGGTTCAGGTGTCTGGCTGTTGTGAGGTAACAATTAATGAATGGTAAGTGTAGTAACCAGATACTTGGCACTTTGTCACAATATATATATACTATATACTATATATATAGTATATACTAGTATATAAATAACCACTGACATCCAGAAGACTTCCTGAGAGCGATTTTAATAATACCTTAGAATCTCTTGCACACGGGAATTAACTCAGGTTGCGATGACAACGTACCTAATCTATTTCACAGTGACTTTTATAAGTTTTAGTTTTTATCGATGACAGAATTTTTGCCAAGTTAAGGTACTGAACTACGCTGTTAACGCAACTCTTATCGCAGGTACAGTCTCCTCATATGTATGAATCGAAGTTGATGCGCGCCTAATTAACAGAGATTTGGAACGCGTGATTTCCTCGCATAGGTAAAACTGCTCTTGGTAATTTCTATGTTTGGTGATACAGCACACATCAGAAACATATCCTCTTGTTTTACCAGAAAACTAAGCGTTGGTCACGAGACTTCCTATATCTACAAGCGATGGTATCATGGCTACATAGCGACTTAAATCTTCATTATATTTTTTCACATCGTTTTCCAGTTCGAATGTACTAAGAATTGATCACGAGACTTCCTGAATCTACAATTGCGATGGTATCATGGCTACATTGCGACTTTAATCTTCATTATATTTTTTCACGTCGTTTTCCAGTTCGAATGTACTAAGCAGTACCATGGGATCTTTAACCTTTCAGAGAGAAACCCTTAGAGTAATGGTTCATGTCCTACCGGCAGAGGTACCAAGACCACCATCGAAAGATCTTCCATGAACTAGTTCTCGAAAAGAACTCACATCACCACCTTTGGCACCTACGCTATTATTAGTGCATGCTGCTTGCTTTGTGCCAACATCAGTGACATCCCTTTGAGTTGCAACAATGCCATATTGCTCCGTTAAATAGAGGGAAATATCAGTAAAAATGATGCTAATAATAATATGGGTTTACGAAGCTCCTTAAAATCTACATGGTTTATAAGCAGTGTCGTTGTGGACCTTGGTCGTGATCATCGTCAGGTGCTCGATCGATCGATCGATCGATCGATCGAGAGAGAGAGAGAGAGAGAGAGAGAGAGAGAGAACCAATGTCCTCCCCTTTCCCTATAAGTTACCTTCCAGTCTCTCCCAAAATGTAATCATTGGATACCAAGTACGAGGCTTACCTTCTGGTACGACTTCCGTGAATTTTCCCAAATAAATTTTTTGCATAATCCTGCTAACCAATAAACAAAAAAAAAAAAAAAAAAACTCACTGCAGGAGATAATCATAACACTGAAAACCAAATGAACGCCATACTTGGTAATTACCTGTCACATATAGATATAGGACCCAGTGCTCCAGAAATATGTGCTCCCAAAAAAGGGCAGATATTAAGTAGCGGAGCAGATTCAATCTATATAATTTACTCCTTTCGCCAAACCCCGCGTACTTCTTGCTATACCTCCTTAACTTCGAGATGAAGATGATTTTGTGTGCATGTGTGTGTGTGTGTTTTAGAGAGAGAGAGAGAGAGAGAGAGAGAGAGAGAGAGAACTTGAAACTCTTAAGACTTAGCACAAGCCTTCGGGGTCCGCAGGCGGCCTGTATAGAAATAACACATTAACAAACTATCGGCCGCTATCACCATGGATCTCGGGCCAGCTGACCAATAAATAAAGCCAAATACCGCCAGCAGAGAGAGACAGAGATAAAACTGTCATGTAAGGTTTAGACGGCCACTCACCAGCTAATATGGATACTTAACATACTGCCGAGGAAGGGTGAGGGAGGGGAGGGGGGAGGGGGAGGTTTGATGGTGGTGATGGTGGTGGTGGTAGTGGTGGCAGGGTTTTTCATTATACGTTTCCCTGTCTCGTCAAGATGAAAGTAGCGCTCATCCCCACATCATGGGGAAGATTTACGCCATCTACAACCCCATCCACTCATGCGCTCCGCAGACAACCCCCCCCCCCCCCCCCCCCCCACTCTCTCTCTTCTCTCTCTCTCTCTCTCTCTCTCTCTCTCGGCGTTGCCAGTTTTCGATCTTTCCGTTTTCTTCTCTCTCTCAAAAACAGGCCTCGTATTTGCACATGTACACATCATTCAGGAATTACGGTTAGCCACGAGGCGTTTGGTACCATAGAAAGGAATTTTCGGATTTTCCATCATAATGGTTGCCTGGAATTGGCTCTTCCAGGGCAGCAGATGGTTCAATTCTCCGGGGCGCGATTCCATTAATTCAAATCTGCTTACGACTGAGAGAGAGAGAGAGAGAGAGAGAGAGAGAGAGAGAGAGAGAGAAGCTCTGTTGGGATCTCTCTCTCTCTCTCTCTCTCTCTCTCTCTCTCTCAGACGTTTTGCCAGATCGTTAAGCCCGTACTTACTGGTGCATGAAAATGAATTAACTTATTAATTATTCATATTTGGGGGTGTTTTTCGAGCACCTCCGCAACGCCCTTGTTAGACTTGGTGCCTGTGCAAATTACGGAATGATAAAACCCGAGAAATATGTAACAGTTATTGGATCTGGCTCACCGTGGCCCTTCTGACGTATAACGATGTAAACACGCCCGACCGCTCTTTAGGATAATGTGATGTAGATGTTAATCTGGACTCGACGCATTCGCCTCTCTCTCTCTCTCTCTCTCTCTCTCTCTCTCTCTGTGCGGAGCTGCTTCTCTCCAAGCAGATGATGATTTTCGTCCATCACTCACTTTAACCCGATGCATTTGTCTTCAGCCTCAGACTCGAAGATCATGACCGACGTTTCCACAAGGCCCCAATTTGGGGGGTTCCTCGTATACCCGCAGCAGCAGCATCAGCAGCGTCTTCTGGCTCCTAATGGTGCATCAGCTCCGCGGGGAGAGATACCCTCTCATAACAAGAGATAAGGCTGAAATGTGGAAGCTATTTGGTTGTGTTTGCTAATCCTTTTATAGGCTGCATTGCTTGTTTTACAGGCGGTCCCATTTTCGTGTAATTTTATTCGTGGCTATTCAAGTTTTGCTTTGGGTCTCATGGAATATCGTTTCTTATGTTTTATAGAAGGAGTTGCCAAAGTGGTCTTAAAGCAAATAGTTTCGTAAAATGTAGCAAACCCAATAAAATAGATAGATGAGTCTACCTAACAGATTGCTGCACGAATGATAAGATTCTCTCTCTCTCTCTCTCTCTCTCTCTCTCTCTCTCTCTCTCTCTCTCTCTCTCTACCTAACAGAATGCTGCACGAATAATAAGATTCATTTGCCCTCTCTCTCTCTCTCTCTCTCTCTCTCTCTCTCTTTGCCGTGAGGGTTGGCTATTTAGCGTTATCAGTTCAGTCTTTACCAAACACAATAACCTGAGGCGGTGATTGGTGAGGAATATATACATAGAGGCCCAATAGCTCATGCTGATAAGGTCTTCTTCTACTCTTCGTTATAGACTCGGGAGAACCATCCGGATATTGCGAACGCATTCTGCTTCCATTTTGTTACGTCCTTCAATTAAGCGTTTTCCAACACCAGGGCCTGGTTACTACTACACCCGCCAAGGAGGAGGAGTCAACGAAATCCCCAAAAGTGCGTGAAGAACCTAAATCAATGAAAACCTCCGGAGTAAACATTGAAACAATATGGAACAGCGGGCACTGGCGATAGGATCTCCTGGAAGGCAGAGCGATAATTGCTAGAACAGACGAACCAAAAGAGGGAGACCTCTACTAAATACGCTCAACTGGAAGGTGTTGAAATGAAGCCAGAGAGAGCGAGAGGAGGCGAGAGAGAGAGAGAGAGAGAGAGCCACCTATCTCAATAACCTTTTTTAAAGTACGGTTCTCCGGTAGCTTCCAAAGGCTTTAGTACAATCCCACCCTTTCATCTGGCTGATGTGAATTGGCATCGCTTTTTTTTTCTTCTTCTTCTTCCTCTTCTTCTTTTTGCTTTTGCCGAAAAGCTGTAAATCGCAAACGCAATTGCGCCGAGAGTGATATCTTCTAAACTGATGCATAATGGATGCCGTCCTCGGGCTCTCCTCGCTAATTGGTTTCTGTTTGTAATTTCGAAAACTAATATCTTTAGGAGTCATCTATGTAAAAGATGCTGCCTTCTTTATGGCTTATGAATTCGGTCGTTTGCATCGTTCTCAGTCCCCCTCTCCCCCGCCCCCGCGCCTTTCTTCTTCTTCTTCTGTTTCCGAATGGCCCAGGTCCATCATTCCCCTCCATTGGCTCACGTCGAACTAATTGCTTTCTTTTCGGGTTCTGAAAATTAACATTAAGTTCGACGATGATGTGTTAACGAGACTCTTAAAAACCAGGGGTTCTCTATTCAGCTATTCAGGACATTGGAATGACTTGTAAAATAATGGAAATGGTCTAATGCGAGGGTTTCTAAGAGAGAGTAGAGAGACAGACTTAGGATTCCTTTCACGTTGGTGAGGTGAGGATTATACTTCGTCGAGATCCTCCCATTTTGGTAGTGTAAATCCTGACAGAACAATGAACAATCACGCCAGGCTGCTTTTCTGCCTTCTCCTCTATCTTTCTCTCCGTAGTAGCTGCTACCCACATTAGTCGACTCACAATAAGGTAACAACCCTGTACTAGACTATTAGAGAAAGTGCCTTGTATCGTCTCTCGCTGCGCGATTTGAGAAATGAATAGTGTTCCCCGTTTTGAGGTGAGCATGCTTACAACTGAGCAGTTAGGACCCAGTGTGTGAGAGAGAGAGAGAGAGAGAGAGAGAGAGGGAAGGGGGTGGGGGGGACCTCATAAAACGAATCTTCCCCCTCTGCAGAGGGACACCCGAAGGATAATTTACAACGTGGTAATATCCTGAACGTAAACACCGCAACTCGTAAATTCCTATATTCATTTTCTCACCTATTGTCATATATTGTGGTGAAGTGGCTCCTCCTTCACTCCCTCCCCCCCCCCCTCCCCCCCCCCTTCTCCTATCCCAGCACCTCTCCCTACCCTACTCCCCATCCCTCCGACGTTAACTCAACCTGTCAGCAACCTCGAAGTGTATTTAATCTTCTTGTCCGTGCTGTTGCTCCGCCGGGCTTTCGGATCTAGCGCCCCTGAGCCTAGACTTATATCCTTTATCTTTGCCTAAGACGTATATCTATAACCTCATCCTTCTAGCCCTCAGACAGCAGAACCCGGGCCAACTGTTAGCTTTGGAATTCAACTTCCTCTCGGAGCCTCGCGTGTGGGATAATGAAGTCCATTGATTCTCGTCATATTGTTCGAGTTCGCATGAGCATCCCAACATGGTCTAGGTCTAGGTCAAGGTATTCTATATACCTTGGTCTAGGTATATTCGCGGAGCACCCGAGAGTGCTGCCAAAAACAGGCTGGTCGTCGCGAAAAAGGGAAAAGGGGGTCCCAGTATTACAGATTTCTTTGCCCTTTGTATATGATTATATCCTACAATGGTGTGACACGGGGACTTACGCGAATGCTGAATGCGACATGAGAAGGCAGCGTTCATTAGGAGCTGGTTTGCGCTTCGCATGAAGAATTCTAATCGTTTCGGCTGCATTGTCTGGCTTGCAATATGTGTTAGACTTACAGCGATGATTTCCCTTTTAAAAACGTTTTGGCTGTATGTCGGTACTTAGGCGATATCCACGAACATTTATATTGATTCTCCTGACCCAAAATCTTGTTGAATATTTGAAGATAAAATCGATAATGCGTATCAGCCAACTCTTGCGGTACTGTTACTCGGATTCACACATTACCAGTGACAGCTGTTTACTAAGCAGCTGTTAAACATTCCCTGATTACCTAATAAGAAGCCGACTCTTTTCACAATTGATATTCTTCTCATGATTTCACTCGGTCGCGTCCTCTCTTGGCCGAGGGACTTGAATGGAACTATTCCATACGACATCTGAGGAAAGCTCATGAATATACCGAGATAGGCATATACAGGTCCGCAGTTAATATCGATATCTTCTTCTTTCCCTCCGTTATCCCTACATTAAAGGGTCGGTTGCCTGATGGGCCTTCTCCACTGCATGCATCAGGCATGGGTTATTGTTTGGCAAAGGTTTTTTTACGACTGCATGCCCTTGCTGTCATCAACCGCAGTTGTAGGCGGTGGGCCTCGCCTTTGACAGGAAAGTCCACCTACAAGGCAGCAATTTCCACAGTTATTGGCAGTGGGTCTACCTTTTACTAAAAGGGAAGACTGTAAGGCAGCAGTTTCCACAGTTATTGGCAGTGGGCCTAGCCTTTTCCTAAAAAGTAAAACTGCAAGGCAACAGTTTCCAGTTATTGGCAGTGGGTCTAGCCTTTTACTAAAAAGTAAGACTGCGAGGCAGCTGTTTCCACAGTTATTGGCGGTGGGCCTAGCCTTATACTAAAAGGTAAGACTGCAAGGCAGCAGTTTCCAGTGTTATTGGCAGTGAGTCTAACCTTTTACTAAAAGGGAAGACTGTAAGACAGCAGTTTCCACAGTTACTGGCTGGGGGCTTAGCCTTTTACTAAAAGGGAAGACTGCAAGGCAGCAGTTTCCACTGTTATTGGCAGGGGGCCTAGCCTTTTACTAAAAATTAAGACTGCCAGGCAGCAGCTGTCCTTTTAGTCGCCTTTTACGACACGCAGGACCTACGGTTGTGGTATTCTTATACATCCTTTTGACAAAGCCATTATGCAAGTATAGGTTTTTGATGATTGCTCCACGAGTTGCTTGCTCATGATAGTGTATCTCAAACTGGGTCTTCTTCCAAAATTATAAAATGTTCCTTGAATAACTCATATCAAAATAGATGAAAGCTCTACTGGGCTTCCTCACATCCTTTTCACAACCTCGAATACTTATGAGAGACGATGGACACAGAGTAAAACATCGATCTCTCGTAATGATAATGTCATTACATCCGACACCGCCGACTCCTCATTCTCGGCTGAGCCACTCCTACAGGACAGAGCTTGGTGTCAAAGGATTTGTACCCTCATTACTGGTAGTTAGGGAGGCCATGTCCGTTGTCTTACATTAGGACACGGGTACCTGTCTCGCCGGCCGGGGTCAAAGCCAGGTACAAACACACGAGAAAGGGACAACCGTAACTTAATGGCTGGTTTTTTTACTCTCAGCTTTTTGTTTGATGTGTTGTGATTGGCCGTTTTCCTCGTGTAACCTTTGGTGGCTGTTGCTAGAACATGTGGTTTAACACAAAATTACACACACACCGTCGCACATACATACGCACATCATTATATATAGCGATAAACCACAGAGAAAGTCTGTGAGGCCAAAATTGTGTGAGCAGGATAAGTTCCTTCAGTCTATCTGACAATCCCATAGAAAATAGACCCGTACTTGAGAATGAGGAAGCGAGATAGTCGGCTTTCTTTCCCCCTATTCTTCTTCTTGTTTTTTCTCGTGGCTGTGTTAGAAAATGGTATTATAGCCATGAAGAAAAAGATGCTCGTCTCTCAAAGATGTTACAGGGAGTTTCAAGGATTAGGATGTCTCAAAGACTTGTTAGTCCATCCGAAGAGACATCGTGTGCTCACTTATCTGTAGACGTAGGTTTTACTGTACATTGCCTGCGTCCTAATGATTTTGTCTAGCTTTCTTTTAAACTCTTCCACACTGTTGCTGTTTACAACTTCTGGTGGCAGTTTATTTCTTTATCACATATCTTGTATGTAAGGAAGTTTCCATAGTGGGATGTGTTGTATCTCTTCAGCTCTAGTTTTGATCCATTATTTCTTGTCTGGTTTTCGTTTAATGTAAATAGGTTACTGTCTACTTTTGTTATGCCTTTTATAATTTTAAGGAAAGGTTTCATAACGTTCTCAAGCTTGGCTTTAGAGGGGAAAGACAAGATTCTTTGAATCATGCACTCTTAAGGATTAAAGATTGCAGATGAGCGAATAGTAGGCCTATTGGTGTCATGAGGGTGCCTGATGCTAGGGAAAGGCTATTTCTTTGAGCTCAACTGTACACCAACCGAAATAGCAGCTACAGAGAAAAGAGAAACTGGTAGACATTGAGGTAAAGGTGTCGTCATACATCAAACGAATTGTATTAGATAAAAAGTTAAAGTTGGAGAGAGAGAAAAATGGAGCACCCAAATATAGCAATAATGTAGACAGTCGAATAAGTCCAAAAAACAGCCTTCATATACACTCGTAATGTGAGTGGACGTCTTCTTCGCAACAGTTAAACTACACCCAAATTTTCATAGGTATTATATATATCTATATATATCTATATATATATATATATATATATATATATACTAAAACTAGAAACGAGAGGATGCAGAATGAAAACAGAAGAATAACAAGGCAAGAGAGGGCTAAGAAGAAAACAGAAGAATAACAAAAGAAGAGAAGGCCAAGAATGCAAACAGAAAAATATGAAAAAAGGGGGAGAGCTAAGACTGAAAACCGTAGAATAACCAGAACAGAAAGAGCTAAGAAGAAAACAGAAGAATAACAAAAGAAGAGAAGGCTAAGAATGCAAACAGAAAAATATGAAAAAAAGGGGAGAGCTAAGAATGAAAACCGTAGAATAACCAAGGTAGAAAGAGCTAAGAATAAAAACAGAAGAGTGACAACACAAGACAAGAGAGGGCTAAGTATTATATAAAAGAAGATAAAAAAGAGAAGAGAGTGCTAAGGATGAAAACAATAATAACTAGAGCAGAAAGGTCCAAGAATGTAAACAGAAGAATAACTAGAGATGAAACGTCCAGGAATGTAAACAGAATAATAGCAAGAGAAGAGAGGGCTTAGAATAAAACAGAAGAATAAAGAAGAGACGTCCGAGAATCAAAACAGAAGACTAACAAGAGAATATTGGACTAAGAATGAAAACAGAAGACTAGCTAGAGAAACGAGATCTTACAATGAGAACAAAAGAACTAGAGAAAAGAGAATTGGAAGAGAAAGAGGAAGAACAATTAAGAGAACAGAGAAATAAGACTGAAAGTAGAAGAATAACCATACGGACAAATCCAAGAGCGAAAACAGAGGAATGACAACAAAGACAAAAAATATAAATAAATAAAAAATAAAAATAAAAAATACGGAAAAAGGCGAATTAGAGGAGAAGAGAAAAGTGGTAACACCCAGAGCAGGAAGATATATCGACAGAATCTATGACACACAATGCTCCGAGGAGAGAGAGAGAGAGGGAGAGAGAGAGAGAGAGAGGATGATAGAAAATGGGGGAAATTCAGATGGGGGGGGGGGGGTGTCTGTGCGCTTAATCGTTAACTCGGAGAAGTTTTAATTACCATCATCACCTGTTATTAATCGCGTAGGTGAACCTTGGTCTTTTATTTACGCCCTGATGGCACAAGAATTAATGGCCACTTGTTTGTACGAGTAAACATGCAAGACCCACTTACGGCCTTGTTTGCTACATGATAAGCGAGTTTAATTCGTATTAATTAAGGGTTTGATAAATATCTGCTTGGCTCTCTCTCTCTCTCCTCTCTCTCTCTCTTCTCTCTCTCTCTCTCTCTCTCTCTTTTCTTTTGCTCTCATGTATAGAAGAGAGAAGCAAAGCAAAACCAGAAGAAAAGAGAGAGAGAGAGAGAGAGAGAGATAGAGACGAAAGCTTATCGATAAGCTCCTCCCTATGACAAATTGGTCTCTAGAAATCCATTCGCCCATTCTCAACCTAACCGCCCCCCCCCCCCTTCTTCCGCCACCACCACCAAAAAATGCTAGGAACACCCCCCCCCTCCTCCTCTTCCTGGCAGCCCCGTCCTCTTCAGCCCAGCATTATCAGCATCCTACCTCGAGTACTTACTTCTTCGTTGCCCCCACCAGACAACTTCGGAGAGGCAGTCAAGCTTAAAGGTCTATAATTATTTCAATATCTTATATCAAAGGTCTTTCAAGAAGTGAAGAGGAATGAGAGAGAGAGAGAGAGAGAGAGAGAGAGAGAGAGAGAGAGAGAGAGAGACCTGAAGCTCTTGGACATTTTCAGTCACCATCTTTTCTATCCAGAGTTGGTCAACAAAAGCTAAAGAGGAACATAAAAGTGACGGGAATTCTGTTTTCTCTCTGGTGTTTAGGGATCACTTGTAGGTTTTATTCTCTCTCTCTCTCTCTCTCTCTCTCTCTCTCTCTCTCTCTCTCTGTGCCCCTTTTGCTCTCCTCTCCCAGACTTTTGGGAACTGGGCCCCAAACCCCAGATGCTTGTAAACCACGAACTCTATTGTGTCCCATAATTTGTTTAGTCATTAATAACATCTTACGGCGCAGCGTCCTTAATGACCAAAATAGCTTACCTCGGATGATTGTAAGGCTGGCTAGCTTTAACCCTCAGATTATAGTGTTTAAGGCACCTTTCTATACAATATACCTAACTTACGACGGGCAGAAATAATTACTTAGATTCAAGTATGTTTTTGTTATGGTAATCAGGTCCGGCATTAAAAGTGGAGAGGCGTGACTTGAGCCCGACTTAAATCGGTGACTGGAAGAAAGGGCCAATGCGCAAGATGGCCGCCGATAGAGCCGGGCGGGGAATTAGCGAGTGAAATATAGCGGCGGTGATAATAGGATCCAGTAATGTTTACAAATGTTACCTCAGTCAAAGCCCGGTTGTAAATGTTATTTATTGGCAACTGGATACCGCAAACATCGTCCGAACCCCTCCGAAGGCCGGGACGGGAATAACGGCCTTATTCCGAGGGCGCGGAAGGAGGGTTTCAGAACGTCCGCTCGGATTATTTTATAGCTTATTAAACTTCCCTTCATATTTGGACATCTACCGTTCAAGTGTGTGCTTCAATAATTCAAGATTGATAGGGTGGGAAATATTTACACATTTATTAATGGGATTCAGCGTGATCGCCTTTCAAATGCTGTGTTGCGCTGTCGAAGAACTAAAGTCATTCCAGAAACCACATTGTTATGAGTCGAATCTGAAATATTTTCGGCGAATCAAAGAAAACAGACTTTTATCTGGAAAGTCTAAAAGTACGGCAGTTGAGAGAATAGCCACTTTTATGACTAATGGTCAAGCTATTAAGGCTTTCACCTTTATATAGTTAATTCCTCTCAAACTGCTTCTCATTTTTGTCAGCATCAACTAATGCATTATTATTAGCCTATATAGTTAGCTTCGATGTTTGTCAATTGTGAAATCTTAGACGTATGGACCTTATAATAAGACATTACATATACCATCCCTCATATTCCATTCTTTACATACACCATCCCCTCATATTCCATTCTTTACATATACCATCCCCCATATTACATTCGTTACATATACCATCCCCTCATATTCCATTCTTTACATATACCATCCCCTCATATTCCATTCTTTACATATACCATCCCCTCATATTCCATTCTTTACATATACCATCCCCTCATATTCCATTCTTTACATAAACCATCCCCTCATATTCCATTCTTTACATATACCATCCCCTCATATTCCATTCTTTACATATACCATCCCTCATATTCCATTCTTTACATATACCATCCCTCATATTCCATTCTTTACATATACCATCCCCTCATATTCCATTCTTTACATATACCATCCCTCATATTCCATTCTTTACATATACCATCCCTCATATTCCATTCATTTCATATAACCACTCATATTCCTTTACCTTTACATACCATCCCCTCATATTCCATTCTTTACATATACATCTCCTCATATTCCTATCTTTACATTCACCATCCCCTCATATTCCATTCTTTACATTAGATCCCTCATATTTCTTTTTATTCTACCATACCACCAATCCCCATCATATTCCATTCTTTACATATACCATCCCCTCTCCATATTCCATCCCCTTACCATTATACCATCCGCCTCATATTCCTATTCTTTACATTCACCATCCCCTCATATCCATTCTTTACATATTCCCCATATCCCCTCATATTCCATCTTGACATATACCATCCCTTCATATTCCATTCTTTACATATTTCATACCAACCTCACTTCCTTTTCTTACATATATCATATCCATTCATATTCCATTCTTTACATATACCATCCCTTATATTCCATTCTTTCTATATAGCATCCCTCATATTCCATTCTTTAACTATTTGAATGGTCAAACTTCATTTTTCAACTTCCCCAATCCGTTATTTGAAAAATCTTTACTTTATATTCAAACTGGGAGAACTAATGTACTTTGAATTCACTGAATTGCCGTCTTTGAACTTCTTGGAGACGAAAATGAATTAATTTTACTTCAAGTCAAATGATATGATTTTAAAATTGTATTTTTTCTTCTGAATTAAAATTGTTTTTTCTTTCTCCTGAATTTACCGAACCTGACCTCAAATTACGTTTAACTGGTGTTTAATACAAGTTTCTCTCCTTCTCTCGTCTCCTCTCTCTCCTCTCTCTTCTTCTCCGTCCATCTCTCCTCTCTCTCTCCTAAGGAGTAACATCATCATGTCATAATGGAAATTGAATATTATCATTTCACAATCAAAAAGGTCAGACCTTTTCTGAAAGCCCTTACTTATTTATCATTAAAATTTGATATCGTGACCACTATGCACGTCATTTCTAAATTATTATCATTTTTTCCCTGTATCTTCAACATCGCGAGAAGAATATGTTGAACTGGCAAGGTACGTTGACTGATTAGTTGAAAATGTTATAAATGTAATTCACTTTATTTTTATATCAGTTAGTTTAACCAGTCAGTTACCCTTTAAGCCAAACGAAGGTAGTTAACCAGTCAGTATATCAGTATGTGCCACACACCTCTCTCCTTTAGCATAAGACTGGCGATTAGTTTGTCTTACTTCCTCCAAAACAAATTGAGATTAATGTGGTTTGCCTTTACAAGTCCTTGCTACGCATGCAGATGCTTTTATTCTCTCTCTCTCTCTCTCTCTCTCTCTCTCTCTCTCTCTCTCTCTATATATATATATATATATATATATATATATTATATATATATATATATATATATATATATATATATATATATATATATATATATATGATATGTATATATATATATATATATATATATATATATATAGGTATATATATACATATATATGTGTATATATATATATAATACGCGCGCGTGCGCGCGCGCGCACACACACATGCACACACACACAAACATATATATATATATATATATATATATATATAATATATATATATATATAATATATATATATACTATATATATATATATATATATATATACTATATATATATATATATATATATATATATATGATATATATATATATATTATATATATATATATATAATATATATATATATATAAATATATATATATATATATATATATATATTGTTCTTGGAAGGCTCACCTACCTCTCTCTTTCTCTCTCTCTCTCATTAAGACCCTGACTTTATGCCGGAACTTCACGGCTTTGACCGCATGCCTGATGTATATAGTTGTAGCCAAAGGTTAACCGCAGGCGGTCATTACTCAGGAGTTTGTTAAATGCGTTCTACAAAGATTAATTGTATTCCCGGAATATTCAACCGAAATTTCTGCCGGTCATCAAACAAAAGAATGGGAACTATAAGAAAGGGAACCGGTCTGGTCATGCTGGTAGCGCCACATAAATACTGGGTCATTAGAAATTTGGAGGTTAAGCTCTTAAAAAAAAAAAAAAAAAAAAAAAAACAAAAAAAAAAAAAAAAAAAAAACTCCCAGACTGATTCCAGCAAGGTATACTCAATCAAGTTTCACTTTAGGGGAAATTGGTCACCTTTCATTCAATAGATTCCAGATTCCATCGTAGTTTGCGTATAGGTAAAATGAGCGCTGGAAATTCAAGCAAATTTTATTAAGAGGCGGATTTTTTTTTTTTTTTTTTTTAGTATTAAACCAGGCAAGTTTATAGTCAGAGCGAGGGAAAGAGAGAAGCAGGACAGCCTAGAATAAAGATGCTTTCTAAAAATTAACCTGCATTTCTTATAGGAGGAGTAAGTAAAAACTCTTTGCTCTGGGCAGAACAAAGGACATTATATTTCCAACCAATTCCAGCTACCGTCTAGAAATTTTCTAACTTCTTGTGAAAAACTTTTCTTTTAATCATGTAAAAGTTTCCTTTCCTAAATTGTCTTTACTATTTCATCATAACACTAAGTTTCATTTGGTGGTTGTCGATGTCTAGTAAATATATAAGAAATAAGGGTAATTTATTAACTGCATAACACCACCAAGAGCTTCTAAAATAACAGAGGTCTTGATAGCACCTTAACTAAGTATTACCCTAAATATATTTCATGACTACCAAGTACATGCATCCTAATCTCGAGTCTGCAAGTTAACAATGAATGGTATTATTATTATATAGAAAAGACCAAGACAAACTGTAGTAGGGTTCATTTATGACATATCACTAAAAAGTCTAAAAAGATTATTGTTGCAACATTACTATGAAAAGGAATTCGTCATCATAAAACGCATTCCTTACAAGAGATCCTTCGGAAGGGGATTTAAAGCAAATTCATCCTCCTGCAAATGCAATGGAAAGAATTTAGATTTCGCAAACAATAAGTAAGGAAATGACACGTCCCCTCATAGTGAAGGGGTAACAACGACTCTAAGAAGAATTTTGAAAGAAAAGGGCCTCTGGTCTTAGATTAGAAAGAAATAGAAACCTCTCTGACGGAGAATTAGAAAGGAAACGTTCCGTATACTGAGTTTTCAAGTCAAATTCCTCATTAACAACGAATTCGAAAGGAAGTGTCGTTCATGAAACTTTGAAATCGAAAAATTATATATCTATCTGACATTGCCTTCGAAAGAATATATAAACCTTTTATCAATGATTTCGAGAAAAAAGACGCCTGTCTGACAATGATTTCATATGAAGGTATCCTTCCAATAATCGGAACGAAGTATATCTTAGTTTTACCAGACCACTTAGCTGATTAACAGATCTCCTAAGGCTGGCCCAAAGGATTATATACTTTTACGTGGCTAGGAACCAATTGGTTACTTAGCAACGGGGCGGGGACCTACAGCTTATTGTGGGATCCGAACCACGTCGATAAATGGATTTCTATCACCAGGAATAAATTGCCCTGATTCCACATTGGCAGAGCAGGGACTCGAACCCGGATTTTGAGATGGGTAGTCGAGCACGTAACCGACTCGTTCAACGAGGACCTATAATCTGAACGAAGAGGTAAATAGTGAGACGAAGACTCCCTTCTCATACCGAGGTTATCTTTGGGGCTCAATGACCCTCTGAAGAAGACGCCGCCGGTTCGAAAGCGATCCGTTCAAAAATTACCTCGAAAGAAGACATATGCGCGTGAAGAATTCATTTTAATCCGACCCAATATGGCAAGTTCACTACCGTCTTCAACATAGAACACTTTGTCCTAACAGTTTCTCGTTTATCCCAAACAGACCTTCAATAGCCGTTGGAATTGGGATTATTTAAAGGCTCTTGTTTTCCAAGAAACAGGTTTTCGGAGAAATACAGATGCAGCTTTGATTATGAGAAGTCTTAATAAGATGTTAAGGGAGATGTTAAGGGAGACGATAATAAGCATAAATATACGAATAAATGATGGTAAAAGACAAAGAACAAACATAATGGTCTAAAGAAGACGCAATATCGACTACACATTTCAACAATATTAATGACCAAAACCATTCGTTGGCAACACTGTAGAAATGCAGTCGAAATCAAATTTTGCAGCATATGAGAAGTAGACGTTTAGAAGTAAAATTATAAATAATAAACAAAGCAAAAATTTAGAAAAACTTGAAACAGAGGTTGATTTACAAAGAATGAAAAGAACGACGGACACCAGAACGAAACTAGATATAAGAAAAACAGAAGCTCGATCATACATAGGAGTATCTCTCACGCCCTGGCGGATGACGGTTACCATAGTAACTGGCTGCTGTGAAGCAAGAGCCTGTGCCAGCACAAGGCTGGCTTAATCTAAGGACGGATAGTTACAAAGGATATGGATAGCATTCGCCACAAACAAAAGTCGTTAAAAAATTAACAGAGGGATCAAAAATAACATCATATATAATACAAATCCTAGATTGAAAATGAGAAAATGTGGATAAAAAATAGCATTATATATAATACAAATCCCAGATTAAATATGAGAAAATATGGATCAAAAATAACATTATATATAATACAAATCCTAGATTAAAAATGAGAACATACGGATCAAAAATAACATTATATGTCATACAAATCCCAGATTAAAGATGAGAAAATATGGATAAAAAAATAACATCATATATAATACAAATCCCAGATTAAAAATGAGAAAATATGAATAAGAAAAATAACATCATATATAATACAAATCCCAGATTAAAAATGAAAAAATATGAATAAAAAAAATAATATATAATACAAATCCCAGATTAAAAATGAGAAAATATGGATAACAAATAACATTATATATAATACAAATCCTAGATTAAAGATGAAAAAATATGGATAAAAAATAACACTATATATATTACAAATCCCAGATTAAAAATGAGAAAATATGTTACTTATGTCACTGCAAACGCTGAGAAAGGAAACGGACAATACTGATAAACGAGAATATCACAAACGATGCCGAAAGCCGTAAATACCAAGAAATTCCAGGATGACTGGAAGACTTGCCAGAGCAGTAGATAACAACAGCAAAATCGCAATAAGTTGTTGGGAGAGGAGAATATCAAGGTGTCGACATCGAAAAAATGATAAATTAACGTAAATATCGGTATTTTTTCATAATTATGGAGGAATCCACATCCTGTTATTTCCAGTAGGTAAAGAAGGAGATATAGCTTGGGAAAAATATACAAAAAAAAACAACCGATATACTCCATGATATTATGACGATATCGGCTATTGCATCTCCCAGAGAGAGAGAGAGAGAGAGAGAGAGAGAGAGAGAGATTTACACACGCAATGAACTTCAACGCGCGGGGCTAGGAGGCCCTGATTTAAAAGCAAACATTCTGAGTAAAAAGTAGTAATGCGATCAAATGATATGCCATTTACGATAGTAAATAAAACTTCTCTGTCGACTGGCGCGCATCAGATGTAAGATAGAATGGCGTCCGCCTTATAAGGCCCCACCTCCATTACATTAAACGCAGGTGTGATGAAAAAATCCCAGGGTGTTAACGGGTCTTCCATTTTCGACTCCTCCACTTAGTGTTTCAGCGGACAGCAGAGATGCGCTTTAAGAGATTCTTTTTTTTTTCTTTTTTTCTTTTTAGTAACATTGTTATCGGTGGCTACCCGACTGACCTTCTTCTGAAACTCCTATGCTTCCAAGGAGCAGGGCTGCTATTTCACAGAATACCTCACGTCTTGATAAAATGATTTCTTTGCTACATCACAGCGTTTTACCAATTAGCTCTTCTCGACAATTTGACGCGCTAATGAAATGAGTGCACGTCAGAAGGCGCGGAGTTATACTGACGTATAGACGTATATATATATATATATATATATATATATATATATATATATATATATATATATATATATATATATATTATATATATATATTATATATATATATATATATGTGTGTGTGTGTGTGTGTGTGTGTGTGTGTGTGTGTGTGTGTGTGTGTGTGTGCGTATGCGTTTGTGTGTATGTATATATAAGTTTCTGCAAACCCAACCCGTGAAATTATTCTAAAAAGCATGGACAGACACCCTTGCTATTATAGTTTTTTTTTTTTTTTTTTTTCACCACACTCAGTATTACCAGTACAATCATCGAACTACCACATTCGCCCTCATACGTATCCCTAGAGTTCCCCTGATCTGCAAGTAGTACTACCCCTTCCATAGGTCTAAGCCTTTCAGGTATCCCAGACTCGATCACTCTCTAGTTTTCCTACTCCAGTAGGTGCTGCCCTTTCACCTTTGTCATACTAGAAACCAAAACGCAATTGAATAACTATTGATATATCTATCTATCCACATGAAGTGTGTGCATTTATACTTTATCTATGCATTTTATATATATATATATATATATATATATATATATATATATATATATATTAGTATATATATATATATATATACATATATATATATATCATACATATATATATATATATATATATAATATATATATATATATATATCTATATATATATATATATATATATATATATATATATATATATATACATACATATACATATATATACATATACATATATATATATATATATATATATATATATATATATATATATATATATATATATTTATATATATACTATATATATATATATAGTATATATATATATATATATATATATATATTACAAGTGTGTCATGTTAGTGTATTACATATCATATCTTGCTTGGAGACAGACTGAGCTGTAGGGGCAGCTTTCTTGAGTGAAGGAATTTGATACGTAAGCATTTTAATCGAGAGACTGCTCTTCTTGTCGCCAAGACAGCTTGGGGTGTGTCAAGCATGTACATTCGTTTGTACGGATGTTACAGGTCTAATCGACCAGGCACTTGCGAAAGTCACATTCCTTTTGTTGAGAAGAAAGAGGTCAGTTTGGTACATGCCAGGTGTCAGGAGAGAAAACCCCACATCTTAAAGGTATGGCACATATTTTGTAAGACTTAGAAAACCGTTACATTTGAAAAGAGAGAGAAGTGTGAAATACATTCTTTTACTTAAATTACTTTGAAAAGAGTGATGTGTGAAGTGGTATTTCTTTTATCCATTATTATCTTATTACAGATGGGTTCTATTCCATGGTATTAGAGACAGGATTCTCTAACCTGACTAATACAATGAAAAGATTGACATTCTGGGTCTGGGAGTGAATTCAAAGTCAGGAGGGTAGAATGTTAACTTACTAGTTTTTCTTTGTGGGCAGACTGAGTTTTCATCACTATGACTTATTAATAATTTTGTTCTATTCTATATTCATCTGCTTGGGTAATAAATAGTATATTTTTGTACTTACAGATCTTAATAGCCAAATAACATGTTTGCAGACAGAGGGACCATTAACAAGAGGTAAGGGTTTCCAATTTTGTGTGGTTTTAATAAAAGGGTGGTTAGAGTAGTGGCAGGCGGTTTAGAGGCTTTTTATATAATTTATAAGCTGTAGGTACGCTAACGAAGAGACTGGTGACTAGTTAGACATAGGTGTTTTTTTGGTAGGAAAAGGAGCTATAATCATGTCACAGCAACTCAGGGCTCTTTTTGCTTATTCAGTGGGTTGGGCATTGAGAAGCTGTACATCTCTCTGGCTAAGTCAATGTAGGCCATCTTGTGATTCTTGAAAACCAGTGTTTTAAAACGTGAAGGGAAAAAGTTTAATTTTTTTGACGTATTAAAGTGCTTCACGAGTGTGGTAAAAAACAGGTCACGCATATTTGCGGTGCATATACGATTTGGTTTCCAGTCCATCATGAAGATGTGAGTGTATTTTTAATCTTTCTTTCTTATTTTCTCCTTTTTTTTTTATCTTTTATTTTTGTTTACTTTTTTGTTTGTTGTTTGTATTTCCTTTTGTTTGTTTGTGGTGAATTTACCTCAAGCGGAGTTTTTTGTATGAGTCATGCCATGAGAGAGAGAGAGAGAGAGAGAGAGAGAGGGCAAGAGTTGTGTCGCCGGGTTGGATTGTTTAGTAAGCGTTTTTGCAATTTTTTTCTTTTTCTATCCCCTCCTTTTTTTGTTTTTTTTTTTTTGTTGTTGTTTGTTGCTTTCGTGGGATGATATACTGGGCGTGGGGCGCGTTTGCCTTTTGTTATCTATTATTGGGGGAAATTTGTATTAATTTTCTGGATTGGGTTTTGTGTATATAAATACATTGATGTTATTGAGATCGGGGAATCTTATAGAACAAAAGAGCTTTTCGGAAAGAGAGAAAGATGGCGGATACTAAGAGTACCACAACGCTACTACATCACGTAATGAATGTAAGTGCGGGAATGAGTCCTTTCAGAGGGATGGTAGATGGTGTTTCTCACAACCTGTACAAATTTTCATTGAAGGGGTGAGTAATTATTTAGCTGGAAAGAATATATCTGACGATATAGAGCATTTAGAGAGCGAAAGCTTTGCCAGATTTCAATAAAGGGAGATCTCTCCTATCGTTGCAGGAGTTTCCAATTTACAAATGTCGTACCTGAACGGATTTGCAAGCATTTTTGAAAACAGCTTATGGCTCAAAGGAACACGGAGATATGGTGAGGACCTTCGGGTCTTTATAAACTACAGAAGGCACTGATAGCCTCGTAGAACATAGTTCAAAAACTTTTTTACGCAGTGGCGGATTGGTAGGAAAATTGAAAACATCTAAATGGGTTACAGGGGAGTAATGTCTCTCTTGAGAACATTCTTAAACTGATCTATTTTTCCCTGCTCTTGCATGATTTTACCAGGATGCTATAGTGAATAGCTTTGATGAAAAGATTGAACCTACTTCAGACGAAGAATTACTTTATGCCCAAATTGAGAAACGTATGTCCAAATGTATTTTCCTCCCCGTCTGTCTGTGCAAAACTTGAATATAACAAAAGATCGATCTATCAAAAGCAACAGCAGTTTGCGCTGTTTCAACTGCAATAAACCAGGGCATCCAAAGAAATTGTGTAGGGTTAAATATTGTGGAATGTGTAAGAGTACCGATCATTATTGGCAGTCTTGTCCGTCTCACAAACGGAGAGATGCGAGGCTTTACACCTCAAGGTTCTGGTAATTATAATGTGAGAACTTTCCAGGTAGGTCAAACAGAGGGCAAAGGGACTGGCGAAATTTTTGGTTTTTGGGAAGCCCGATCAGCAAAAAGGGTACAGGTGATTGGTACATGCCATTGTGGTCTCGTGGCGGACGACCCCAGGGCCCAGGCCTATAGTCTATGGAACCAGTATGGGGATGTGATATCCCGATATTTTTAGACTTGGGGGCGTCTATAAATTTAATGGACTATAATTTGTATCAATCCATGTTTTCCAATTACCCTTTGCAACCCTCAACGAGACGGTGTGTGATGTGCAATCCCATAGATTAAAATACCCTGGGTTTGTGTTCAAATACAGTTTACTCTCGGTGACAGAGTGCTAACAGAACCATTTTTGGTAATGAAAGGAATGCGTTGGGCAACAGACTTTTGCTTGGCCATCCTGCTTGTAGAAGACAAGATTTCGATCCATGTGGGTGTTAATGGGATAACAGTCCAGATACCTGGCATTTTTCTGCCTTATGAGGGCGTGAATAGAACGGAGGATGGAGGTTATTGAAATAGATGTGCTCGGTGATATTAATGGCGGTGATATGAGTGTTATGGAGAAAGGTAATATTAAAACCCACGTTGCTGATATGGAAATGATTACAGGGGTTCTATCAGAGTTCACAGTGATAACAATGGTGGTGATGATATTTGGGTGATGTTGATACTAATATTGATGTTATTTCTGATACTAACAACAAAGCTGGGGATGATACTGGGGGTGGATATGTGTATGGACAGTGGAAAGTGGAGGTACTAACCACAAATGTAGAGGTGTTTTATCCGAAGATATTAGTTACTACATGGTTCGAAGACTATGGTAAAAGTTAAATTGAAGGAAATGAGAAAAACCCACAGATGTGTGTATTATGAAAATAGCGATAAGCTAGAGGGGTTGTTAGCACAGCATCGGTGAACAGTGTATCCAAGGATGGGTTTACGTGGTTAGAGTTGCTAAACTGTAATGATCACCGTTAGGAGATACCAGAAGAATACATATATATTGGATTTCCAAGATTAGAGTTGTGATAGTGGTTCAGTGACTATCGTAGAAATAGAAATGCTATTTAGAGCTTAACCCCCATTACAACATCTCTCGTAAGAAAAGAAAAAAAGAAAAAAAGGGGGGGGGAAAAAATAAGATAATAACAACAATAATAAGTGAATTCTCCCCCATTACACATCGCACATAAGAGAAAAAGAAATATATATAATTCAATATCTTTCCCAAAACGGAATGTGTACCGTTACGGAATTTGCTTACCGCAGCAATCCCATCGACCAGAAACGACCGGAAAAGAATCCCCTTACCATGATACATTCCCGTGGATTGCCATAATCAACATCTATATATATATGATATCATATATATATATATATATATAGTATATATATATATATATATATATATATATATATATATATATATATATATATATATATATATATATATATATATTATATATATATATATATATGTATGTATATATATATATATATATATATATATATATATATATATATATATATATATATATATATATATATATACTCTACTATATATGATATAATCATATATATATATATATATATATAATATATATATATATGTATGTATATATATATAGAGTATATTGTGATAATTACAGGCTTACGATATTGCTTCGCGTACCAGAAAACTCAGGGCAGAAGCAATGGTAAGGCAATACAGAGGGTAGTAGAATACACGGTGGAAGAAAAGGCATTAAAAGCATTCATCACTTGCCCCTTGGAAGAGAAGCATGTGTTTGACTATTTAGACAGTAGACTGAATGATTGTCATGGTAATCGCTTTATAGCAAAGAATGATAAAGGAAAGGAAAACGCATCTTCTTCAAGAAGTTCTGCCGCAAGGAGGCATTCGCTCACATGTTGGAGGCGCCTGTTCTCATGATTATTCAAGAATCACCAGGTGTGTCACAGAAACTCAACAGGCGCCGACGTGTCGTCAGAACACGCCACGAAATACATGTAATATTTCGTCGAGAACTTTCTAACACGTTACTGTCATCTCGGGAGCCGGTGACGTTCACTGGTAGGCCCCGCCCCCAGGTCGCCATATATATACAACTGACGAAGTAGGAGAGATCAGATCATCAGTGAGAGACAGCAGAGAAAATCGGATCCTCAGTGAGAGATCATCAGAGAGAGATAAGAGAAGAAGGAACAGACGAAGGATAAGAGAGGAGGAGGGCGCATGAGAATTTGATCGGAATCTGGTCAAGTCGTCGTCAGGGAGTGGACGACCGAGATATTTCGATGTTGAGCAAGCTTTCAGAGAAGAAACGTTCTACAAGAGGTTTCGAGGAGTTCCTGCCCTTCGAGTATGAAGAGTAGACATTGTTTTCTGAAATACGGAGTCAAGAAGACATCTGAGGTTAAAGTTCTCCTTTTGTGAAGCCATCACTTCGAGCATAGATTTCCGACAGCTGCGAAACTGGCCAGCAAGTATTTTCATTACCTCACTGTTTCCCCAGTTCGCGCATTGTAAGATTTTACTTTTGTTATGTAAATAGGAGAAACCATTCTGCATTTATCTGTGCTAGTAAGCTTGTAAATAAACCTTTGTTCTGTTTGTGTATCTTTCTACATTCGTATCCCCAGTTTCAATTGTTGGTGTTGAATTCTTTTGTTTAAATTTATATAGAAGATGTAGCAGACCTCTCGGGGTTAGTAACAATGATTTGTTGTAAAAATGGGTCCGCTACAAGTGTTAAGTCTGTACAGCTGTTTAATACTTTTAATTATGGGAAGATGTGAGAAACGAGTGGAAGAAAATCAGACACATGTCAGAGTTGGGTAATAAAGAAAGTGAGTTATGGGAGGACTCTGTAGTAGAATGGTTAATGTTCGCCGACGATACAACACTGATTGTTGATTGCGAGAAAAGCTACACGAATTACTGAGATTGTTTGGAAAGCGCTTACGGTATTAGACATTTGAGACCAAAATGTGAGTAGGAGTAAGATTGTGTAGATGAATGGAAAGCGGAAGGATGAAACCTGAAAGTTGATATGAAGGATAGAATAAATGTGAATAAACGAAATTTATGACCTACAATGAGAGAAAAGGTATTTCACATCAACCTGAAACAAAGAGATTAAAGTGTTTATTATAAAACAGAAATATAGCCAAAGTTAATCAAAATGAAGTGGGACTGATTCTTTCAATAGGATTAATCTACAGCCGAAAGAAAAAGTATTGCTGACTTTGGAATAAAATATCAAAATAATTTTCGCTTGTGATATTTTCATTTTTTACAAATTTAAACACGAGCGGTAAAATAGAAAAGCTCTTAATCTTATCAATGACAAACTACGTCTTTTCTGAGTCTTTGTATATAACATAGCGTATGGCTTATTTACTGAGAATCGACATATATATTATAATAAGATTATAGTTCCTGCCTAGTTCGGCTTCTCCTAAAACTCACTATTTTATTACGAGGCTATTTCGTTTCTATCTTTCTGAATCAATTCCGTAATGAATCCATAAACATTCAGAAAGGTCTGCATTTCCTTGATCAGCACTAACTTTCATTCCTGAAAGACTTTTAATTCAAGTTAAAACAATAAATTCCCTAGCCAAAAAAGTAGAGAGAAGCCTTTGACTGGAGAAAAACGTCATAATTGTACTGACAAAAAAATAAAAAAAGCACAGTGAGATATGATGAGAACATTTTGTAACTTGAACTCTTACTCAGTTACGACAGATACTGAAAATACGTTCATTAACCTCAGAAAAAATGTGTTTCTCGGCGACTGTGTCATTTACTTTATCGCCAGGTAATCTGAATGAACGAATGAAATCCGAGAATGATGGCAATTACGTTCGTCGTGGAAATACTAGACTAACGCGACAAGTATAGTACAGAATGTGAAGTGTGAATATCTCTGCGTGATCTTTTACACTCAATCAAGTGGGGGTAAAACGGCAACTAGATCATCACGCTGCTATAGCTATAGACGCTTAATTATATTATTAAGTTTCTTTTATTTGTGAAACTGGGATGGCAAGTTGTGTGTAATTAGAAACGCTAGAGCTTTTACATTTACGTTAGTATCCCAATAAATATGCACATGTGTACAGATACAAACACACACAGAAACATATATATATATATATATATATATATATCTTATATATATATATATATATATATATATATATATATATATATATATATATATATATATATAGTGTGTGTGTGTGAGAGAGAGAGAGAGAGAGAGAGAGAGAGAAAGAGAGAGTCTTACGTCATACGAAACAAAGCAAAACAATTTCCCGATCTACTTAATACCCTGAACCAAATGTACGACGCCAACAGCAACAACAACAAGAAAGACTTCTTTCTACCTCGCACGGAGCATCATTGAAAACGGGTGAAGTGGAAACCAGCGACCCACAGGACGGTATTAATTGAAGCTATTGTTCGGAATGTCACTGATCTCTTATCTTAATTGAATCGGCCCCCGGAATGGTTCTAAGGTCGACGACACCCCGCAATCTTATTACGACACAACGCGAAGGATAACTAGGCCAGAGAGAGAGAAAAGTCTTTAATGGTTGAGCTGATTCATTTATTATCACCTTTCTCTTTTGATATCAGCGATTGCTGTATGAAATACTATAGGCTTTGATCGCCTTTTCTTTATACTTCTCCTGGAGCATCTGCGGGAATATGTTGCAGCAAATGATCGCTTTTAACTTCATATGATGGTGGTAAATATAAGCCGTGTTTTTTTATAGTTGTTTTAGAGGAAGGGAATAAACGTGTAAACGATATACATATACATATACATACATACATATATATATATATTAGAATATATATGTATGTATATATATACATAATAGGTATACTATCTATATCTATATATATATATAGTATATATATATATATATATATATATAATATATATATATATATAGATGTGTGTGTGTGTGTGTGTATATGTATATGTATATGTATATCGTTAACACGTTTGTTCCCTTCCTCTAAAACAACTATAAAAAAAACACGGCTTATATTTTACCACCATCATATGAAGTTAAAAGCGATCATTTGCTGCAACATATTCCGCAGATGCTCCAGGAAAAGTATAAAGAAAAGGCAATCAAAAGCCTATAGTATTTCATACAGCAAGCGCTGAATGTCAAAAGAGAAAGGTGATTATATATATATATATATATATATATATATATAATATATATATAATAATATATATATATATATGTATAATATATATATAAATTATGATAAATATATAATATATATATATATATATATATAATATATAGAATATATATATATATTATTATATAATATCTATATATAATATATATTACGTATATATATAATATATATATATTATATATATATATTATATTATAATATACATATATACGTATATACGAGTCATTATATTGAATATAATGTTATGTCCACTAATATAAAATCACGGTGTTGTGACACTAATATGTACGTCAATTTTATCCATATCATTCATGTATGGTTTACACTCATTTCTGTTGAACCAGATTTTCTTAAACATTTTTGGTTCCACATTTTTCTGTTCATTCTTTCATTAAGTTTGTTTCTCCAGTGAATTTTCCCGTCTGTATAGCAGACGTTTTCTGCCAGCATTATATATTTGTGTGTGTCTGCTCTCCTTTATCTATCACAAGAGATAATTCACGTGTCGCTAAAATAACATACATATCAAATACTTTTAAAATCAATCAAAATTCAAATTAAGGAAAAAAAATGTAGCATTCTAAACCGATTCTATTAATCGCTCTAAAAATACATAGTAAAAAAAAACGGGCGAGAGAGGCCGTTTTATCAAAAATGACATCCATTAGCAGGACCTTCAAATTAAATATGAGAATTCGTAATATTTGTATTTGCCGAGGATCTGGGTAAGAGGCCTAATGACTGGGAATTATAGCCTTATTGACTTAAGCTAATGGGAATCGCCCAGTCTGTATTGGCTCTCATTAACCTGGATTACGAAGGCTGTTTACTCTTTATTATTGTCCCGCTCTTGGGATTCTGTCTCGTCGCTCGTCCGATGCGAGAGGAATAGGAGCCGGGGAGGGAGGGGAGGGGAGGGGAGAGAGGGAGGTAGGGGAGCGGGTGGATAGGGAGGAGGGGAGGAGGGGAATGGGAAGGTATTGAGGAGGGTGCAGCTGGTGCTGGCATTTTCCCGAAAATTGTGATACACTGCAGTTTTGCAAGAGAGGCGATGCTTGTGAAATGATGTAGGGAAGGTGATGGAGAGAGAGAGAGAGAGAGAGAAAGAACAAAATAAGTAGGTGAGATTCACTATGCAGATGTATTCCCACTTTGGCAAATATTTTCCACGCGAAGGGCATTCGTATAAGCTCCCAAAAACATATAGAACCCCTCGCCCTGGTACCACGTATTCCTAGTTCGACCTACCGTAGGCCACTTCAACTTAAAAGTTAAGCTTATCTTAATTTACCAGACCACTGAGCTAATGAACAACTCTCCTAGGGCTGGTCCGAAGGATTAGATATTTCTATGTGGCTAGGAACCAATTGGTCACCACATTATATCGAGAAATGAATTTCTATCGCCAGCAATAAATTCCTCTAATTCCACGTTGGCCGAGCCGAGAATCGATCTTCGGACCACCTGATTGGTAGCCAAGCGCGAAAACCACTCGTCCAAAGAGGAACTACTTCAACACAAACGTAAAAACAATACAAATAGATAAGTACTTCTGAAACTACTTTAGATGAAAAATAAAAAAACTTAGCCAGTGGGGAAAAGACTTAATCTAAAATGGAGTAGAATGTCAAACAACACCAAAGATTGATTTGGTTCAAACTAAAAGTTGATTAAATATCAACTTTAACTCTAATGTTATTTGTAGTTAAGATGAAA
>NC_061093.1:60674208-60681708 GCF_015104395.2 Macrobrachium nipponense | reverse complement strand
TGGTCTATTCCCTTGGGAATTAGGGGCCTTTCTGTCCGCTCCCCGACGCCCCGAGGTCCAAAGCACTGCCTTCGTTGAAGAGAATAGTATTTTTCGCATCGCCATTACCCGGCGCAGTGTTATTTACCCATCAATTTATTCGTCCAAATGTTATCCAAACATCCCTCTAAATGCCGTGTTTGACTTGGGCAAATCAGTACTTGAAACTCAGGTATTTCGGATATTTGTTGTTGCAAATGCAGCGTTTAACACGCCCAAGGAAGCTGCTTGTATATATAAATAAAACGTTTAATAGCTCTGCCTGTTAGCTGGACCTGTTCACGAGAGGAAGGGATAGAATGGTAAAGGAAGCTGTTTGTATTTATAAAATACGTTTTATAGTTTAGCCGTTAATTTTACCTGCTAATCAAAGGGATAGATGGAAACGCACGGAAGCAGTTTTTTTTTTATATAAATAAAATGATTGACAGTTCCGCCAAATAACATTACCTGCACGCAAAAGGAAAAGAATAATGATCATAAAAAACTTATATATGTAAGGAAAAAAGGAAAATAATAATGATCATAGAAAAACTTATATTTGTAAGGAAAATGGGCGTAACTTCCCCTTTTGAAAATTTATCAAAGGGAAGATGAAAATGAACAAGTTTTTCTCGTGTATAAAAAAAAACTATTTAATTGCTCCTACTGATTGCATGACGTGTTTGCAAAAGGAAGCGAGATCCTGAAGGAAGCCGTTTATATATGAAGAAAATATTTAATAACCGTTTAACACCCTTCAATTTTCCGTGTTAAAGGGAGGAAGTTACGGAAACTTGGTTCTTTCACGGGTCAACAGAGATAAGCTGGAGGTCGAACGCCTAATTCAGAAGGAAAGCGCAGGTTCTTGTATGATAATGATGCGTTATTAACATTCGTTCACCGCAAGCCAGGACGAAGACCCTCCTATCACAGTCTTTAACTCACAAACGTTTTGCAATCTCCGTCTTTAATTATGTATCCAGCCTTTCATATTTATCTTGATGCGGAATAATGAAATCATGCAGTTTGTGACACACACTCACACAGAAACACGCACGCGCACATACATACTCAAACACACACATATACACACGCTAGTCTCTGAAAAAAGCACTCGACTTTGTTCAGAGCGGTCGGTAATGCATAAACACTAACTGCCGAAGTAAGCATAGTTGCTACTCGATAAGAAGTAATTCAGTATTGTAGGTCCTTGAAAGGAACAAACCTTCTCTCAAGTGACCGATAGATGGATAAAGGGTGGTGGTGGATTAAACTTTTCCTCAGGTATTCTTTGGACAAGCAATTTTCGTTGACCTCTACCAACATCATTGCTTCCACTCTCTGCAGGGTCACTTCCTCCTCAGGTGCCGGGTACCTGATAAGAGAGAGTTCAAGGGATCTTAGTTTCTAGATTTTAGTCTTTGGTGTTGGTGGAATTCACATTTGGGTTTAGTATGTTGCTGTAGGAATCTGACTGTCCCAAGTTCATTAAAGTAAGAGTAAGAATAAAAAGGAAAAACACATAACTTTACATTCAAATATCTGACGCGTCATTATTTTCGGATATGAAATACAACACATTCCAAGCAGTCATAACAACCGAAAATAAAAACTAACTAACCTACAACCCCGCAAAACGTGGCTTAATTCCAAACCTTTTATTTTATTTCTGTTACGCGAAGTAAGTCCAATATTTTGAGTTAAATCACTCCAATCATTCAGGACTGCGCATCAAGGCTCTTCATTTGTGTTCTTGGTGATATTTTAAAGACGGGAATCACAGGTGATAGAAAGAGATATTCGGGTCTTGAGTATTTGACCTCATTTCAAGTGTCTGATTAAGTGCTATCAACTGGACGATAAATAAGGCTCTTGATCTGAGCTTACATGAATGGTTCGTCCCTTCCTCTTCTCTCTCTCTCTCTCTCTCTCTCTCTCTCTCTCTCTCTCTCTCTTTCTCTCTCTTCTCATACACAGACACGTGTTCTTCGTCGTATCCCTAGAATACACAAGCTTCTCTCTCTCTCTCTCTCTCTCTCTCTCTCTCTCTCTCTCTCTCTGTCTCATTGTTTTTGGGGTCTTTTTTTGTTCGTGCTTCCTAGAATACAAAGCGTCTTCTCCCTCTCTCTCTCTCTCTCTCTCTCTCTCTCTCTCTCTCTCTCTCTCATGTGTCCTTCGTTCGTGTCTCTAGAATACACAAGCGTATCTCTCTCTCTCTCTCTCTCTCTCTCTCTCTCTCTCTCTCTCATGTGTCCTTCGTAAGTGTCTCTCTCTCTCTCTCTCTCTCTCTCTCTCTCTCTCTCTCTCTCTCTCTCTGCATTAATTATAGTAACTACCTTAAACGCGTATACAGACGTACACGCTTTCTTTCTTGGGTGGAGAGAGAACGGATGAGAGAAGGAGTAGGAGAGAGGAGGGTGAGGAGAGAAGACGAGAGAGAGCAAAGAGTAAACCCCCACCGCCCACAGGAGAGATTATTATTATGGTCTGTGAATTATTGCCTTATTTATGAATCCTCTCGTCTGAGAGCTTTACTTGCCCTTCTCTAAAGAGATAATTTATCTGCATTCATTTAGATTTCGACACTCAGACGGCGGAGTTCGAGATTTAAGTGTCCGTCTGAAATATTCTGATCTTTCACTTTACGAACGAGACCTTTTCAGGGATTATTAATCTCGTGTAGTAAACTAGACCTTTATTACTGTCTGTATTTTTTTGGGGGGGCAGGGGCGGAATGTGGGGGCAGATTGAAATTCAATTATTATTAATCATCTAGGACCCTTTAATAGTTCTCTGTATTTTTTTGGGGTGTGGGGGGGAAAGGGGTGGGAAAGTGGGGGGCCCAGATTTTAATTCAATGATTTATTAATTCTCATGTAGTAAAAGTAGGACCTTTAAATACTGTTCTGTATTTTTTTGTAGGGGGGGTGTTGGGAAGTGGATGTGGGGGGCAGGGGCAGATTGGAAATTCAATTATTTCTTATTAAAATGTAAACTTAAATATGCAATGAGACAAATAACTTAGTAGTATTTTAACGTAATAACCAACACTGCAAACCACTGAAAAGAGTTATTTAATAGTATTCCAAACATATAAATTGTCTTTATATTATCACAAAATCAAAATCTTAAAGTAATCAAGTAGTAAATGAACCGAAGTTTCTTCGGCGCAACCGAGTTTTCTGTTCAACGTATAATCAAGGCCTCCAAAAATAGATCTCTTTCGTTGGTCTCGGTATAAAGGTTGATAGAACCGAGCCCCAATGAAACTGGGTGGCCTGCCGTATAGAATTGGCCAGACGCACGAAGGCGTGCCTAACTTTGTAACCTTTAAGTAAAAAAAATAAAAGCTACTTGATGCTGAGGGCGGGCTCGCAACTTGATATGTTTGATGATTGGAAGGTCGATGATCAACATACCAGTTTGGCAAGCCCTTTCTAGACACCAGTAGTTTTTAAGATCTGAGGGGCGGGACGGTCACCACAAAGCCTCTCAATTTAGTTGATCTTTCACCGGAAATAGAAGGTATTAAATAAAGCAAGGGGTGAACTTATCCAGAAGCTATATGATTTAATGAAAAGAATTTTTTATTTTTGGTGGCTATTAAAATGCCAGATTACCGTCGGTTGGTTTTTAGTCACTTCACTCACTTATCATCTTTTTCGGTTTTCGGCTTATTTTTAACCCAAATACAGCTCATCCCAGATTCCTGAGGTCTGCAGTGAGACTCACTATCGTTCACGGAAGCGTATGTCCTAACAGAGTCTAGCCTACGTTGATGGACACCCATCCAATAACTGAACGCAGCAAGGAACATAACGTTATTAACACAAAGCGCCCGAACTCTTTTAAACAAAATGGAAAACAAATAAACGTTTACTAAAAACAAAAGCGCGACCGATTCTTTTTAATAAAAACTAAACGGAAAATATCCGCTTGAAAAAGGATTACTCATCTAATATAGGAATGAGAGAGATGCAACGGAATTCATGGAGGAAAACAGAGTAATAATTCAGGAGAGGCGTTTAAAGTGAGGGTCGATGATAAAGAGAGAGAAATAGCGAAGGAACACGAGGAGGCAGAGCCTCCATTAGCTTAGGTAAACAGAATGATAAGTCCTTTGAGCACCAATAAATCAGAAAAGATTTAATGCTCCCGCCCGGCAATCTCCCGGAATGAGAGAAGAGGAGAGAGGAGACCTTGAGAAGAGAGTGAAAGAGGAGAGAATGAGAGAGAGAGAGATGGTACAACGAACTGCTCACATTCACGAATCCATCCAATTAGGTTTGGAAGGTGTTGAATTAAACCAATGCTTATTACGAAGTATATTGTTTCAATGATGAAAGAACGAAGGCAAGAATTTGCTTATTTTTTAGAGAGAGAGAGAGAGAGATGGTAAAACGAACTGCTCACATTCACGAATCCAACCAATTAGGTTTAGAAGGTGTTGAATTAAACTAGTACTTATTACGAAGTATATTGGTTTAATAATGAAAGAACGAAGGCAAGAATTTGCTTTTTTTAAAGAGAGAGAGAGAGAGAGGGAAGGGGGGGGGGGAAGGGGGGGGCGATGGATACAAACGAACACTGCTCATTATTCCACGAATTCCCAATCCAATTAGGTTTAGAAGGTGTTTAATTTAAACTCAATGGGCTTATTACGAAGTATATTGGTTCAAAATAATGAAAAGAACGAAGGCAAAAGTCTTTTGCTTTTTTTAAAGAGAGAGAGATACGAGAGAGAGAGAGCGAGAAGAGGATGAGTGGAGGAGAGAGAGAGAGAGAGATTAGTAACAACGAACTCGCTCACATTCACGAATCCAACCAATTAGGTTTAGGAGGTGTTGAATTAAACCAGTATTTATCATGAAGTATGTTGGTTCAATGATGAAAGAACGAAAGCAAGAATTTGCTTTTTTTAAACTTGAAACTGACTTTTGACAATTTTAAAAGGGAACGCTGACAACATCACTAGAAACAACAAAACAAAACAAAAACAAATGGACTGTCGGTGGATGTTGTCATTAACAATTAACTTTAAATAATACCAAACAAAATCTTCGTTTCAGTTTTCTTCTGAAGATTGAAGAAGAAAACCCACAAAAATTGACTGTGCGTAACGTGTTTACCTTATAGGTATTTACATTTTATTTTACCTCAACAATCGAGTACTTTCAGGCCCTATCTGTGGCCCATCTTCAAAGGAGATGTTGTACAGCATCTCTTCAAAAACAAGGGGCCACAGAATATAGGGCCTGAAATTACTCGAGGTGTCGAGTAAATAAAATGTAAATACTTATAAGTAAAACACGTTATACACAGTAATTTTTGTGGGTTTTTTTCTTTTTCATTAACTTATATAGCTATATATGTATTAATCTGAATCACGAAAGTTAACGGAACGTGATAAATCCAAAATTAAAAAAAGGTATATGTTTATTTTCCTTCGTAGGCATATACCTTTATTTAATATAGTAATTACTATAATTAATTAATAATTAATATATAAATATCAAATATATATATATATATATAATATATAATATATATCTATATATATTCACAAATGAAGGCGTCGGACAACAATACAGAACAAAGAATAGTATACTGGTACATTATTATAAGACCAGCACAATTAGGAAAACTCCTACCTAAAGTTTTTTTCTTATTAGTTTGATGGGGACCAGGTACACAGTTGAAAATAATCAATTGTTTTGTGCAAATTTTAATACTTCTCCACGTGTATATATTTTCTTTCCCGGTGCAAAATACAATCTGTTGCTGATTGTAATTTGAGCTTAATGACATTTTGTCTCTATGTTACTGTCTTTGTCGAACTTCGTTTTCGTTGCTAAAGATTACTCGTTTTGGTGGTATCAATGCAAAACTGAATCGCTGAACTTCTTTATAGAATGTTCAAGAGAGCAAAATAATAAAGATAAAAGGTCAAGATAAGGAGTTGACTATAGCTTAGGAAGAAGTCATACTTTGTACCTTATATTATATATATATTAATTATATATATATTAAATATATATATCTATTAATAATATATTATATATTATTCTATATATATATATAGAGGAGAGAGAGAGAGAGAAGAGAGAGTCGACGAGAGATGATGAGAGAGACACGAAGCCCGAAGGGAGGGGAGAGAGAGGAGGACGAGAGAGGGAGAGAGAGACGTACTTTGTAATATAATAGTTTGCTTGCTGTTGACCCCAGCTCTTGCCTATTACATGAGAAAAAAAATCATGCCTTGTACTATAAATTTATTTTTCAAGACTAAGGACTCAGTTTGGTTTCATTTCAAAACTGAATATTGTTATTCATTACTGTGTGGTTATGAAAATAATTACAATAAAAATAATAAAAAAAAAAAAATGGCCCCAAAACTGACGAAGTTTAAAGTTAAATGAACCAGAATAAAATCATACTCTAAAAAGATGCAACTAAAGCTTAATACATTTCTTTTAGCCAATGGCAAATAAATATGAATGGTTTTCCGAGAATATGTTTCGTGCAAACGCTTTATTCTACCATTAAAGCATAACTATCGTAAATTTCCTAAGATGTGGGAACATTCCGTGAATATGTAAATTCTTTATTTCATTTATTGTGCCGGTTTAATTAATTTTGCCGTCATTTTTGTTGTAGCGCAGATACCCTAGAAGTAGAATATGCTTCAATCCTAATCTCGGGGCTTTGTGGTTCATACAAGAGGGAGCGGTATGATGAATTAAATGGCAAAACAAAACAGAAGACGATACTAACTAAAAGCGACATTTTGTTTAATTAACTCCAATATTTACCAGAGAGAATACCAATTTATTGGTGCAAAAAAAAAAAAAAAAAAAAAAAACTTACAAAGAAAACAGAAACAACAGACAACCCGGACGCGGTTATAGGCGGGTATACGGGAAAGCCCTCTTGAAGGAATGGCATTGGCTGTGGTATTATGCAATACCTTTTGCCAAGCCCTATTGATTGCTAGAACCAAAACGTCATTCATCAGGGCTGATTATGGTTACTCAGGTAGTATTTGCAAAAATTTTGAATACTTACCAGATAACTATATTGGGAAATTGCAATATGTTAGGTAGGGGAATTACTTGAATTAAGTGATTGCAGCTGTATAATTTGTCTTAAGTATTATTAAACTTATGGCGAATCTTTTATAATTGTTGTTGCAAATAAACCAGAAAAAATCCAACTACGTTCATAGACGTTCAAACTTTCGCACTGAAACTCTGGTCGTTCTTGTTATGGCGACCTAAGAAGATCTCCGTCTCATTATCAGCCTTTTTACAGCACCTTGCTCGGGATCTGTTTGTTTGGTTTGGTCCCCTTGGCAGATAATGGGGATAAAAACCAAAACAAACTTACGCGACGAGGACGAGTTATGGGGGATCTTGGAAAGTTTCATGGCTTTATCAGGACCTTTTACAAAATCCAATCAGCCGACCTAAGAGGACCCTT
>NC_061093.1:60646708-60669208 GCF_015104395.2 Macrobrachium nipponense | reverse complement strand
GGTCCTTAACTTCTTCTATTCTAGCTGTTAAAGGACCTTTGTACACTCTCTATTTGTGCAATATCCTTTTGATAGTGTGGGTACCATATCATATTCATATTCAAGTGGACTACGAACATATGTTTTATAAAGCATAATCATGTGTTCAGCTTTTCTTGTTTTGAAGTGCCTTAACACTTCCCATTTTTGCTTTACATTTTTGCCAACAGAGTTGCTATTTGATCATTGCATAACATGTTCCTATTTCATCATCACACCAAGGTCTTTTAACTGCTTCCTTATTTGTGATGGTCTCATTATTAGGTCCCTTATATGCATATAGCTTTCTTTCTCTGTCTCCATAATTTATTGATTCAAATTTATCAGAGTTAAATACCATCCTATTTACCTCTGCCCAATCATATACTTTGTGTTAAGGTCTCTTTGTAGAGCGTTCCTATCTTCAATCACAAGTAATTTCTCTACTTATTCTTGTGTCATCTGCGAAACTACTCACTACCGAATCCTTAACTTATTGTCTATGTCTTCAATCATAATAACAAAGACAGTATTGCAGCTAAACACCGTACCTTGCGGCACACCGGATATTACCTTGGCTTCATCCGATTTCTCGTCGTTTGCAATAACTATCTGTTTTCTGTTGTGTAAAAATTCTTTTAACCATCTTCCTACTTTATCCACGATATTGTGTTTTCTAATTTTCTTCGCTAATATATATGGTCTACTTTATCAAAAGCTTTTGCAAAGTCTAAATAAACCACATCTGTTTCATTTCCGCTTTTCATATTTTTGAATATGTTTTCACGGTGGACTAACAGTTGGGTTTGTTGTACTTTTTCCGGGTACGAAACCATGTTTGTCCTTTATTAAAAAACAAATTATTTTTTATTAAATGTTTCATAAATATTTTTTTCTTCATTACCCTTTCATACACTTTCATAATATGTGATGTTAGACTCACAGGCCTATAATTACTTGCCTCTAGTCTTGATCCACTTTTGAAAGTAGGGGGGTAAGATATGCTAATTTGTGCTCATCATATATCTTGCCTGTATCTACACTTAGTCTTAATAATATTGCAAGTGGCTTTGCGATAGAATGAACACCTACTTTCTTTAACAAAATAGCAGGAACTTCCAGAGGAGAGAGAGAGAGAGAGAACTAAACCTGAGTCAATGGTAGGAATTAAGCCAAAGCAGAGAGAGAGAGAGAGAGAGAGAGGGAGAGAGAGAGATAGAGTGAGAGATAGAGAGAGAGAGAATCTAAACTTGAATCAGTCGTAGGAATTAAGCCAAAGCAGAGGAAGAGAGAGAGAGAGAGAGAGAGAGAGAGAGAGAGAGAGAGAGAGAGAGACGAATCTAAACTTAAATCAGTCGTAGAAATTAAGCCAAAGTAGAGAGAGAGAGAGAGAGAGAGAAAAGAGAGAGAGAGAGAAACTAAACCTGAGTCAGTGGTAGGAATTAAGCCAAAGCAGAGAGAGAGAGAGAGAGAGAGAGAGAGAGAGAGAGAGAGAGAGAAACTAAACCTGAGTCAATGGTAGGAATTAAGCCAAAGCAGAGAGAGAGAGAGAGAGAGAGAGAGAGAGAATCTAAACTTGAATCAGTCGTAGGAATTAAGCCAAAGCAGAGAGAGAGAGAGAGAGAGAGAGAGAGAGAGAATCTAAACTTGAATCAGTCGTAAGAATTAAGCCAAAGCAAAGAGAGAGAGAGAGAGAGAGAGAGAGAGAGCGTAACAAATACCATCTAGTTTTCGTTATTCCTCCTGTCCCCATAAATTCACTCGTTAGAAGCAATAAGGAGAGAGAGAGAGAGAGAGAGAGAGAGAGAGAGCCGATGAAATCACTTCACGTGTAAAGCAATAGAGCGACGCTTCCCGTTGCATCAGGTATATAACCTAGAAGCGGACGAAAGGAGAGGAAGAAGAAAATGAAGAATAAGGGAGAGGGGAGAGCCCGAGAGGGGAAAGAAAGATCTCTTCTCCCTTTCATTTCGCTTCCTCTCACTCCCTTTGGCACATTAATATACTCCTTCCGTTTGTCTTTAAGATGAGGGGAGGGAAGATGGCGATGTAAGACATCCGGAGGCTGCTCTCTCTCTCTCTCTCTCTCTCTCTCTCTCTCTCTCTCTCTCTAACGTTAGCTACACTCATGTTATATTTGTTGAGAATCCATCAATCCATGTATCCATCCATCCAACTATCTTTTTATCCATTTATCTTTAATTTCCATCTATATATTCTCACTATCAGCTTTAAGTTTGCTGCTCTCTCTCTCTCTCTCTCTCTCTCTCTCTCTGCTTTGGCTTAATTCCTTCGAGTGATTCAACTTTAGACTCATCTCTCATCTCTCTCTCTCTCTGCTTTGGCTTAATTCCTTCGAGTGATTCAACTTTAGACTCTCTCTCTCTCTCTCTCTCTCTCTGCTTTGGCTTAACTCCTACGAGTGATTGAAGTTTAGATTCTCTCTCTCTCTCTCTCTCTCTCTCTCTCTCCTCTCTCTACTCCTCGTCTCGCGTTGGCTTTAATTCCTGCCACTGATTCAAGTTCAGATTCTCTCTCTCTCTCTCTCTCTCTCTCTCTCTCTCTCTCTCTGCGTTGGCTTAATTCCTGCCATTGATTCAAGTTTAGAATCTTTCTGTCTCTTTCTCTCTCCCTTTGTGTTGTCTTAATGCCTGCCATTGATTCGAGTTTAGACTCTCTCTCTCTCTCTCTGAACTCTTCGCGAGCCCATCCATGATGCCAGTAAACACACTCGGATAACAATGGAGGATCAGATACCACACGGGAAGGACAGGGAGCTCGGGAGAATCGTGTTCTGCGTGTATAATGCCCAGTATCCGGTCAAGATATTGGACCCAAACACCTTATTGGTTTTTGGGGATGGATGGATGCATGGCCTGGGTGGCTGGTGATGGGATGGAGGGGTGGCGGGGTGGGGAGGGGGGAGGATGTTAGGGGAACTGCTGTGGGAAAGGTGGGGAGGGGGAGTGTTAGTAGGGTACTTGACTGGGGGCGTTCATAGTAGGGGGGGGGGGGGGGGTAGCGGTTGAACCAGCAGCTTTCCTGGCACTTACAGATACGTTCCAATTCGTTTACGATTATGTATGTGTAATAAAGTCCTCCTTTATTCATCTTCTTCTTCTTCCTTTTGCATCAGGAGACGTTTTTTTTACAACCTCGGGGGAATCTCTCCTCCCCCACCCCCACCCCGCTCCCAGTATTGTCCATTACTGTAAGTTCCGGTTGACAAAAGCTACTCTCGGTATGAGAGGTCCGGCTGCCTACAACGTATCCTGTATCCTTAATGCCTTATGTATTGGTCAGGGTGAACCAGAAAAAAAATATATTTTGCAGTTCATGTGATTTTTCGATTTACCATCATTATTATTGTAAGAATGTTAAGTCTGGCTCAATTAGTGGGGTACTTTCCTTAAAAATCTCAATAATTCATGGAGCCTTTTCGATCAATATATATATATATATATATATATATATATATAGTATATATATATATATATATATATACTATATATATATATATATAGATAATACATATATGTGAATAACTTTTGTTGTATATGCTGTTTTTGTACCTCTATTCTTTGTTCGAAGATGCTTGAGTACATATACAGTCTTGATCCTTGTGTTTCGCTTCGTGGCTATAAATAAATTTTTTCTCTCTCTCTCTCTACACCACACACACACACACACACACACACACACACACACACACACACACACATATATATATATATATATATATATATATATATATATAGTATGTATATATATGTATGTATGTATGTATGTGTATGTATGTATGCATGTATTATAGTGTGTGTGCGTGTGTGTAAGATGATGTTGCACGTCTCCTCAGCAGAGTGCATTGGTCTGAAGAAAAGAGAAAGTTCTTAAAATAAGTTCAAGCAGAATAAACAGAAGACGATCCGGATAAACACAATTTGTGCTTTAATAGCTAACCGTGGAAAAGAGGGTCTATTAATTATACGTCATAAATTTCTTGTGCTTGAGGGAAAACCGTATTCTTTCCCCTCATTATCGACGTCATTATCAATATGTTTTCATTTTACCTTCCTCTCAGTGCTTTCCTTCTTTCCTTTCTAATTCCCATGCAATTATGAACTTCATGAAATTCCCGGTCGTCACGGCAGATAAACAAGGAAGAGATGAATAATAGTGTTTATCTCTCTGCATCGAAGAATGCTTTTTGGAGAGAGAGAGAGAGAGAGAGAGAGAGAGAGAGAGAGACTATTTCCTTTTAAAGAGTCAAATATCAAATCGTAAGCAAGAGTGAAAGTTTCGATAATCATGGCTTGTTAAAATTATGTTGTATTCATGAGTAATTTGATTTAATAGTCAATTATTATTATTATTATTATTATTATTATTATTATTATTATTATTATTATTATTATTATTATTATTATTATTATTATTATTATTATTATTATTATTATTATTATTAAGCCAGTGGTTCTTAACCTTTTGATGACCCCAGACCCATAATGAATTGCTCAATATGGTTCCATACCCACTGTGCTTAAGCCCACTTAAGTCTAATTTATTGACAATATAACTTAATTAATATACATAGTTTAATACATCCTTTAGGTATAATAGCTATGAATAGAGCATACAAGAAAATAAAAAGCATTTATAGTTTTATATAGTTAATATTATGTTGTATTCATGAGTAATTGATTTATTATTATTATTATTATTATTATTATTATTATTATTATTATTATTATTATTATTATTATTATTATTATTATTATTATTATTATTATTATTATTATGCCAGGGGTTCTTAACCATTTAATGAATTGCCCAAAATATATTTCCATATCCCCTTTGCTTAAGTCCAATAAAGTCCAGTTAGTTGACAATATAACTTTATATACTTAGTTTAATACATCCTTTAGGTATGAATAGCTAGGAATAGAACATACAAGAAAATCAAAAGCATTTATAGCTTTATATAGTCGCAATTACCTCTTATCTAAGTATCCAAAGGGCATTTTTATATTATCTTGCATCCACATCTATCAGCTTTACTTTTTTTAAGGATATTTATTTATGTAGCCAATTCTCTCTCTCTCTCTCTCTCTCTCTCTCTCTCTCTCTCTCTCTCTCTCTTTATCTATTTTCTTCTTGCTTTCCCTCATCTCAAGACATCTCTCTGGCTGCCTCGATCTGTACTTTGAAAACATTCGTCCGTCCTTTTATGTGCTCTATTAGCCGGCCTGTCTAACTGTACCCTTCTCTCTCTCTCTCTCTCTCTCTCCTCTCTCTCTCTCTCTCTCCCTCCTCACGACATCTCTTTCTCTCTCCACGCCCTGACACCAACCCTAGACTCCCCGATGCGAAAACCGTGATACTTCTCGGCTTGTCACCACCCCCCGCCGGCGCTGTTACTGATATTCATGCGTTCACAAACACACACATACGCGCGCACACGCGCGTACACAAACGCTCACGAGGCTCCAGTACACATATCTGTGTTGTTATAGGACGTGAAGAGTAAATTTTACGCCAGGGTTGTGTGGTTTATTGGAGTGAATTTGGGGTCGTTGATGTTTTGATTTTTATTTTCTCTTTTCGGTTCTTTTTTTTTTTTTTTTTTTTTTTTTTTTTTTTTTGGTGGGGGGGGTTTCGGTTTTGGGTTTTTGGGTGAGGTATGTCCCTGAAGCACATAGATAAGAAGTCGGACATAAACTGCTTAGACTGAAGGTCTCAATATTAATTATCGTGTATATATATATATGATATATATGATATATATATATATATATATATATATATATAGATATATAGTATACGTATATATATATATATATATATATATATATATATATATGTATGATATATATATATATATAGATATATATATATATATAGATATATATATATAGATATATATATATATATATTATATATAGATATATATATATATACGTATATATATATATATATATATATATATATATATACGTATATATATATATATATATATATATATATATATATATATATATACGTATATATATATATATATATATATATATATATTAAAGAGAATGGTTTGACAGCTTGTTTGCGTATTTTCCCGCTAATTCGCTTGACCGATGTAGACCAAATTTGGCATGTTGCCTTCATTTGACCGAGGTTAGATAATGAGGTCAGTTTCAAATCTGTACCTCTTTCCCCTTCCCTGAGGCCTTTCCCTTTGTAATTTCAGTGGTAAATGAACTCTACGGGTTTATCATACCTCATTTCATGTAATCGAGAGCCTAGAAATATATTATTAAAAATATCTCTCAGTCACAACAGTAATACCTGGATAAAAGGGACAGACAGCACAGTTATATCTGGATAAAAGGAACCGACAGTACAGTAATACCAGGATAAGGGGAACATACAGCATAGTAATAGCTGGATAAAATGGTCAGTCATCACAGTAATACTTCGATAAAAGGGCAGTCACCACAGTAATATCTGGATAAGAGGGACAGTCACCAAAGTAATACCTGGATAAAAGGGACAGTCACCAAAGTAATATCTGGATAAAAGGGGCAGTCACCAAAGTAACACCTGGTTAAAATGGACAGTCTCTACAGTAATAATTGGATATATAATGGGAACAGTCATCTCAGTAATACCTGGAAAACGATTTCCTCCGAAACTTTACTATTCATGCAGAGAACTCTGTTACCGTTTATTGTTACTTCGACAAATATAATATTTATTAGGCCCTATGATTTCTAAAAGATATGAGTGATTCAGCTGAAAAATGTAGGGTAATTACAATATGTAAAGGTGTCTAATGGCAGTATCTGCTAGCCAAAACACACAATTGAAATTTTCATTATAGAAATAAAGTCTGTTATTACTATTTTTATTATTATTATTATTATTATTATTATTATTATTATTATTATTATTATTATTATGTGGTGCTATGGCTGTTGTATCATCTTCTCCCTCAGTTATTATTATTATTATTATTATTATTATTATTATTATTATTATTGTGGTTGCTATGGCTGTTGTTATCATCATCTCCCTCAGTTATTATTATTATTTTTTTTTTTTTTTCTTTTTTTTTTTTTTTTTTTTTTTTTTTTTTTTTTTTTTTTTTTTTTTTTTTTTTTTTTTTTTTTTTTTTTTTTTGCTCTATCACAGTCCTCCAATTCGACTGGGTGGTATTTATAGTGTGGGGTTTCCGGGTTGCATCCTGCCTCCTTAGGAGTCCATCACTTTTCTTACTATGTGTGCCGTTTCTAGGATCACTCTTCTGCATGAGTCCTGGAGCTACTTCAGCCTCTAGTTTTTCTAGATTCCTTTTCAGGGAGGGATCTTTGGGATCGTGCCTAGTGCTCCTATGATTATGGGTACGATTTCCACTGCATATCCCATATCCTTCTTATTTTCTATTTTCAGATCTTGATACTTATCCATTTTTTCTCTCTTTCTCTTCAACTCTGGTGTCCATGGTATTGCGACATCAATAGTGATACTTTCTTCTTGACTTTGTCAATCAACGTCACGTCTGGTCTGTTTGCACGTATCACCCTATCCGTTCTGGATACCATAGTCCAGAGGATCTTTGCCTAATCGTTTTCTATCACTCCTTCAGGTTGGTGCTCGTACCACTTATTACTGCAGGTAGCTGAGTTTCTTGCACAGGCTCAGTGGAGGGCTTTTGCTACTGAATCATGCCTCTTTTTGTACTGGTTTCTGTGCAAGTGCCGGGCATTCACTTGCTATGTGGTTTATGGTTTCATTTTTCGTATGCACTTCCTACATATGGGAGAGATGTTATTTCCGTCTATCGTTCTTTGTGAACATACCTGGTTCTTAGGGCCTGATCTTGTGCCACTGTTATCATTCCTTCAGTTTCCTTCTTTAGTCTCCCCTCTGTAGCCATTGCCAATTGTCATCGCTGGCTAGTTCTTTAGTCTGTCTCATGTATTGTCCGTGCATTGGTTTGTTGTGCCAGTCCTCTGTTCTGTCTGTCTTTCTCCTGTCTCTGTATATTTCTGGGTCTTCGTCTACTTTTATCAGTCCTTTATTATTATTATTATTATTATTATTATTATATTATTATTATTATTATTATTATTATCATCATGAGTCAATAAAATTGTAAATTAAAATCCACAGCAGTATGCCTGTTTGATTTTGTCATTTAAAATATATACAGAAGATTTGCTGTATATATCTTAAATAACAAAATCAAATAGGCATACTGTTGTGGATTTACTTTCCCATTATTATTATTATTATTATTATTATTATTATTATTATTATTATTATTATTATTATTATTATTATTAATTGGGAAAAACTCTCTACCGCGAGAGTATATAAAATGTTCTAAGAGGTCGCAATAATTAAAAAAAATGCTGCGAGCTCGTGTATTCTTTAAAAACCCTTTACAAAACTTTCGAGCCCTTCCCTGGGCTCATCTTCAGTCCAAAAACAACAGAAAAAATTAAGATGAACCCAGGGAAGGGTTCGAAAGCTTTGTAAAGGGTTTTTACAGTATACACGAACTCGTAACATTTTTTATTATTGTGGACCTCTTAGAAACCTTATTATTATTATTATTATTATTATTATATTATTATTATTATTATTATTATTATTATTATTATTATTATTATTATTATTATTATTATTATTATTATTATTCCAGAACGACAGGGCGACAACTTTCCCCACTTCCTGGCAGCCACTTCCACGCTCCTTATCGCCCCAAGACAAACAAATAATTTTCCCCTCTTCAGACGACAATTTGTCTTCGGTTGTTAGCAGAGCCATCTCTGGGGGTTCTCAAGACCTCGCGTGACCTCCCGTGACCTCCCGATCTATACCTTCTCCTTTGCTCCTTTTCCTCCTTTCTCTCCTTTTTTTTTCTTTTTTTTTCAGGGCATCTCCTTCGTGTCGTTTTGTGGAGTGGAATATAAAATTTACGCCAACGGTCGAACAATGGGACTTATGAGGTCATTCAGTGCTAAAAGTGGAAATTAAGTGTAAACTATTTTAAAGGCGTAAAAGGATGACACCTTCGCATTTGCACCATGATACAATTGTTAGAGAAGGTAGAAAGTAACGTAGTCGAATAGGATGACTGTGCTAGACAAAAAAAAAAAAAGTAAAAATATAATCATAATGATAAAGTCATCTGCTTTTACAACTTTATGTAGACACAGCATGATCCGTGTCTACTTGGATTCACTTACTGTATTAATATTGTTCTTATTATAAAGTTTAAAGATGCATAGATAATTCATATACGGATATTCTCATCTATTAAACTGCTCCATTACCAAACAATATATCAGGACAATAGTGAAAGTCAGAGATTAATAAAAAAAAATACGGTTGTAATGCTAATAAACTATTCATGAAAATGACATTTATCAGGACAATTTGTAGTAGGAACCCTTACCATTAACAAGGAGCGATCCGACATCCAGCTTGCTCGGGGCGTGTGCTAAAATCTACGGACGAATAGAGCGTTGTTTCACCAACGAAAATTAAAATATACTATATTTTATTAGTAATAATTATTTTTCTGTACAGTTTAACATGTACGAAATTTATTTTTTACAATTTTTCATTCTAAAGAATAAATCATACATATCCTATCATAAAATTCCTGTATCTTTAACTCGGCATGAAACAACTTTTTTCAGACCTTTTTAGGCTTTCCTGCCCCACCCAACAAAAACAACAACAGCAAGAACAACAATAACAACAACAATAACAACAAAGTTGTTTGTAGGCTTACTCCCCGAGTAAGCGAAAATGACGTAATATAAGAAGGGTGAAAACGGTAGCCCCTACTAAGGGACGTTACATACCTCCTCAAAGCTTGGCCTAAGGTACCCCCAATGATGAGAGATGCTGTTACCTGACTGTATTACAGTAAGTTACCCTTACACAAACGCTGTCATACACAATTACATAAATACGTGGCTTTACTTAGTGTTTCATTTTCGTTCTTATTATCATTTGAAAATGCATAGATATTTCTATCCAAATATTCTTACCAAATGTCTCATTAGTCGTTGGAAGAACGCTAATGACTATGGAAATTTTTGGCACGTTTTTCATAGTAGTAATACTTTATAGGGCAAAATTATTCAAAAATAGTAGCAAATCTTAAAATATCACCAAACGCAGTTATTTTTTTACTTATATCAATTTTTTTTAATGCACTGGTTATAGTAAAGTTTTGTTAAGCTTGTATATGGCTATGCGCTGAGGATAAGTCCAGTATTACAACCATTTATCTATCTCATGAACACGCATTTTGTATATTATCATGTCTTGCTCTTCTCCTGTAACTGTTATTAGATTAACCAATTTTCTTGTAGCTGCTACTACCACTGCCGTTATTTTGACCATTGCTACATTTTCACCTATTATGTACTTGTGTATATTTTCCCCTCTTTTTACGAAAAGAAAGTTGCACCATGCTGAGCGTGTTTACAAAATCCCTTCCGGCCATTTTAAGTTCTACTTGTCGCCACCAGGGGTCCGGATGTCAAAGCAGAAGTCTGTCCTATGTCACATTCCACCCTCGGATCTCACCCCCGCCCCCTTTTTTTCTGATGGAAAACAAACAAATTTGCTATAATTTTTGTCAGGATTGATGTTACTGTGATAGCTTCTAACATCATCTTATATTACCATCATAATAGTTTTATTATTGTTGTTGCTAATGATATTGCTTATTCTTCTACTTCTTCTTTTTCTTCTTCTTCTTCTTCTTCTTCTTCTTCTTATTATTATTATTATTATTATTATTATTATTATTATTATTATTATTATTATTATTATTAAATTTTATTATTATTATTATTGTTGTTGTTGGTTGTTCTTGTTGTTGTTGTATGCTAGAAGAAGACCTTCATTAATAGAGGTTTTATTGAAAATAATTAGTATTTCCGCCGAGTTTATTTTGTATAGAAGTTTCCCTATTCTTCTTATTACTGACTTTTCTTGAGCACAGAAGAAAGACAGTAATGAGAAGAGTAAGGAAACTTCTATACAAAATAAATGCGGCTGAAATAGCCATTATTTTCAATAAAACCTGTATCATATTATTATTATTTTTATTAATATATTATTATTGTTGTTGTTACTTAGGAAGTAGACCCTCTCTCAAGCATACTTTATTAAAAGTAATGGCTACTTCAGCAGCGTTACAATGTAGAGATTCTTCTCTATTTTCCGAATAGAGGCTTTTTCCGTGCTACTTAAAAAGGCTAGTAGAGCGCCTATAGAGGTCATGATCTAATACAGTGTCAAATCTGTGTATATATTTGAATTTTACAGATAAACTATGATATCATTGTCATCAAAGTCATTAACAGATCATGACCTCTATAAGAGCTCTACTAGCCTTTTTAAGTAGCAAAAAAAGCCGCCCGGAAAAAAAAGCCGCTACTGAACGGAAAATGAGAAGAATCGCTTACAAGTGTAATTACGCTGCTGAAGTAGCCATTACTTTTAATAAGTTTATTATTATTATTATTATTATTATTATTATTATTATTATTATTATTATTATTATTATTATTATTCTTATTATTATTATTATATTATTCATTATTATTATTATTATTATTATTATTATTATTATTATTATTATTATTATTATTATTATTATTATTATTATTATTATTATTGTCTAAACGAGTCGGTTTTTACACTTAATATCACTCTCTAGTTTTAAGTCTTCTATGATTTTTAGTTTCCTTCCTCCCGTGGAGTGTTCTACAGAGGGGAAATTTGTCACTACTGTCGTGTTGTGGTTATCGTTCATTAGTCTCCTTCCCATGGCTGGTTGGCTCTTGACCTGACCTGATGCTGGGGCAGGTCACGTGATTGTTTTCTTAGGCAACCCTCCCATGCCGGAGGTGTCAATGTCTTTGGTAGATTTACTGTCACCTCGAAGATTGATGCCTCTTCGGAAATCACTAACTAGTAAAAAAAAAAAAAAAATTAAAAAAAAAATAAAAAAAAACTAAAAAAAAAAAAAAAAAAAAATCACATCAGGAACTAGTTTTCTTTTTTAAGAGATCATTAAAAAAAACTAAAGTTTAATCGATTGATGTTTATCTGACTCAATTCCTATGCTGTTCCAATGTTTCGGAAATCGCTAACTAGTAAAAAAAAGAAAAAAATATATTGTTCACATATGGAACTAGTTTTTATTTTTAAGAAATTATTTAAATATAACTACAGTTTAATAGACTGAAGTTTATTTGACTCATAATTCCTATGTTGTTCCTATGTCTGCGGAAATCACTAACTAGTAAAAAAAAATAAATAAAAATAATTATAATGGCCACATAAGATACTAGCTTCCATTTTTAAGAAATTAAAAAACTACAGTTTAATAGAGTGACGTTTATCTGACTCATAATTCCCATGTTGCTATTTTGGTAACTGGTATTTTTCCAATACATGCAAAAATTCGTAGTTATGTCATCCTTTAAATGTAATATTTAAATACTGAAGCTTCCTATTTTAATAATTTGCCATTTTTTTATTCTGTAATCCAGTTATCGGTTAGTAATCATTACTGCTTGTTTCCACTGCATCAGCATTATGTTGGCCTACTTTTTTGTATAACTTTAAACTACATAAAAGTCTATTATCTTTTAATCATTAAAACACTCAAGGCAACACAGAAATTTTTATTCATGATAATCTTGTCGACTGCATAAGCATTATGTTGGCCTACTTTGTGTTATAATTTTTAAAATGGAAAGAAAGTCTATATATCTTTTTTATGATCAAAAATAATTTAAACGTCAACACATTAGTTTTTATCTATGGTAACCTTGTCTACTGCATAAGCATTACGTTGGCCTACTTTTTGTATAATTTTAAACTGAAATAAAGTCTAGAATAATTTTTATTAACAAAACGTTCAAAGCAACAGTCGTTTTTATCCATGGTAACATTGTCGACTGCATAAGCATTATGTTGGCCTACATATTGTACAATTTTGAAGTTGAATAAAGTCTATAATCTTTTTCATTATCAAAACGTTCGAGGCAACATATAGTTTTTGGTTTTTTTATCCATGGTAACCATGTCGACTGCATAAGCATTACGTTGGCCTACTTTTTGTATAATTTTAAACTGAAATAAAGTCTACAATATCTTTTTATAATCAAAATATTCAAGGCAACACAGAAGTTTTTTATCCATAGCAACATTGCCGCCGTCCAAAGGAAGGAAGAATAGTATTGTCAGTATCACTTGAAGAAAAAAAATTTACTAACTAAAAATCATAAAACAAGAAGGAAAAGTCATCTAACCTTGGGACTACAACATTGCCATTCCTAGCTTCAAAAATAAGATTGCCAACATCCCACGAGGATGAAAGTCCTCCTAGCTAAGAATCACGGAAAAGGAATAAACCTTAGTCTTCTTACGCTCCAAGAGCGTTTGCATGGCAACGCTGCACATCGGCAAGCGACGAGCAGTATTGCCAACGGCCCAGGAGGAAAAGGATCCCCTCCAGTTCGAAATCGTTACTCTCCCGTAGCCTTTGCCTGTCAGAGCTGCCACTCAGTAGGTTGACAGCATCAGGCTGTGGGTTTCCTTGTGGGGTTTGGGGGGGTGGGGGGATCTTGTTATCGGAGTAGCTGAGCCGAGCTTTTGAGGTTATTAAGCGAACGACTGGCGAGGCAGGGTCATTACAGTTGCCGAGTTCGCTTAGCAGATGAGGTTTGCTCTGACGATGAGCCAGTCAAATAAATAAATCAATAAATAATTGCCTGGAGCTACTCAGTCTCATCATATCAGGGTCTTGCTGATTAAAGCAAACAGGATGATCTGAATCCGTGCCCTAGTGCTCGCTATTTATGGGTAAGCGTTCGCACTCGGCATATCCCCATATCCTTCTTATTTCTATTTTCATATCTGATACTTATCTCAGTTTTTTTCCTCTCTTTCTCTTCAACCGGTGTCCCATGGTATTGCGAACCTCAATGAGAGATACTTTCTCTTGACTTTGTCATATCAACGTCACGTCTGGTCTACTTGCACGTATCAACCCGATCCGTTCGATACAAAGTCCCAGAGGATCTTTGCCTTATGGGTTTTCTATCACTCCTCAGGTTGGTGCTGGTACCACTTATTACCAGTAATGCATCTATCTCTTGTATTTTTTTTAAACAAGTCTTGTGTACTGTGTGCTGAAATAACTACTATTATAATTTTGAGTTAAGTATATATATATATCTATATATATATATATATATATATATATATATATATATTATATATAGATAGATAGATAGATAGATAGATAGCAGATAGATAGATAGATAATTAGTATATATACTATATTATATATATATATATATATATATATATATATGTGTGTGTGTATACATATATACACTATATATATCTATATATATATATATATATATATATATATATATATATTATATATATATGTGTGTGTGGTGTGTGTGTGTTGTGTGTGTTGTGTGTGTGTTGTGTATAATTACTATTATTTGTATTTTATTGCGCGCGTTGTTGTTCCACGGCTTTCTTTTTACCTATCTGTTACATTTGTGTTTTATTGCATTATAATGTGTCCATGTATGGTCTGGAGGTGAAATAAAGTATGGTAAGATTTTAATTATTGCCAAACAATAAACCCTGCACGATGCATGTAGTGGAGAAGGCCATCAGGCAACCGACCCCTTAATGTAGGGATGACGGTGGGAAAGGAGAATGATATTTAATTATTACTATAGGTAATTACAGATCATTTGTTAATAATAATAAAAAGATACTTCGTTCAGCTTAGTCATTTACCAATAAAGAAATATACTTCGTTTCAGCTCATGAAACGTAAAAGAGTACGGCATAGCAGCTAAAAAAAAAAAAATGTTCTTCCAGATACCCTAAACATGACTGATGGTGAAGATAGTGACATATTCATGAGAATAGTGGTTCGATTAATGGCAGCGGTGACTTTAGCTAACGTTACTGAATAGTATTCGCGAAGAGACACACCGTACCTAAGCTGTAGCACTAATCATAGATTTAAGCTAACGAAAATAGACTTTATATAGGCAAACAACGAAAAGTAAGTTCAAATTGCAAATACAGGGAAGATTACAAGATTACTTTGGGTGACCTGATTCTTTGAACGATATAGATAATTCAACTTATTAATAAGGATGATAGTGAATTTTACGTTGAAAATCTAAAACCCACTGTACAAAGTGAAATGCTGACCTATAATTTTTACGTATTTCGTAATTTCACCAATAAAAAAAAACAGCAGAATGATCCCGTATACAAGAAAAGGACATGTGAGCAAAGGAGCAAAGGACATTAATCGTACGGCCATTCAGAGGAAGAAATCAGAAACAAACTGAAAATATAAACTATAATATTAATGCTGGTGGTCAGCAATTACGTTCAGTGAAACATGTTTGAAGGAGGGTCTAAGTGCTTGAACATCCTCATCCAATCCTACAAAGCTTCATCCGCAAAGCTTCCATTACAGCAACTACCAAACTTGAACGGATGATATATTCCATTTGCAAACACAGATAACGTGGCTTTACGTCTCTTAATCTCGGTTTAGCCTCGGCTTAGCACGATCTCCTAATTTCAAGTGCCACTCAATGACACTCCAGGTCTCAGTGACTGGTTTTCGGACCTGGTTCATTACTCGTCATTGCCATCGCTAATCTTTTTTTTTTTTTCTTCAGTGATAATGAGCTCATGAAAGAGACAGACTTGTGAATATCTACAGGTAACCTCTCTAAGCCCCCCACCCGCCCTTATCACCACCAACCCCTACGCAATCACGATCGAAGTGACAGTAATATTTATAATAGCACTATTTTTGTTACGATGGTACCATCGAGCATTAGCGAAACGTAAGTTCGTGAAATAATAAACGATAGTAAAAGTGGAAATAACACTACAGTTACTGCTGTTTTATGTAATAATAAGTTCCTTGTTGGACGAGTGGTTTTCGCGCTCGGCTAGCAATCGGTGTTCGAAATTTGATTCTCAGCTCGGCCAACTGGAATCATAGGAATTTATTCCTGGTGATAGAAATTCATTTCTCGATATAATGTGGTTCGGATCCCACAATAAGCTGTAGGTCATGTTGCTAGGTGACCAATTGGTCCCTAGCCACGTAAAAATATCTAATCCTTCGGGCCAGCCCTAGCAGAGCCGTTAATCGGCTCAGTGGTCTGATTAAAACTAAGATATACTTATGTAACAGTAAAAATAAGAAAATTCCAAATAAAGCCTGCTCTCTTGAGCTGCCTTGCGCTCACATACGAAAACCATTTGACAGCATTCGACTCTAATACCTTTCTTAATAATAATGTTGCTCTCACTACCTAATCAATTCTAGGGTTATGGTATATTCCTCAGTAGTCCTCTTGAATCGTAAACAAGGGCAGATTACTAAACCAGAATGAAATCACCAGGATGAGCTGTCTATCACTCTAAACATCCATCTATCCATAGACTCATCATTTGAATGTTGAGTTAGGAAAACCCAGAGCAATTGTGTCATCATCCTCTGTTTTCGTGTATAGTCATTTTTATGTTTCTGGTATAGGCTAAACAAGGCTAAAATATTCAACCGAAAATCATTTCATGGTAAGTTACAAAAATGTTTTGTTTTCTTTTCTAATGTAGGCTTATGGTCATTTCTGCCACATCCAGATGTATCAAGCAATTAATGTAGGCTTATGGTCATTTCTGCCACATCCAGATGTATCAAGCAATTATTGTACCTTATATGACCTGCTGTATTAAAAAATCTGAAAAGCCTTTAATGTAATGTTTTCTAGTATACTTTCGCGTGTAATTCTCCCCTGGTTTTGCACTTGCTACAAGCAATATCTCTATCTGTGTGTGTGTGTGTGTGTGTGTGCGTGTGGTGTGTGTGTGTGTGTTACTGGCCATCAGATTTTACCTTTATAAAAATACATTCTTATTACGAAATCGATATATTAGCAAATACAAATGTCAGCAAATCTCACTCTTAAACAAAAATAGGAGATAGAATTCTCTTCATTCTGAAAGGAATCCAGATTTCCCAGGCTCGGAGGTGGATTAGAAATCGGGGAAAAGAAAAGATGAAACGACAATCGCTTGTTTCATAGCCAATCTCCCTAATTTACTATTCTGGTCTCGTTCGTCATGCCCAAATATGTTGTATCTGTGACAGAATGTAAAAGTGTATAACAGCATTCGTGATGGAAAAGTCGCTTAAATATAGCAATGAAGTTTCTCTTCACGGTGAAAGTTTGCTCTAGGAGAGAGAGAGAGAGAGAGAGATAGGTTAGGTTTCAAATAATTCATGCTGTGTTTTTTAACGACGCTTTTCTTTTTTATTTGTAATATCATATAACTAAAAATGAAAGCAGTGAGGTTTAACAGGACATCAGATTAATAAGCTAGATTAATTAATAATTTCATTAGAATAATATTCTTAGCATTATTCACTAAAGGAAATTACTAACTAAAAATAAGAATTACGTATAACATTATGCTCTAATAAGTACATACTCATAAAATACGATACCTAGGTTCTTAAAAAAAAAAAAAACTTGAAAAATAACCCCCATTGCTCTGTCCTTTCATTATTTTGATGATCGTAATTACTGCCATAATTCTTTTGCATTGCCAGCGTTATTTTCATTATTTTCAGAATTATATCATGAAGGATTAACCTTGATAACTCATTCATAGCTCGAAGAAAAAGGACCGAGGATGCCTTCGATCCCATCTTATTTGGAGGATATATTCTTCGATCATAATTCAACGAGCACACGACGTATCTTCATAAAGTGTTTTTATTGCAAAATCTACTTAACTTGAAGAATACTTTATGAAGTTTATTCTCACTGGCATTTTATCAACATGCATATATTTAGTTTTTTGCCTATCTCAATCTTTATTCTATTTATTTTGTGGAAGCGTTCTTTGCAATTTGTACTGTATTGCAATTCGTTTACGCTGAATGATAATATAAGGAGTAGCAGCATACTTAGATGAAATGTAAGAGATCATCTCGGCTTTCCTTTTCATTAATCCTTATTCTCATAGACGCACGTCGAAGCGAGGAGACTTCAACGCCCTTTATCCCTGAGATGACCAAGTAACTGGCAACAATGAGAGAGATCCAATACCTAAAAGGTGTCGATTTTTGGCGTGTTCATATACCTCCTGGCCTCAGGCCTGATAAAAGAGGAGGGCTGAGCTTCCATTTAACGCCACTGCTTCCTATAAAAAACTTCTTATGAGTACAGGGTGTCCATAAAGTCCCAGTACCATTACAAATATTTATTGCTCAGAAACCATATAACATAGAGTATTGCAGTGTTTTGTAGAATGTTCTACATTTCCTCAGGTTTACATCCAGAGTACTCCATTCTACAAAAAAAACTGCATTACTCTGTTATATGGTTTCTGAGCAATAAATAATTGTAATGGTACTGGACTTTATGGACATCCTGTATGGTGTGTGCGTCAATGGTCAACAGCGGTGAGAAATGATTCTGAGAAAGAGAGCGAGTGATATCTCCCTTTTGGCAAACACATCCCTTACCCATATCATTCATTAAGGTTATAGTTGTTGTTCACGAATATCTTTAAGCTTTTTTTTATTTATTATTTATTTTTTTTTTTTTTTTTTGCTAAAGGTCAATTTACGCTGGTGAAGATAACTGAATCTGACGGTAGTGCCATATTCGAACGTCTGCTTGACCAACTGGCTTAAAGATATTTTAGCGAAATGACTCTGAGGATTTCTCCAATCCTAGCGTGACGAGTGAGACTCGCCTAACTCCTTCCCTTCCTAGCGGGAAGGAATCCTTCTCACACCCTCCACCTGCGAGTGATTCAGCGGCGCCCAACGACCTATTAATGAAACATATAATTATGCAAAGTCAATCTATTCCACCCACAAAGGGACCAATAGGCAATGCAGTTTCAGCCGAACCCTAATTAAAGGACCCCTGTCGGGGAGCCCTAATCATCCTCTACTTGGTAACTACTGTCAGGACTACTGACCTGAAGGTAGTTTGTAGATGGTCTACTGCCAGTAGCCCTGACGGACCAATCTACCTGGGTAGGAGGGGGGCTGGGGCATATTATCGGGGGGGCGAACTGGACCCGCTAAGCATGCAGTCCTCGTCGTGGATCACATCAGAATGTATTATTGCTGGCGAGTGAGCCCGTTAAACAATAGCCTGAGTGATCCCCACCAATGATAAGATTCATTTCAAAGGTATTAGATAGAGCCCAGGCCATACTTTGCCTTCAATAATTGGTACCTGTCTCGGGGCACTGTGATATACTCAGAGCCGATGTATACCTTGCTCTCTATTTAACCATGTAAATGAGCCATTCTTAATAAGTTAGTGTTTGGAGAGCTGTTATTTAAGACCAGCTGAGTGGCCGGGAATAATTGCATAGGAACCCAGTGAGCGCCGGCGTATAGGTTCATTATTGCCTTCATTTTACGTCGGGCATACGCCCATTTGCCCTTGGGATCGCATTGATAAGGATACTTATATCGATAACGTAATAAACACTCATACCACAGTACAACGGTTCGCCTTACCGGCCCCATCTCGCAGCGGGCATAAGGGCGGTTTTCGAAGTGCCCAATCACAGCGGGGCTTCCATGTTGCAGGAGTTGTGGCGTGATGTATGAGGGATGTTGATTGGTAGGCAAGTGTAAACAAAGCGCCTAGTGGTCGACAAGTCGCCTACCCGCCCATCCACTAATTGTTACTTTAAACAGAGTTGGAGTTAATAACATACCCTGTAATACTCCCAGATGAATAAGGCGGGGGCGACTCGGGGCGCTCGCTCCTTATCGCGAGACAAAATATACGCTGTTTATAATGTAAATGGATTGAATGTTACGTAACAGACAACCGTAGTTTGCTTTACGGCTGAAATCTCTTGGAGTTCAAAAGTATTCTCTCTCTCTCTCTCTCTCTCTCTCTCTCTCTCTCTCTCTCTCTCTCATTCTGAAGGTTCAAAAGGGGATGATTACTTTTACCTTATTTGCATTATATTTTTCTCGCGTATCGCTCATCAGCGGTGCTCGAAATTCATTTAAGTTGGGCTTCTGGACGTTAATCTTGGCTAACAAGGGTGTGTAAATCTAAATTGCTTGCATGAACTTTAACGCTTCGCTCCTTCTCAAAAAAAAAAAAAAAAAAGCAAAATATAAAGTGGTTTTTGAAAATTATAAAACAATGAATCATTACTTACTATTAAAATGAACACCGGCTTAACCTCCGAAGCACTCACTTGCCTCATCTTATTAGCATTCTGTTTTCATTCTTTCCCCCATGTGTTCTTTCAAGAATGTGAGATCGTTAGGTTTTCTCTACTCATCTACGTGTTCTTTAAAGAATGTGAGGTCGTTAAGGTCTTCGCGAGATTAAATTTGTTTTTAGTCACCAAGATATATGTTCCTCTAAGCATGTTAAATCTCATAGTTTTCTCCGTATTTTTATGCGTTCTTTAAAAATTGAGAGGTCATTTCATTTTAAAAGGTGTTATTTGCCTTTCCAAAAACGCTCTTTGTGTCTTTTGCTTGACTCATTGATCATTGAAGAATATAAAGTTAAGCATATCTTAGTTTTACCAGACCACTGAGCTGATTAACAGCTCTCCTAGGGCTGGCCCGAAGGCTTAGATATTTTTACGTGTCTAGGAACCAATTGGTTACCTAGCAACGGGACCTACAGCTTAATGAGGGATCCGAACCACATTATATCGAGAAATTAAATTGAAAAATATAAATGAATATGAGATCATTAAGTCAATTTTTACTTACGCACTCATGTCTGTAATATACATACATATATAATGTGTGTGTATGTATATATATTCTTTAATAACCGCAAGATCGGTAAGAGGTACCTCTTCTAGCATGAGGCTTCTTCAGTATGATCTTAAATACCTAGTAGTTTTAGGAACGTTCCCTACAGAGGAATAATTAACGCATTCATAGAGGTCTGTCGTTACTCAATCTAAGTGACTTATCATTCTGACTTCATTAAACTGTGTACGCCTTCCTCCAATCGCCTGATAAGAATATGAAACAAAAAAATAAATGGCCGTTCTAGCACGCTCGAACGAGACATAGCTGTAGAGTAGACACTTCGAAACTTGTTCGAGACAACTTTACCTTATCAGGAAGCCTTCCAAGCAACAGGTCGGTCATAATTTATCCACCTTGTAAAAAGGCTGACGTTGATTATACAATGCCACCGAAGTAAGTGAGAGAATTAAAAGAATAACTTTTTCACCCGTGTCCATTTTTGATTCGCGGATTATGAAATTAATTGTTGGGGCTGATTAATAAGAGGTTTCTTGTTTTTTTGTTCCTTAGTCAAACAAATAAACTCAAAACCAGATGGATTTCTCTCAAGTTCTCTTAGTATTTGAAGCTTCGTTAGTGGTACAGAAAAAAGAAATGCTTCTTTTGTTATATCATCTAACATCGACAAGGTTAGACCTCCAATCTTAAAATCAGTAAATGTTTTCATTGTCTAATTGCAAATCATATGGGACAATCCTGGCCACATAAGACTACCTAGGCTGTAATGTTGCTAACATTGATCTAGACAAATTTTAAGTTACTGTGACGAAGGATGTGAATCGGTGCCATAAAGGAAAGTAACGGAAAAAAAATGTTCTGTTTCACAGCTCTACCGTTAAACAATGATAAATGAAAGAATTAATCAGCAGTTTATTTATGAAAATCTTTAGTCTGTATTACACGTAAGTACTTCGCCTCATTTAGAGATTATGTACAGCATATGCTAGGAAAAAACTGATAATATACTATAGCTTTCATCTGCATATTACGCCGTTACCAGTTTTCTAGAATCAACTTTTGTCCCAATTAAAAAAAAGATACCAGGAGACGCCCCCTCCCCACCCCCTGGCCCCCAAAATTTTGAATTGACCCTCAGCCTTGATAAATGAAATTGAAAATCGGGAATCTCAAACATTGTCAGTTGCAGTGGATAAGAGTAATGGTAATTCGCTACGTTATTAAATTTTGCAACAATGCAAATGAGGAGGTTAGCAGTTGCAATATTTCAGTGGAATTTTGCAAAATGAAGTTAAGAACAATTCCTCAAAGTTCGCAATTCATTTATATTAAACATCAAATCAACATTATCGTTAATAAAAGAAGCGTAAACATGGGCTTTAAAGTGAAGGAATGTTACGAATATAAGCGAGGCTGGCTTGCAGACCATTCCCAGCAGAGAGAGAGAGAGAGAGAGAGAGAGAGAGAGAGAGAGAGAGAGAGAGAGAGAGAGAAGTTGGTTACCGTGCGTCAACTTATGACGCATGAGGCATGGAATGTGAGAAGGGTGTTTTTCAGTACCGGCTTAAAGCACTTTGGTCCAT
>NC_061093.1:60634208-60641708 GCF_015104395.2 Macrobrachium nipponense | reverse complement strand
ATATATATATATATATAATATATGAACTTACGCTCTCTTACCTCCTTTAATTGCTCTTGTTTAAAAGAGGAGAGAGAGAGAGAGAGAGAGAGAGAATGTCTCCACCTGTAAACTGGCACGGCATCGTGAGTGAGATTTTTCTCTCTGGTCATTTTATTTCTATAATTTCCCCGTCCTCCTCTGCTCTTAAATCTGCCCGAAATGATACTGATTGTATCACCAAAAGTGGAGACTATCCGTTCTCTTCGTACCGCAGAGTGAAGAACAGAGAAAACTGGGAGAAGACGAAAAATAGAGGAAGAGTTACACCGATGGGTATCGATCCGTAACCACTCTAGAATTAGCCAATAAGTTAATATCCCGGGCCATTTAGCCGGCCCTGTCCGTAGAAGGGAAAAATCCTCCCTCGCCTCCAACCCTACATTATCCAAGTTTATTTGAAAAGATGATGACGGTACTTAGGGGACTGGGTGTATCGTGTGATTTAGCTGACATAAAGTAACGTGAAATGTAATTGGCGCGTCTCGCGACACCCTACAACTGTCTTTTTAAGCTGCATTTTATTGCTTGTGCAACGTACGGCAGCTTAGCTTTGCAAGGCTTCTTTGTCGGGCTTGTCTGAATGGCCGGTGGTTTTCCGCGTGCGTGCGTGCACGCATATGTGTGTGTGTTTTATTGCGAACGTTGTTCAAATCCAGGAATGAGACTATTTGAGATATTGAGAGTATTTACAAAGGTATCTTTGTCTGACTGTCCGGAAGTTTGATGCTTTCTCCTGCGTATTTGTGCGTTCGTGTGTGTACGAGAGTATATTTTTAATTGCGAAAATATTTAATACCTAATTATTGAGTTAATCTCACTATTAGAATTAATTCTCAGAATTTATTGTGTATGGAATATGTTTAAAAAAATTACGAAAGATTGCTGAAATATCACCAACAAAAGTTTCCGAGAATTTTTCTTTTTTTATTCAACAGAAAAGTTACCAAATATTTTGGCACAATGCAATTATAGCATCTACATACTTAGCGAATTTTATAAGATGGCTCATTTTTCTCACGATAGACGTTTACTAGAACTAAATATATAAAACATAAAGTAGAGTCAGATTCAAGAGTCGCTGCGTAAATGAACTTATCTCACTTTGGCTGGTTTGATGATATAGATTAAGTTAGCTTATCCCCCCACAGCAGGATAATGCTACCAGAGCATGTGGTGCACTGTAGACGCAACTAAATGTTTTTGGCAGTGACCCTCCAGCCCCTAGCTGTACCCACGTTTCAGCTCTGGACTTTATTTCCATACTATTTCCTTTCGTCAATGTTGCTGTCCAATCACACCGATTTACTGAAACCGCCCAAGTGCTTGGCCTTATGCAGGAATTACTCAAATCAGTCGTAAACCAAACTAGTTAATGCTAGCACAAGCCCCTCCCCTGAGGTGCTGAAGAGGTTAAGATGCCTGATGTAGACCTCCAGGCTCTTCCTATCAAATAGAGATGAATCGAGCTCTCTATAAAGGAAAATCAGTGATTAGTGGGTGTTGGCGAACTTTTGAATTAGACTATGCCATACAAGAGGCTTTATCTGGCTCGATGAAAGAATCGTGTCTCGTAGAACATCATTGAAATTAAGCTATTCGTGAAAATCAAGATAAATGTTCAGTTTAAAAATCAACTTAAAGAATTTGCATTGATTATTTGTATAGGAGATATGTCTTTGAAATGTAACGGAGATGCGGTTTTGAACAGCTCAAAAATTATACGTGTCAGCTCTGGGTTATCATATGGGTTTTTCCCAGAGATATTTTTTTTTTGTTGGGGGATATTTGGATAGCCAAGTAGTAAAAAAAAATTCTTTCACCTCTTAATCTTTTTGAGCCTCGTAAAAATAATACGACACTAAATGCATATTAAAAAGTTAGCACATTAAAATGTGCTTCATTTTATGAAATACGAAACGAAAAGCTAAGAAAATGAAGGAATGCAGCAAAATACTTATCAAAACTAAACTCATATACCCAAGGCATGTTCTTAAAAGTGGCCCATTGTGAAATCTAATCACTCTAACCAATTAGAGCAATTATCAGCACCGTAATTATTAATTAACGTGAAACGCATTCTGATACCATGAAAAAATAATGTTTTGACGAAACAGCTGTCAATTAAATTGCCGATGCGGTTGACAGGTAATATTCTCCCTCAAAAAAGCTGGTGTGAGTAAAAGGAGCTTCACGTGTCTGGTGTATATATGTGGGAAAATAAATTCTTTAGAGGGTAATTTTCAAGATCAGAATCAGCTAATAGGATGGGGAGATGATGTATCACATAATTGTTGGAGCCAAAGGAAAAATTCTGATTTTGTGTAATATATATATGTGTGTGTGTGTTATTTACACAGAATAAGAACTTTTCCTTGACATACATACATACATATATTTATATTTATATATATATATATATATATATATATATATATATATATATATATATATGTATATATATATATATATATATATATATGATAGGGTATGTATATATATATATATATTATATATATATATATATATATATATATATATATATATGATATATATATAGATATATATATATATATATATATATATATTATATATGTATATATGTTTGGAGTTTGGCGCTAACGACAGCAAAATATTTCCTGTTCATTGTCGTTCTGAAACTAATGCAAGGTCGGTGTCATCTAAATGTCAAAAACACATTTTAGGATAAAAGAAAAGGTTGAGGATGTACCATCGGTTTCATTTCTTCTTCTTTATGGCAGTTTTCAAAGACACCAACGCACACATACACACACACACACACACACACACATACATATATATATATATATATATATATATATATATATATATATATATGCGTTTGTGTTTGTGTGTGCGTGATTGCGTGCATTTGTGCGTTCGCGCGCGCGCCGGCGTGTCTAAACCATTAGGAACACGACCACATAATGAAATGGGGAGAGCAACAGCCGTAGACTTTGTTAAGGCGCTAATATTCACTGATTTTCACCAACATATAGACATACTCTGTATTGGAGTAAATGTATTATAGATATATCCTTTTCCTTCCAGTTGGCATACATTTCAAATATCTCATGCTTTTATAGACTTAGGTTTGCCTGTTGAGTAGATAATGCAGTATATTAACATAATTTGCAATGTTAAAAAGATCATAAAGAGTTTTCGTTTTTTATATGAAATAAGTGCTAATATGTTGATTGCTCTAATGGTCGTGGTATTAGATTATCAGCATTTAATTAGGTTTGATAACCACAAGATTTCCTCTCCTTTTTATTTTTGACGCCATAACTACCACAACTAAACATGATGACAAATTTGCATCTTTATAGTTATATTATATGTGGTTCCTTATGTGGTCCTACGCATGATGGTGTCTTATACTTAACTGCAATATCTTAAACTTTTTATTAGTTACGTTTCTACACTATTTGATGACCTTTTATTCTAACTTTGATCACATAATGTATATATCTTTTTTCACAAACATTTAAGCTACAAATGAAGTTAAATATCAAGTTCGCTCTACCTCGGAAATAACACAGAAGGAAAATTATAACTGATTAGAAATTCGTTACCTGAGAAATTCGAACTCCCAGCAATGACAATCTCCGACTTCAATGACAAGAATTATTTAACACTGAAGTTTCAAGAGAGGTACAGGTTGAATTGGATATTAAACTACAATTGCAGCTTAGTGTTTGTGAATATTAAAAAATATCATAATGATGAGATGAAAATTCAATTCATATATAGATATATATATATATATATATATATATATATATATATATATTAATAATGTTATACACAGACACACACATACACACACGCACACAGCACACACACACACTACATATATATATATATATATATATATATATATATATATATATATATATATATATATATTTATATAATCATATATATATATATATATGTATGTGTATATATACATATACATATATATGTATATACATATGTAGATTGATATGTATAATATATATTTTGTACAGTATATTTACACACATATATATTATATATATATATATATATATATATATATATATATATATATATATATATATATGTATATATATATATATATATATATATATGTATATTATATGGCTGTGTGTGAATGTGTCTTCACTTCTCTCTAACTTCCATATCTTCAGAAGACCAATAGTCTGAGAAAGTTATTCAAAAGTTAGTTGAACTGCTTTATAATAAAGATAAACCTCCTCCCCCCTTCTCTCTCTCTCTCTCTCTCTCTCTCTCTCTCTCTCTCTCTCTCTCTTCTCTCTCCTTCAACCATCCAGCCAGCCAGCCAGATCTCGCCCTATGAAGATGTCGGACCAATGACAAACTAATCTGTGTAGTAGAGATAGCGTCGCTCTGGCCTCAAGTTCCCAGCAGGAACACCTTTCACAACACAGCGTTCTTCTTCTTCCTCGTCTTCAGCCTCCCTTAGATGGGGAGTCCAACCGGAGACCCGTGTGTGGATGTGTGGGCGTGTGGGCGTGCGAGAGCCTCGGGTACGTGGATAACCGAGAATTGGCTTTTGATTTGAATAATCTGGATGTACGTGCAAATCTATGATGTCCACATGGGCCTACTATGTATCAAGAGTCATAGCATTTAGTCTTGCTTTGTGTTGAGAGAGAGAGAGAGAGAGAGAGAGAGAGAGAGAGAGAGAGAGAGCGAAGACCGATGCTATATGGAAATCACTCCGAGCGTGACAAGGCACATCTGAGGTCTGGTAATATGATAATCACTGATTCTTCGAACGCCCGTTAAGATTTCTACTTGATTTTCATGTTTAAATTAGGATGAACTGACAATGGCATACTTAGGGCGGCCATTTAATGATTCAAAAGTTTCATTGCCTATAACTTATACAAAAGGAAATTTTAGATTATAAGTTAGCAAAGATGGTTTTTCTTTTCTTTTACGTTTTGAAATATGATTTAAGTATGTTGTAAAAGACTTATTTGTAACCGCAGACACTTGAAGATTGCAAACGGATCCGTTCCCGCCCATATCGCAGAAGTAATTTTTCACAGCCGTCACTCCCAAGAGCTGAAGGAACTCTTCTTCTTTTTCTTGTACCACCACCTCCTCCTCCCCCTCCTTCCTCCCCCGCCTTCTCTTACAGATGCTTTTCTCCTCGCTCTTTTGCATATGCGTGTCTGGTACTAATCCTCCTAGTTGGAAGACTTGACCTCGGCTCCGATCTTGTTTTACGCTGTTGCTGCTCATAGCTCCTTTCTTCACTGACATGGGAAAGAAAGTCGGCCCAAATGGCCCGGGATTCATCAGCACCTCTCGGGAATGAATCCGTGGCTTTCCAACACACCCTCTCAAGCAGAGCCAGAGGACATTCATCATTCATTCACGTGCGATCGTTGGCAACCCACTAGCCTCCTAGAGGCGCCCCGTGGGGAGCGTAATGGATGGACCCCTGAGGCAGAGAGGCGCCGTGGTTGTCTCCTTATTGGTTTTTCCGCGCCTTGAATTGATAATGGTGGGTTAGTGGGGGTCACGCCCATTCCAGGGCCTTGGTTCACGCCTACTTTAGGGCCCTAATGTCACGCTTACTCGTGGGCCTCGTTATCCCCCTGACGGATGGCGACATGCGATTGGAAATGTCGACTGAGATTACAAGAGCGACAAGTCTCTTACGACACGCAGATACACGGGTTAAGGGTGTCGCATGGTAATGATACGGCGTATATTATGAGCCAATTTCGCCCATACTTAAGAGGTATTTCATTAGTATTCACCTCATCCCTCGAATCTGCATACTAATATATTTTTCATCGCCGAGGTTGGACCGATTTGCTCTTTTCTCAGTTCTCTTTCATCTCGCTGACATTTTCATTAGTGATCGACGCCTTTTCGAGCATTCGAACAGGATTTGGAACCCGAGAGAAAACGAATTCTCCAACATATTGTTCGCCATCCCTGAAGAAGATGAACTGGTACTACATAGAGGACCCTCAACAAAAGAACTGGCAATCTTTACTTCACTGATTTCAGCAACACCAGAAACAACAATTGAACGAATCATTAATCTCTTAGAATTTTACATATTTTATCTCATAATTTTATTCAACTGCTGAAAGAGTTCAAGAAGATACCTTAAGCTTTAAATACCGGTTTTTCCATCCAGAAGTTTAAGTCAATATTTGTCAAGCAAACTGTAATGGGCAGGAAGGAGCTCTATGAATTAACTTGGATAGCAATTAAGCAACTATTTGATTGCAATTACGCAATTATATATCATCTATATGTTGTAACTTCGCAGAGAAAAATCGGAAATCTAAAGGTTTCTATTTTGTTGAAACACCTTTTCCTACAAAAGATTATTACTCCGCCCAAAAAGAATACAAAAAATTTTAAAAACTACGAAAGACAACTCCATTTCAGATTAGGACACTTCTCATAAATTTCCGATTATCAGTTATTTACATCAGAGAATTTCTCCTCTTGTATAAAGAGAGCTAGTAAGACATTGAATGCTTGCGTAACAGTCCATGGGATAATTATTAGGGAATTCCTTCCCACAGAAAAAAACTAACATGAAATCTGGTAAAAAAAAAAATAAAGGGTTATGGACACGGCAAACAGGAGAAAAAATAAATTGCAAGCACTCGTAACAAACCTGAATTATACACAAAATTAGGAGCTCGTCCACAAAGATTTTATCGAACAGCGTCCTCAGTTTATACACTTTAATCAAAAGTCATGATAGCACTATAACTAACGCTTCTGCCTTCGTGTCCTTTAGACTCTTTACAGTAAACTTGCAACGTTTCCTCTGGGTAGGATATAATATTTGAACCACAGCTTTTGATATTGATTGGTAGGGATTTATGTAACCAAATACACGGATACTACATATACGTTTGGAGTTAGTTATCATTCGGTTAGTTCATACACACGCACACACCTATTCACATGAAGACCCCAAGTCGGAACCTAATCATTATACGAAAAGGTAAACGCATATTTTAGAATGATTTCACTGAATGTTCTTGAAATTCATAAAGCAATGTGAGAATTTAGCTTTTGTTAGATAATGAGCTGATTAAAGTGTGTTACGATCAATGAACAAGTTGCACGTCCAGCGGGGCTTCTGTCATAAAAAAGTCGCCACTAAAACCTCAAGGTTAGCTAAGAGTGCTAATTAAGCTTCACCAGAAAGAACTCGTACGATGATTATTGACTTATATTCTCTCTCTCTCTCTCTCTCTCTCTCTCTCTCTCTCTCTCTCTCTCTCTCTCTCTCTCCAAAAGAAAAATGGTGCTCCAGTCTCCTTTCCACGCATATTACAGTAGACCCCCTGCCTTCCGCCGGCTATAATATCTCCGAATACATTCCAGCTGATATTGCCTCGACCCCGTAAACGGACCAACATCGAAGCTGGCAATCATTTC
>NC_061093.1:60614208-60629208 GCF_015104395.2 Macrobrachium nipponense | reverse complement strand
CTACATAAAAGTTGAAAATTACTGCTCCAGTTTAAATTTAAGGAGCTATATGTAGAGATCTTGCATCCAAAATAAAAAAAATTAGAAATAATAATCATGTTGAATTTATTATCCAAGACATTTCACATTACCTCTTAGATTTATTTATCGTGATGAAATCAAGACTATTTCTTTCACTGTAGTCTTCACACTCGGCCATCACCGTCGTCGTCATCAGTATTATCGCAACCAAAATGGTAACCGACATAACTGATATCTTCATAGGCGATTTGCTTCATTAGCACCTTCATTGAAGCAGGAATAGTAATCTTGATTATGACGGTTAATTTCATGATGAAATCATGAATTTTACCATCATTGAAGCTGAAATGGTAACCTAGATTATGACGGTTGTTTTCATGATGAAATCATGATTTTTACCAACGTTGTTTTCATCAGAGAAGATTACAATAACCATCACCATCATCATGAATCACACAAAGTCATCAACACCTTCTATCTCTCTTCTTTTCAAAGTCCTTCTTTCTCCCACCATTGAATTCATAACATCTTCATCACTGTGAATCTACAAGTCAGATGACCCCAACTACAAGCTGGGCTCCTCCCCTTCGCCTCACTTCGTTCCAAGCGCTGACGAAACTCGACACCCATTGTTGGGCCTTACAAGCTTTTTGCTCTTACGATTCGTCCTATTTCGCTTTCTTCCCTTCTTCCTCCTCTCTTCGGAACATTGATGTATGTGGTGGGGCCTCCCCCAGCCCCCATATCGCACTAACCCTACCTGCGCATACCAAATTGGGAAATTTATCTTTTAAGTTCCGAGGGTTCATGAGGAGCTTTTTTTCAATTCAGTGATATCCAGTTTTGCTGCCGAGTTCTGGCGTTTCATTTTATGAAATTATTTCAGTTATATTCAAATTAATAGTTGAATTTCATTAATTGATTGTGTGAAATCGTTATGGTGATTTTCAGCTTGCTTCACTTCTATTTCTACAAAGCTCATAAAATTCTCAGTAAATTCTATACTACGCAAAGTTCTTCACACGAAATATTAACACAACAATAAAGTAATTTCTAAATAATCATTCTCCATGTTATGATAAATTTAAAAAATAGTTGTTTTATGTTTGAACTCTTGCCTACTTTACCCAACATACAATAAAGTTTCATTGATAATACTGACAATTATAAATAGAGTATAATTATGAGATTTACTGGGTATTTGATAATAATTATATTACTCGCTCGAGAAAGAGGTTGAGCAGCAGAAAATATATCGATCTTTTTTTTTGCCGGCATATACATTTTTTGTGATCATTATAAAGCTTTCTTAACAAATTATTCATTCACATTCCGAGATGCAGGGTGTACACACATCAAAATATGATGCATTTCACTCCACTTCCCTTTAAATTTACTAAATTATATTTATAGATTTTTATTATCACCCATGGTCTTTAGCATTAAATTTGTTTTATTATTTTTTCCTTCGATCCTTCCCTATTAATTCCTTAATTAATTCCCCATTACTGACATAACTCATTTCCAAAATGTGGAAGACATGAAACCATGCCTTAGCGTAGACAAGAATTTTCCACCAAATTTAGAGTAAAAAGAAAAAATAAACTTCCATTATACGAACGGGTAAAAACAAATGAGGGAACTGAAAGCACAAGAGAAACGACGGGAAAAACAAATGAGTGAATTGAAAGCACAAGAGAAACGACGGTAAAAACAAATGAGTGAATTGAAGGCACAAGAGAAACGACGGTAAAAACAAATGAGTGAATTGAAGGCACAAGAGAAACGACGGGAAAAACAAATGAGTGAATTGATAACGCAAGAAAAACGACGGGAAAAACAAATGAGTGAATAGAAAGCGCGAGAGAAACGACGGGAAAAATGAATGAGTGAATTGATAGCAAAAGAGAAACTATCATTAAACTGTGCAACAGAATGGAAGCTATGATTAAGAAGGGCAGACATTCATGAGGCTGATAATTTGATATCAATGAAGGCTTTATTTTTGAAGACACCACAAAGCTAGAAGATTTTCGTAAGTACTCATTCAAAAGAGGACGGGAAAATAAAGATGAGGGTATACTAATCGACCATAAAAGTGGTGAGAAATATGACGATGATTGCTGATGATTTCGATAATATCAGTGCTGATTAGGATAGGTATGGTGCCCTGTTAATATAAGACTTACCAGATGAAAACAATGATGTTGAGTTGGTCAGAAAACGAAGATTAGAGTATTTATTAGGTAGTGATGGCTAAACTGATGGAAATAACGACCAAATTGATGAAAATTAGAAAGATCTCATAGCACTACCGTTTTTCCTTGGAAGATGAAATAAATTATGTTAAGTTGGCCAGAAGACAAAGATTGGAGTATTTATTAGGTAGAGATGGCTAAACTTATGAAAATAACGACCGTACTGATTAAAATTAAAAAGAAAGATATCATAGCAGAATCGTTTTTCCATGGAAGATGAAAACAATGATGTTAAGTTGGCCAGAAGACAAAGATTGGAGTATTCATTAGGTAGAGATGGCTAAACTGATGGAAATAACGACCGTAATGATGAAAATTAAAAAGAAAGAACTCATTATTCTCATAGCAGATTCGTTTTCCCTGGGAAGATAGAATTTTAAACCCTTCGTCCCAGACTCTTATCTGACGATTATGCCGGTAATGGGAGGCTCGGGGGAGGAGTTGGACGGCGGTAGAGCAGTCATGTACCTCCTTGAGGAGGATGACAGATTGACGCTCATCCGTCCGAGAACCTCCAAAAATACCAGACTGTTCCCAAGAAGAGGAGGAGGAGGAGGAGGAGGAGGAGGAGGAGGCGGAGGAGGAGGAAAGGGAAGAAGGATTCTAGAGTGGCCTCCTTAAGAAATGATTAAGATGCCGAAATCTCGAACGTGTTAGAGGCGGCGCTGGACACCCGAAAGCTGGAGGCCGCTTATGACTTATTATTCCCGCAGTAAAGTGAGGTCAGAGGTCGTATTTATGCGATATATTCCCTCTTAACGTCTCAAGAGGGAATAGCTTTGGTGAAACGCTACTTTAAAGTGGAGTGTGCGAGCGAGATGAGAGAGATTCCTCCCGGACGAACTCGTCATCATTACATTCGGTTCGAAAACTCGAGATTTGCTTTAATTATATTAGCTATAACGATAAGAATTATATTAATGATAATGATAAGAAAAGAGCCTGCGACAAAGCAAATATAAAAATTACTCTATAAATATTATTACATTCCCTTATTATAAGTATTGGTTTCATGAGTTTAAGAGCATCTCAATATTTGTGGAAACACTATATTTGATCGTTATATGTAGAAACATTGCTTTCGTCTATTATTTATCAATGTCTGTTCCTAATTTCAATATAGTCTTATTTTTCTTCGAATTACGGAAGTCGAATGCGTATATAGCCCGAAAGAGAGGTCAGATTAAGTAAAATTCCCCAAGAAGAAATCTCCATAAAAGACTTGAGTTTGACTGGAAAAACCATTAGCATATTCTTCTCAACATTGTGCCAATTATCATTTATGAACAGCGGTATGGATCCCAATTTTGAGTGTGTAATACATGAGCACAGCTTGAAAAGAAAGCTAAAGCAGACAGAAACTTCGTAGCTATACTCTCAATTTATTGTTGAGAATAAAGTAGTTAGAAAAAATTCTAGCTTCAAAAAGAAACTGGTAACCAGTAACGTAATTAATTAAAAAAAAAATGTGAATGACTGAATTTGCAAGCGGCAGTTTAGATAACTGACAAATGTGCATAGTGCATCAAAACATCATTTACCTTCAGTAAATGACAGGTAAGCGAAGTTAAGCAGTGCGGGTTGTGGTAAGAGAATTCCAAGAAAAATTTCCCATTCTATTTTCGTCACTTTTTTCCTTAAAGTCTCTCTAATAAATCTCGTAAAAATACGTGCCTTGTTAAGCCTGAAAAAATTACAACTTGCTCATTTTTACACCTGTAAATTTATGGTCAGAAAAGCCAGTCGTTTTTGCCTTTCAGCTTTTCCATTTTATATACGAAATGTTTTCATCAAAATCACCCGACATTGAAAAAGCCAAAGTGAATCATGTAGGCGTACTCAATGAGTGCCGAGTAGGAAAGACCGTAAGTTGGAAAGAAAGTCGTGTTTAAAAGAAAAATAAAAATAAAAAGTTGTCGAGGTGAGGAGTCACCAACGTTGCATTGAATGTACAAAGTGGAAAGATATGGGTATAAAATATTCAGTTTTAACGGCGTATTTACAAATCAAACATATCAGAGAATCACATTCAGTTCTTGAAGAATATGAATAAAAGAAAACACGAAATCAAAGTTCACCATACGAAAAGAACGTTAAAGTGAAAAAAAAACAATGCATATAAGGACTGTTGTGCACAAAAGCAAATTTCTTGAACAATTCAGTAACACAAAAGAAGAAAAAGGAAAACTTTTATTACGTAAAAATAAGCAGATTTATCGAAGCCACACACAAACCACTGTAATAAAACCTGACTGAAAAACTACTTCAAATCTGAAATGAAATTCTTTGCATCAATAACCAGACGAATAATTGCCTATGCGTCAATCAATGATGAAGCCCAAATTCATAAAATTATCGAGCATAATAAGTGTGCTGATTATGTAAAGTTACTCGATTTACATATTCAATAGCTAAATATATAAATTTAACTATGCTATATCCCTTTTTACAAAGAGCAACAAATGAATCCTTTTGACCTCGGAAGGAAGGGAACCATGGTCCCATGGTGACCTCAGTTCAAAATCTCACATCAAAGTGCGTTCATTTTTCTCTAGACAGCTACCTAATACCAAATGTAACATATGTGGTTGATTCAAAACTGTGGTGACAGTATAATTATGGTAAGATACAGCTACAAAGGAGTAGGATGGTAAGTTTAAAAACTTGTGATTCAGCCAAGCAAAATAAGGATATCGCTGACCCAGCCATCATCAGATTAATACAGGCTTGATAGATTTTAGTGGCAGCTTAGTCTTACCGGGCTGTGAGCTATGGCTAGGGGGTTTGAAGGAGTTATCAGACGTTTCTGTCTGGTTCTCTCTGGCCCTTGCTTGAGTAGAGAAAAGCTTAGGCATCTATCATATATATGTATATATGTTCGGTCTCCTAGACGTGCGCCACCCGTCAGCGACCTTTAAACCTACTCAAACGTAGCTTACCTTCAAACGTACCTTCTCTCAGCGTGACCAAGTGGCCTTAATACCCAAGTATGAAACGAATCAAATAAAGAGCCGGTGCCAGTACAAGGCTGGCTCAACCTAACGACGAAGATTACGCTGACATGTAACGACTAACAAAGAAGACGAGACAAGAAAAGGAAATAACGACGCGATAATTCGAAATTTCTACCGCTTTTCATTAAATTCCAATTCTCTTTTCATCTCCACAATTTCAAATCTTTTTGATGGCGCTAAGTACTCTTGCCGTGAATAATAAACATGAAAACGGGAAATCCCTGACATTTCTTGGAACTCCATGAATATGCAAAATATTCTAATTAGAATTTGCATTTGAATGAAAGAAGTGTGGGTTCTTTAGAAGCCGATCATCCGAACTTCATGAGGCAGAATCAAGCAGAGAAGAGATGTTACTGCCTCGGATACACGGAATAGAGGCCAGAAGTGGTTTCAGATCTGCCAAGAGGTTCTGTGAACGACCTTTCATTCTACGAATATTTAGTCTAAAGAATGAAATCTTTATATGAAGCCAGGTGAATACATCAATAACAGCAAAAAGATTATGTGTGCAAGCCTTGGTGGAAATGGGTGAAGTCTTTCTTGGTGTTCACCCACCCAAGTACTGATCAAATGCAATGTTTCTTAACTTCCAAGACCCAGATTATACTTGGTATTCAGTGAAGGTTCCATATTCATATACAGGACAAACCTATCGTAAATTATCTTCCTTGATGAGAGGTTATATTAATGAGTAAACGAGAGAGATGTTTTTGGAACATAAGCACAGAGAGAGAGAGAGAGAGAGAGAGAGAGAGAGAGAGAGAGAGAGAGAGAGAGAGTCTTCCCTCTCCTCCTATGAAAATAAGAGAGTGGAAGCCAATCGAATGAGGCTCATCCATCGTAAGCCATCCATTCGCTCATCAAATCTTCTCCCTCTATAATTTTCTCGATCTTGGCGCTAAAACCATCTTAGGGTTGAAATATCACCTGCTTGGAATTCTTCAGGTAAAAAACTCTCGATGATGATAAATCCCTCTCCCCATCCACAGCTCAAGACCCCCGTCCCTACGGGTGGAAGGGAGGGGATAAATCTCCCCCACAACCCCCCAGCCTTTCCCCAATTCTATCCCCCATCTTTAGAGATGGGAGGGGGGGAATGAATTCCCCCTATCCACTTCCCTACAAACAATTCTTGTCTCTAGAAATACGGAGGGTGGAAGGGAGGGGGCAAATCTCCCCCACAACCCCCCCAGCCTTTCCTCAATTCTATCCCCCATCTTTCGAGATGGGAGAGGGGGGAATGAATTCCCCCTATTCCCCCTTTCCACTTCCTTACAACCAACTCTTGTCTCTAGAGGAGCAGGGAAGGGGGGGGGGGGTGTAGAAAATAGAAGAGAATGAAAAAAAAAATCGCTCTTCCGAAGTAGGATTTTCCGGGTGGGATTTTTATTTGGTGTGGATTTATTATGGATCCAGTGTGTTTTGCTCTTCGCGATGAGATAGCGAGTTGTAAATCATGAGGTGAGGTAGAACAACCCGGTGATTAGAGGATAATTGGCGTTACCCCCATCCATTGAGGAGCTTGTTCAAGAACTTGTGGTGTGTGAATCTCTCTCTCTCTCTCTCTCTCTCTCTCTCTCTCTCTCTCTCTCTCTGCGCTTCTCCATCTCTCTCGCATCTACCCAAAATAAACCAAATCATTCCACAGGAATTTTGAACGCCTTCATTGCGTTATTTATCCTGTCGACTAGAAGGAAGTAAATAATTTTACGAAGGATTTATAGCTATCTCTCTCTCTCTCTCTCTCTCTCTCTCTCTCTCTCTCTCTCTCTCTCTCTCTCCTCATTTTGGAACAGTAAAATGTATAACTTTTTAAGTACTAAGTCTCTCTTCTCTCTCTCTCTCTCTCTTTGGGACAGTAAAATGTATAACTTTTAAGTACTAAGTCTCTCTCTCTCTCTCTCTCTCTCTCTCTCTCTCTCTCTCTCTCTCTCTTTGGGACAGCAAAATGTATAACTTTTGAGTACTGAGTTTCTCTCTCTCTCTCTCTCGCTCTCTCTCTCTCTCTCTCTCTCTCTCTCTCTCTCTCTCTCTCTCTCTGCTTTGCCAACAACCAAACAAGATCTCCGTAGACCCAAGTAACAACAATTAACATGTTGAAGGAAGCCACATGATGGATGAATTTTAATAACCCGTATTTACTTCTACCGCTTCACTCTTCATCATCTGTCCGTCTTATTATCGTTTACTCACAAGCAAGTAAGTACTTGAATGGCTTTAACCGTTTGCTTGCAGGAACTTGCCTGCACAGGTTCCTGGTTCCAAGTTTATGACGAAGAACCATTAAGAAAAAAAATTGCACGTGATTAAGAAAATAAAAATCGCCGTTGCCTGAATAAATCTTTAAAATGATCAAAGTGGTTTGATTTAAACCGGTCGTGAAGTAAATGGTTTCTCGTAAATCCAGTGAGAAACTGTCATATCAAAAATAATTGTTCTTGAGTTTTCCATGAATAAAGATATAAATGATTAGAATAGACTACATTTTTTAAATTCTTCGTGCACTAAAGGGAAGCTTACTATATTCACGCTCTCATATATTAATATTGCTATAGAGTTAGGTTGTTCTGCAAAATATGTTTTAAGGCTCACTTTGCTTTGGAAGGAGGTTGAAAGAAGGAATTGCGACAAAAACGCATTTAGATTTAAAAGAGAAAAAAACAAATACAAGGATTATGATTTTCATATGCTACAAGTTGGTGGTGTTGTGGAATAAACAATAGCATACGACAGGTTATATATGAATACCCACACATACACAACATATACAGATACCACAGAAACACAACATTTAATTTAAAAAAATGTCTACATTTTTGTTTATCTTCAAAACATTTGACGATTTGTTTTTAATCAAGGGCTAACAGAGTACATTGTCTAGATCAAAAGGATAGTGAGAAGTCGGGCGAAATTTTGATCTTGCTACCAACATAATAGCTGTAAACTTTAGGATAAGGACAGGAGACCTTATGCCTTGGGCAATGCTGGAGTCCAGCTTCTCAAAAAGTACTAGTTACTGATGACGAGTTCTGATGTACTGACGTAACACAGATCCGCCATTTCTTCAGACTTAATGAAACCAAGTGAAAGCATGGAAAATCTGAATTGAGCATTGAATTTCCAACAATTATTGGTGTTCCTATAGCAACTGCTATACCAGTATGGAATACTTTCCCCCTTAAAGTAACGTGATCTTACTTTCTTTCCAACTGTGGGCATTTGCAGTATGAAAGTCATCTCCGGTAATATAGTTTATAATGGTCATAAATAATCACAAGTTATTGAAGACGAGAATATACATGAACTGGGTCATATAAGTCTAGCCTATCCACCTATTGCCAAAGACGTTCACATTTCTTTTCTTTTAACAAAAATCTCACCTTGGATGTGCTATTCAAAAAGAGGCACGACTTGTTCTATCTAATCTCAGGAGCCCTTTCTTGACATTGCTGTCTCGCCATTTGTCTCGCTATCCAGTCAGCAATCACATCTGGCCGAAATCGACATTTCCACGGCCTAAAAAGGACATAGGAGCAGAGCCTTGATGAAAAACGTCCGCCATTACGTCGAAGCCATTGGCGTATCGATTTAAAAAAACTTCTTCTTTCAGCTCGATACAGAACAAGAACACACAAAAGACGGAGTCATAGTGACGGTAACCCCTCTGATCTCTTGCTTCGAAATACAAAGCTTAAATCAAGGTTGAGAAATGGGGCCCAGAGCTTGAGAGAGAGGTTATCCCTCAGATACTTATCGGCAAACTCATATATATATATATATATATATATATATATATATATATATATATATACATATATATATATATATATATATATATATATATATATATATATGATATATATATATTTATATATGATATATAATATTTATATATAATATATATATATATAGTATATATATATGTATATATATTATATATCTATCTATATATATCTATATATATAGTATATATTATAGATATATATATCTATATATCTACATATATATATAGATATATAGATAGATATATATATATATATATATATATATATATATATATCTATATATATATAAATTTATATATATATGTATATATATAGGATATATATATCTATATATGTCTATATATAATATATATATATATATATATATATATATATATATATATATATATACTGTATATACATATCATTCTAAACTGTCTTACGTTGCGAGATCAAGGGAAAATTGCCGAGGAAAGAAATTACGTATTGAAGAAACTAAATAAAAGGAAAAGAAACAAATAGGCGATAAAGAAAGTCACGAGATCGCACTTATCATCTAGAAAGCCAAGAGAAATAAAATGAATGATTCCAAAAAGGTTCGATTCACATTCTGGAAACGGGAGATCGCTGGATCCGGATCAGCCCGATTAGAGAGAGAGAGAGAGAGAGAGAGAGAGAGAGAGAAAGAGAGAGAGAGAGAGCTTCTAAGAGGGTGTGGCATTAAAGGGCTGGTCGGTGGGTTTAGGGTGAGTGGAGGTTGAAGGAGTTTTCTAAGGCTCTGATGATGAGGATGGTGGAGTTGATAGATGCGGTATTAGGGACAAGGGGTGGGGTTCCTTGATCGGCCGAGTGAAGGATGGGGAAAAATTGTGATGAAGAAGATACAGCGATGCGCCTGAAGACTGGCTGCGAGAAAATCGAAATTCAAAAGGTTAAAAAAGCGAATCTTACGGCCGCAAATACAAACAAACAATCTCACGAGTCTTTCGGTCTACTAGACATGATAGTCGAATCTACTGTATTTACCATCTGAATATAATACCGTATACTGTGACAATGGTTTGAGTCTCTCTCTCTCTCTCTCTCTCTCTCTCTCTCTCTCTCTCTCTCTCTCTCTCTCTCCAAGAAGATGATCATAAAAACTTGTTTATCAAAAAGAATGCCCATTTTACAAGCTGCATTCAAGAGACAAGAATATGAATGTTGATGTGGCACCATTCGAGGACTCATCGGTGCCAACAATGCCCTAAGGGCAAGGGCTAAAGTAGTGGTGCCTTTGGGGAGAAAATCCTCGAGGCCTCATGTTTTACCAAACCTTGCATTGTGTTGCATTTTGTAGTCTTTGTAAAATGCTCGAGGCCTCATGTTTTGACAAACCTCGCATTGTGTTGCATTTTGTAGTCTCTATAGAATCTTCAAGGCCTCATGTTCTGACAAACCTTGCATTGTATTGCATTTTGTTGTCTCTGTAAAATCCTCGTGGCCTCATGTTCTGACAAACCTTGCATTGAGGCCTCACGTTCTGACAAACCTTGCATTGTGTTGTATTTTGTTGTCTCTGTAAAATCATCGAGGACCCATGTCCTGACAAACCTTGCATTGTGCTGCATTTTGTAGTCTATGTAAAATCATCGAGGCCTCATGTTTTGACAAACCTTGCATTGTGCTGCATTTTTTAGTCTATGTAAAATCCTCGAGGCCTCAAGTTCTGACAAACCTTGCATTGTATTGCATTTTGTAGTCTCTATAGAATCTTCAAGGCCTCATTTTCTGACAAACCTTGCATTGTGTTGCATTTCGTGTTGCATTTTGTAGTCTCTGAAAAATCCTCGAGGCCTCATGTTTTGACAGACCTTGCATTGTGCTGCATTTTGTAGTCTCTGTAAAATCCTCGAGGCCTCATGTTTTGACAAACCTTGCATTGTGCTGCATTTTGTAGCCTCTGTAAAATCCTCGAGGCCTCATGTTTTGACAAACCTTGCATTGTGCTGCATTTTGTAGTCTCTGTAAAATCCTCGAGGCCTCATGTTTTGACAAACCTTGCATTGTGCTGCATTTTGTAGTCTGTAAAATCCTCGAGGCCTCATGTTTTGACAAACCTTGCATTGTGTTGCATTTTATAGTCGCTGTAAAATCCTCGAGGCCTCATGTTGTGACTAACCTTGCATTGTATTAAATTTTGTAGTCTCTATATCAGATGGCTTGACAGCCTGAGACTCTAGTTTCCCGAGGAGTTGAGGACTTTGGTGTTATGCCAGTTTACTATAACAATCAATTTCAGATAAGAATTATTGTAAACTACATCAAAATAAATGTCACGGGGACGTGATACCCTGAGCTCTGACGTTTTATAAGTTATCTTTTTGGAACGAGGAAAATCATTAAAAGGATAATAAACAATAGCCTTTTTCGATAGTTGTCCTTAGTAACATTTAGGTTAGTTGTAAATAAATCTTTCAAGTTCAAGTCACTGCTGCGTACCTGAATGAATTACATATCATTCATGATGATAACCACCCCCAAAAAGTAAAGAAAATCTATTTAAATAGTCACAATGCAAATCTGAACGAAAGCACAGGGTCGAAAAGTATAAAAAAAATCAGTGTACCTCCGCTTCTCTTTAGAACAGATCATGCTTGCTTGCATCTCCGCCTATGCTAATGTGGATTTGTAGGCTGCAATCATAATCCATGTATTATTCCAACCTTGGCGGACGAGATTACAGCCCTTTGAAGCAACAGCTCAGTCCTGTGGTTGCGAGCCATCACTTTGATGAATTTTCTCTTTCAGTGCTCGTAATGATGCCGTTTCTTTATTCAACTGCTAGAATGCCGCTGGTTGGCGAACCGATAACTACCTAATTGTAGATCGGCTCCGATAACTTGCTTCCAGATGACGGCGATAACGGACGCCGGTCTGTACGAGCACAATTATCCCCTTTAGCGTGGGGTATTTTTCTTTTATCGAGCGTCCACGCTGCCTTCCTCTATGAAGTGTCAATGGCTGCCTTGTCTCTCTTAACTGCGGCCTTTTGGGCGTCCCTGTTTAATGTGCGCCAGTGATATCTTGCTCCGGGGAGAGTTCTTGCATCTCCAGTAGTTCTTTTATGGACAAGTAATTCGTCATGATGCTTTTAAAAGATCGGTTTTTTATCTCGCTGTTATATTACATTATTGGTTTTTTCGTTATTTCATATATATATATATATATATATATATATATATATATATATATATTACATACATAACATATATATATTATATATATATATATATATATATATATAAATATATATATATATATATATATACATATATATATATATATATATATATACAATATATATACAAATATATATATATATATATATATATATATATATATATATATATATATATATATATATATATTATATATATATATATATATATATATATATATCGATATATATATATAGTACCAATGTACGTATATAAGTATTTATATGTACAAATTTTCATCTACACCCTCCCATCTACCCCTTTCCATCTACACCTTTCCATCTACACATTCCCGTTTACAACTGTCCACCTACACTTTTCCATCTTTGTTTTCAGTGTTGACATCTACGCTGTATAAATTTGCAATCGTTGCGTCTTATCGTCGTGACTTTAATGTTGTTTCTGATTTCGATTTCTCTTCGTAATTCTGACTTTTTTTAGGTCGAATAATATGGCTAGCCAGGTCAAGGTTTTATGCCTTTCAAGATGATTTCGTCATGGTGGAACCTTCTCTGTTTTATGATATGACCTGGTACGGCGATCTTGTCAAATACCTTATGCGTTGTGCGCGCAATGTATTTTAAATATTTTATAATCATACCATTTTTCATGGTTTCTTATTACTTACCCAACCTTTCAAAATATTCAGGCCAGTATAACATCGGTTTGGGTTGTGGTGGTCCATTACTAGAAGAAAGATACACACATTTACCCACACACACGCATACACACACACACATATGTATATATATATATATATATATATATATATATATATATATATATATATATATATATTATATATATATATATATATATATATATATATATATATATATATATATATATATATATACAGGGTCTTGTGGCAGAACATAAGTCTTGACCCATTTTTGTTTTTCATTTCTCATTTCGTATATAAATATAACCGCGTGTATGTACATATTATATGAAATTAAAATTATATTATATATAAAAATATAATGTATATTATATAATAATAATTATATAATTGTATATATATAATTAATTATTCAATATAATATGTACCATTACACTCGTTAATTTTATAAATACGAAAGGTGAGAAATGAAAAACAAAATGGGTTCAAAGACCTTATGTTTTTCTGCCACAAGAACCCTGTATAGTATTATATCTATATATAGTATATGATATATAGTATAATATATATATATATATATATTATATATATATAATTATATATATAATATAATATATATAATATATATTATAATAATATATATATATATATATATAGATACATATATTATTATAAATATTAATAATAATTATTAATATATTGGGTTTATAGAGTACAGGGTCTTAATAGTAATAGTAATATATATATCTTAATAATATATATAAATTATTCATTCATATATGTACCCATTTTTAACACTCGTTTTATATTTACATTTACGAAATGAGAAATGAAAAACAAAAATTTGGGTCAAGACTTATTGTTTTGAAAGCCACAAACCACTGTATTAATTTATATTGGATATATATATATTATATATATATTATAATATATGTATTTATATATAAGTATATACATATTAACTATATTAGATAATTATAAGATACATATATATTTAATAATAATTATATATATAATATATATAATTATTATATATATATTATAATACCTTTAATATATAATATTATATATATTATACCACCTGTTAACACCCACACGGGCGTACTTTCCGCCTGGCCGCCACACTTAACCGACTTTCCCGCAACTCTTTGCTTCTCTTCACCACCTTTCTTCTCTCACACACTTTCAACCGCCTCAACCGTTGTCAAGTATAACGAAGTCGAAAAAATAAATGGGTACAAATAACACTTTCACACACCTGCCAATTGTTAATATATATATATCTAAGTATATCCTGTATATATATAATAATTATTCATAATATTATGTACATCACTCGTATATTACATACGAAATGCGAAACATGAAAACAAAGGGTCAAGACTTATGTTTTTGCCCAAGACCTGTATTATATATACTAGTATATATTAATATGATATAGTAATATTAGTATATATAGTATATTAGTTAGATACATATTTATATATATATTTTATATATATAGTTATACTGTCATGATCACATTTCCGTGATTCATATACATATATCGAGCTACAATGTCCTTTAATATCTAATTCGCTCTATCTCGGAATTTATATATTTCATATATGCTTAACCGAAGGGGAATTTTTTTCTCGATAATAGACTTGCCTGGACCGGGCGCGAACCCACGGAGCCTTTCAAATCCAGGAACGTCAGTGAAGCTTCACTTGAAAGGCTCCGTGGGTTCGCGCCCCCGGTCCAGGCAAGTCTATTATCGAGAAAAAATTCCCCTTCGGTTTAAGCATATATGAAACTATATTAATTCCGAGATAGAGCGAATTAGATATTAAAGGACATTGTAGCTCGATATATATATATATATATATATATATATTATATATATATATATATATATATATATATATCTAATATAGACTATATATAGCTATATATATCTATATAGATATAGATATATATATATATATATATATATATATATATATATATATATATATATTATACAAAATATAATATATATATATATATATATCTATATCTATATAGATTATATATATA
>NC_061093.1:60531708-60606708 GCF_015104395.2 Macrobrachium nipponense | reverse complement strand
AGAGATGGGGGGATGGGGGTTGGTGTCGGGTAGGGCAGAGGCAGTTAGCTAGCCAGGCTGTGCTTGGAATGAGGAGTTGTAAAGACCCCCTCATTAAACACTACCAAGTCACTAGTGGTTTTCCGAAATGATTCGGTAACAGCAACTGATGGATAAATATCCCCGAGGTACTTTGGGGAGAACCAGTCGAGTCGAGTCGAGTCGAGTCGAGTCGAGTCGAGCCTTGATTGCCGGGTCGCAGGTAGCCGATAAGAGTGTTTGGAAGGTGGTTAATGAAGGCCCTGAAATGGCTGATGGGTTCTGGGGAATATTCTCTCTCTCTCTCTCTCTCTCTCTCTCTCCATGAATGTGAGTAACCATCGTTCGAAATAAAGTATTTTTAGCATTAGCTTCTTTGGCAATAATATTGTTATTGGAAGGTTCATAGGTTCATTCTCTCTCTCTCTCTCTCTCTCTCTCCAGATTAATAGATTTCAGATCTAAACCTTCCAGGCGAATGCCATAGTTCATTTAATTTCAGATGAGGACGATAGCTACTTCGTGTGTTTTTTGGAGCGATCTCATAAGATGATGATTGCTATTCCTGTTACAGCCACTTGATCATTACCGGGCCAGCGAGTATGAGGCAAAAGGACAGGAGATGTAAACAAAAAGAGATAACACGATCATTCCGGTTTCTCTCTTGGTCACAGCCATCAAAATCATAGGAATCGATTCTGAGAAGTTGCTGTAATCATCGTCATCAGCAGTGGAAGTAGTAGTGGCAGTAGCACCATTATCTTCATATGCGGTGTTTATTTCATATAGCAGAATAGTCATTTGCAACAATACTAAAATAAAAATGAAAAAAAACTCCTGTTATTAAGTATTATTTCCTTGAGTACATTTTATGGATGAAATAGAGCTAGCACTTTTTGTATTATATTCTCAAGGCCATGGAGAAGATCAATGATCTTGGCCATCAAATCCTTAAATGATCGATCAGCTGCTTGATGTTGAATTTCGTGTCTTAGGCGAGTTTTTCATAGCCATATTATTGCACTTGCCGCAACTAAGACCTACGTCATGCAATGGTTTGAGTGTTGCTCGGTAAACTAAATTCCATCCATGTTCTAATGCACTGCCAAACATCTGGAAGGCAGGTGTTAAAAGTTGGTTTCCCTCCATAACATAAGTAATAACGTTCAAAGAAATTATTGGAAATGGTGAAATTATCTGGAAGCTTTGATCTTTACATTCTGGGGAGCGAAATCATTTCAAATTTGGGGTGGTTTGTGTGTGGATGATTTGGCTGAATGCGACGAATAACAACTTTCCCAAATACACTAAACATTAAGAATTTCTTTCATCGTTCGAAAGGATTCGTTTGCATCCATTTAAATCTAAACATAAGCGACGGTTTATGGGAGATCGTCCAGCTGCCTACTGGAAGAACCTTTCGAGTTTCCAGCTGCTCATCTAGCAATCCGACTCTCCTGGTACTCAGGTCTTGTTCAGTGGCGCAGATTTTGATTTTTCAATACTTTCTGAAAAGTTTTCTTCGTCAGTTATCTCGGAGACTAACTGAATTTGCTGCTAGAAATAAAAAAGGAAATGGGATGTTTTTTAGCTGCTGTATTTGTGGAACGCCTCACTTTTTAGATAAATACTAATTACACATTATATGAAATATTTTTGGCTATTGAATCACATCCGAGAAAGTGACGGGGAGTTTAATGAAATATCAAAATTAACTGCTGACAAGATTCAGACGTTAAAGTTGATAAAAACCTCTCAGGAATAAGATTTTCCCAAAATAAAAACATCGCCGTAAGACTACACATGATCGTCGTTCTGACATAGTTTAGTGATTACCAAGCCTACTAACGATTATATGTCGTGATCTACCGTTATTTCTTAAAATTGATCTGAAATTTAGTTCTTATTACTAATCCATAGATAATTAAACTCTTTCAATGCTTAATTTTACCCACGCCTAACAATCGAGAGAGAGAGACAGAGAGAGAGAGAGAGAGATCACAGCGTTACGAAGCCTCGCATGTGGAAAACCAAAATAACGTGAGACTTTAAGAAATGGGGGAGATAGTTTACAGAAAGGCTTCTGTAAGGTTAATGTTGAGAATTAATGAAAGTAAGGCTACTGAAAATAATGGCTTTGAAACCCTCCATAAGGTATCATATTCGGAGGACAGCTGGGGAACAAGAGTCTGCCTTTGAATAACGTTACCGAGAAACTGCATTTTCAGAATCACTACAATGCCATACCTTTCGATTTTTTGTAAATAACTAAAGATTTTTCACTTATTAATTAAATTCAGTCACAATGTTTCCATTAATTCAGTCACAATTGTCCATTAATTCAGTCATAATGGTTCCATTCAATTCAGTCCTAATGGTTTCACTAATTCGTCACAATGATTTCATCAATTCAGTCATATATTCAGTAATGTATTCCATTAATTCTGTCATTTTCCTTAATTCGTCACAATGGTTCCATTAATTCAGTCACAATGGTTCCATTAATTCAGTCACAATGGTTCCATTAATTCAGTCACAATTGTTCTATTAATTCATTCGCAATGGTTCCATTAAATGTCACAATTGTTCTATTAATTCAGTCACAATGGTTCCATTAACAGAAATGATATATAATTCCAGCCTGACCGAGCCCGATCTTTATTCACTAAATGTTAGGAGGGAATCTAAGTTATTCTAGTACTTTTTATCCAATATCTTTTTATTATCTGGCTTTTAGAATATCTAAGTCGCCAGGGATGGAATCGAATACATCTTCCTACATTGTGTGAATAAATACAGCATGGATGAGAGTTTATGCGCGCGCTTACGAGAAATCCGGTAATGTATCATGCTTAAAAATCGCGTCGTATAATCCTGCAACTCGAAAGGTATTTCACTCCTTGCGCACTAAACCTCAATTCAAGTCGCGTCCTCTCTTGTACACCTCAGCTCCCAACAACGAAACACCTGATTTCCAAGTTAGTTCCCAACAATCGAGTCTCAATGGAAGACCTGAGACGATGCCCCAAAGGTGGATATATGTATCTATAAGCCGTGCGAACGAAGGTTTATAGCCCTTGTGATACACATCGACAGCTGCGTATAATAAGCCTTTTCGAGGAATCAAAGGAGGGAATATAAAATACTCCCCCCAATCTCCCTCATACTCGGAGGGGAATCTACGCCGGCCGATAGAAGCCAATTTATGGGAGTGATATCGAGGGCGAATCATCGTTTGGCGGAGACGTCGAGGTACAATCACCAATTATCAGTGAGATAAGAATTCGAGGAGTCTCTCTACAACTTTATTGGGCAAGGATTGGCTGTAAAATGCTCTGTAATCATAAGTTTTGCTGCACAATCGCACAGCCCGCGGTGCTATTGAGCCTAGTATGCTCTCGTCTCCTCTTCGCTTTCCTTCGCATTAATCGTCTTTCTTTAAGTTCTTGTTTCAACCATTCTTCTTTCCATTCTTCCAAGAATGATTCCACTCTTATTCCTTTTTTCTGTTTACACAACACCATCCATTTTTATTCGCCTGCTCTTGTTATCTATTTGCCAAATCACCATCAAGTTCGTCTTTCTCCTCCATTACTAACTTCTCCGTCCTTCTCACTTCTCTCATCTTCTCATTCTCTGCATTCGCCTCATGTTCTTTCCCATAAATATATAGTCTTCATCGTAAGCCTTCCCTGTCGTTTCCTCCTCTTCCTTTTCATTCTTCACCGCCAACCCTTTCTCTGCATTTGTCCCACAATAAGCCCTTTCATTCTCTCTTTTCACTTCTCAATATTCGTGTCCATGTTGACTTCATAATTGATTATAGGCTTCAGTTTATATGAAGTTCATTCTGAGAAAATTCTTCCAGTATACCTCAGTGACTCTATTTCAAGAATTGAAATTAACTGAATATAGAGTTTTGGCCAAAGGCCAAGCACTGGGACCTTCGAGGTCATTCAGCGCTGAAACGGAAACTGACATTAAAAGGTTTGAACGGTGCAACAGGAGGAAAACCTAGCAAATGCACTATGAATTAATTGTTAGGAGAGGGTGGAAAGTAAGATGGAAGAAAGAGAATATGAAAGGAAGTACAGTAAAAGGAACGAAAGGGGTTGGCACACTGCAAAGTACCTTAAGTAATGAGTACAGTGCACTGCATGAGGATACAAAGCTACTACATGTGTAAATTTCTTTTCTCCGTTTGGAAAATTGTCGGTTGTATAGCGCTGACGCAGCTTCAAAATAAAGCCAACATCCATTGTTCTGGTCATCCTTCCAAGACAAACATCAATGTTAAGAATTGTTGAATGAATAGCCAGTCAAGTAAGAAGAATCGTTTAAAAGATCAAAGACAGATGATAATTCCAAAGTAGTGTTTCTGTTTAAAAAGTATATCTTAGTTTTACCAGACCACTGAGCGGTTTAACAGCTTTCCTAGGGCTAGCCCGAAGGATTAGATATTTTTACGTGGCTAGGAGCCAACTGATTACCTAACAACGGGACCTACAGCTTATTGTGGGATCCGAACCACATCGAGAAATGAATTTACTATCACCAGAAATAAATTCCTCTGATTCCTTGTTGGCAGAGCAGGTAATCGAACCCGGACCCTGAGATCGATAGTCAAGCACGTAACCAACTCGTCCAGCGAGAAATTAGTGTTTCAGTTTAACTGGGTAGATTTTGATATAACAAGATGAAGTAGTATGAATGAGCACGATATCATATGACCATCCACTGCCAAGTTTAAGATCATGATTTACAGGGATTAAATGGAACTGTAATTTCATTTATTTATTTCAGCTCTTTCTCTCAGCTTCGTTTAAGTGATCGCAGGGACCTTCGAAAACCCTCTGAAATTAATGAGCAACTGTAATCGCTTATAAAGTAGCCTCACGGTGGTTTTTTTTTTTTTGGGCTGGCGTTCCCATGTACCATAAAGAATAGAAAACCATTCGATGAATATTATTAACTTCTGATAGCTTAATTTCATATCAGGCCAGGGTTATATGAAGAGAGTTGAAATTATTCTTTCACAGATAAGTCATCCCCCGTAAAAAAAAAAAAAAAAAAAAAAATTAATCTATTTTTTTCTCTCTCTCAAATTTCGTAAAAGATGGAAAATTAGACGGCAGAATAATTATATGAACAGCCAGACAGAAGAGAAGCCAGCGATAAATACCCTATACCATTTCTATTATACACTCTAAGTGGGTATTGGTTCATTCAGAGAGCATTTATTGGCTGCCTTCCAGCCAGCCCTCCATTGCTCATCGATACCTTTTACTATGTATATATAAAACTCTCGTCATGAAATAAATGATAACATCTTTATATACACCAACCTATAGCCTAACCCTTCAGAGCAAAAAGCGAAAATATATTCATAAACTAGGCGCTTCCAAAGAAGAATGCAAATGTTTCCCAACCTCCATCTGTCACAAAAAAACACCGGCGGCTCGTTATCCTCGGCTGATTAGTATATGAACGACGTAAAACAACCCCCTAACTTTACATATATAACCATAATTCAACACTCGGGAATACATAAGCCTCCCTATAATCAGAGACCTTTCCATCCACCGTACTATTTTCACCTGAAAGATATAACACGAAAACTATGATTCATCCATTTGTAAATCATATTCCTTAGGCAAGGGCATGTCCCCTATCTGATCTTATTAATCACATAAAAGAGTCTGAAAGAGAGAGAGAGAGAGAGAGAGAGAGAGAGAGAGAGAGAGAGAGAGAGAGAGAGATGAACCTATGAACCTTCCAAGAACAATATTATGCTAAATAAGCTAATGCTAAAAATACTTTATTTCAAACGATGTTTACTCACATTCATGGAGAGAGAGAGAGAGAGAGAGAGAGAGACCAAAAGGATTTCTAAAGCCAGTTTTGCCAGTGCTATACAAGCAGAGCAAATCAACATTTTCTCAATAGCTTTCCTGGTATGTTGTGCTCTATCACTCACCCGTTTTGAGTTCATCCACGATATCATTGCGTAAACCTTCGCGGAGAGAGAGAGAGAGAGAGAGAGAGAGAGAGAGAGAGAGAGAGAGAGAGAGAGAGCCTTCAAAGGCCCGCTCGCTACCCAATGGCAGCCAAGCATCTTCCAGAGAACCCGCATAATAGGCACATAGGTCCTGGATTACTAGTGATTAGGTCTATCCAGGAGCGGTTCAACCCACATGTCTAGTTAGGCCCATGATTTATTGTCTTCCCGAATGTGAGGCTGATGCGTATCCTTCAGGGTATTTTTACGGAGAAATTAGATAAGAAATGGGGATGAGAAATTGCTCAGTGAAACGAGGGAGGGAAAGAGAGAGTGTAGAACAGAAGGATAATTAAGGGAAGCTGGAAAATGGGGAGATGTGATAAGAAAAATAAATAAAACGTCTCCTAGACGAGTAAGAGAAAAATTCATACAATATAAAGTGAAGAATTACAACAGTTTGTGAATTGGAACCATAGAAAACGGTAGACATTTAAGGGGAACTTGAAAAAATTAGTGGGCTTAATAGTTACAAAAAAGAAAAAAGAAAGTTCCCAAGGAAAATATCTAAAACATTGAAAAACGATCAGAAACTAAAAACCCAACAGACAGGAATTTTGGTAAGGTAAAAGAAGCTTTCCCAAATTTGAAAGAAATCTGTGAATGAGAAGGAAGACTTCAAGATAATAGGAGAAAATTGATCAACTAAAAATAAAAAGATGAAAGTGAAACCAACCCACAGACAGCATAAACAATGAAATTCGCAAGTCGTTACTGCAAGTTTCTGACGAATGATCTATATGAATTTATGGTGTAAGAACGGATTACTAGTGCAGATAACGTAATGAGAATTTAAGAGGAAATATTCGCTCATTCTGTTGGCTCCTGGGGCACCCGTTTTGGTTCAATGCCGCTCCCTTCAGACTCTTAATTTTTTTTTAAATAAATTCAGGTACAGTAACTTCCATCCTTTGGTAATAACCCATCCAAGAGCTGACCTGACCCGGTGGTCATACGAAGTATAGTGGTATAATACAGTACCAAACAGCAGTAACATCAGTCAAATGTCGTGGGTCATGTCATATAGAGAAGGATTAGGATTCCACGTCAGTCAGTGAGCCAATAAGCAAAAAAGCGTTTTGCCACCTCAATACGACAATAATGACAGAAGTATGCAAGTAATAAAAAAGGAACTTTGATAAAAGTTTTATATGTATCACGTCGCTTTACCTTTGGGAAAAATCTATTAAGAGGAATTCTCTCTCTCTCTCTCTCTCTCTCTGCCAGATAACCTTAGATCATCTTAAGGCGGGCTGAGTTCAGATTTGACGAATATTTCAGCCCTTCGACCCATTAATGAACGCATCGATGTAACTCTTACTTCCAAAGTACATACAACACTAAATTTAAACTTCGCATATCTGTTAAATATGGAAGCACTGAATATCGGTTTCTGGACGAGAATTTATTTTATTTTGCTCCGTCAAACTGTTTATTGTCTAGAAGATCATTCGGAATGGAGGTGTTGTGTTTGGGGGGGAGGGGGTTAGGATTCTAAGGAAGGAGATGAGACAGGTCGTGAGTAGGGTAAGGAAAGAGGGGACGATGGGCAGGGGTATCGTAGCAGGCCAGCAGCAGGGGTGGAAGGGGGAGAGGACCACAGGATTAGGATTTTGGGGGTGGGGTTGGGCGAGAGGGAGGGACAGGATCCATGTGATCAGTGGAGGAAAATACGAGGTATGTGAGGCCTGCCGGCGATGATATCCTGACGTGGCACATTAATTGGAGTTTATAGTCTACTATCGCTCACCAATATATCGTATAACATTCCTCCTAAATCACTCCGGGTCGTACTGTAAAGTAGCGGTTTATTTACGATGTAATACCGAGCGCGAGGTGGGTATTATCGCAGATGGTGAATCTAATCCGATATATATTAGCCTATCATTATGACTCGACAGTGAAGACAAAGAAGTTGCTTCAAAGTGCTTCGGAGGTATACGTCCACCATGTTTATTTAGCATTTTCGTTGAGGATATGTTAGCGCCTCGAATTTACTCACATTGGCTGTTGTTTATCGTTTAGCAGGGTTGGTATTTCAGCTCGGCTCGCAAGTTTTATGCGTTGTGCTGATGATGATGCTTGTTTAAAGCAGCTGTACGATTGGCTGGTGAAAATATTACAAGCAGTGTCTTGTATTTGCCTGTGAGATTAAGTCGAACAAAAGTGTTTCCAAATAAACCTCTGTTTAACAACTTCATTCTCTTAATTAACGTGTTCCTTGACAGATTAATGATAAATTAAGAAGACTGAATTCATAGAGTATTACGTAAAAGAGCAAAAATAAATCGTATTAAAAAACTAGGGTTATTGACTGAAAAAAAATAATAGAAGGAACTTTATTTTTCGTTGGCCCTTTTCTGAAACATTTGCTTAACCCATTAAGATTGAAAGCTTATTAGCCAGCACAGCGGAAGTCTCCCACAGGGAAGGGGTAGCTGAGGGCCAATTTGTTGCACCTTACATGCGAGAATGATTAAGTTTCGCCAGGGGCCACGACTTTACTCGTAGGAGCTGTTATGTGGATACTGAGAAGAAATAGGATGGTGGCCAGGTCCTTGCAAGACCATGTGGTCGTTGCTAGGGTGGTCTAAAGCTTTTAAGTAAGAGCCATGAGGTGGTTGCTCAAAGGACAGGCGCTCATGCGTAAGAGCAATCAGCTGGCTGCTAGGGGGGCAGGACCTCGTGCGTAAGAGCAATCAGCTGGTTGCTAGGAGGACAGGACCTCAGGCGTAAGAGCAATCAGCTGGTTGCTAGGGGGGCAGGACCTCAGGCGTAAGAGCAATCAGCTTGAAAAATTTTAGCTTGTTAAGAAAGGTCAGAAAATGTTTAAAATGCATAATGGAGAAGAATAAATTAGGAAAAAAAGAAACAGCAGAGCTTGCCATGATGTGATGAGTGTAAATGGAAATTTAAACCTGTGAAGTATGACTGCTAAAACTGCGGTAGTCGAAAAACCAAACGCAAATAAAATGAGTAGAAACCGACAAACGGGAGAACAAAACATTGAAACGGCGTTTGTCAATAATGAACACAACGCATATCTATTCAAGGATTCGTGAGGAAATAAAATTTATTCAAACGTATGATTCCGAAGACGCGAAACTGCATAATAATACATCGTATTCCGATGATGACATCACTAGCAAGCCACGACCAGGACTACCCATGTGGGGAGGGTCGTAATTTCAAATGGCGCCCGTTTCCAATGGTTTTTCGATAGTTCTGAATATTTTAAAAAAGGAAAATTAACTTTATACAGCTTTACTTTTTTGTGTTAGGTACTAATGACAAGAGAATGGTCTTCAATATTGTTTAGTATTTACCCCCTCTGCCATTGCAGTCAAATTGTATGTGAAACGTCCGGAGAGTTATTTCAGAAGATAACTGGAAGCTCGTCGGCATTGGATTTGATGTCTTCTTAAGGACAAACAACTGTTGTCTGAGATAAACAGTACCCGAATTTGAACGTCCGATTCTATAAACTTGGACTCTGTTATCACCTCGAGTGAAAAACCTTATAACTAATGATAAGATGAAGAGAATGACAAAGAGAAATCAAATAAAAAAAGAGCAGCATTAGACTTGGCAGCGCAAATCAAAACAGTGACACAGATTTGTAGAAAGAAGGAGGTTAGCTTATAGACTTTAAAGAAAGAAAAAGAACGCAGCAACAGATGTACTGGTGAATAAATATAAGCATAACACGTTGAAATCAAAAGAAAAAGGCCCAGTGGAAGACTTGATAATAATTTAGGAGAAAAACCTAGACAAGTATAAAACATACACAAAAAAAGACGTAGTAACAGACTTAATAGTGAATGATTATTCATTGCCACCTTTCCAGTCCCACTCCCTCCCACATTCTCGCCCTCTTCCTAACCGCCCCAACCGCCCCCCCCACCCCCCACCCCCAACAACCTTATTGTTGAAATGGTTTCAACAGAATGACTAACAAATGAGGGAGCTATCCATCAGCGTGATGGATATCCCGTGATCAACCCCACATAATCCAGGCGATGGATCTCAGAGGTAAGATAAACCAATAACTTTTAGACCTACTGATAACCAGCGCCATGAGTTGTGTCTGACAGCCCCTCTATCACTGTATAGAGGCCGTATGATCACCTTATAGATAGCTCCTTTTAGCCCGTTGACAGGAGATTGACAGCAGGCGCTAGATAGCCAACACTGATTCATGCCCTGTGTCTGTAAACGTTGCGGCTTTCTGATATCATAATAAGGCTTCAGGGAGAGAGAGAGAGAGAGAGAGAGAGAGAGAGAGAGAGAGAGAGAGAGAGAGAGAGAGAGAGAGAGAGAATAAACATGAGAATTAGCTTGAGTACACTTTCCAAAAGCCCGATGACTTCTATATGTATTCCTTTATGAGGAGGAGACACGAATCCTTAAGCTTGTGACTGACACCAACCATGGCAGAGAGAGAGAGAGAGAGAGAGAGAGAGAGAGAGAGAGAGAGAGAGAGAGAGAGAGAGAGAGAGAGAGAAAATTAGCTTGATTACATTTTCCAAAAGTCCGATTTCTATATGTATTCCCTTATGAGGAGAGACGAATCCTTAAGCCTGTGACTTACACCAAGCACGGCTGCGAGAGAGAGAAAGAGAGGTCTTCATTCGTTCTGAGCGCTGATCCCTGAATCTCTTCTTTCTTCCTCTTGCTTTCAGAGCAAACAAACCCTCGGTGTAAATTTTAAGAGGCCGAACAAACAGCTGTTAATGCAGAGGTGCCGAGAATATTTAAAACTCTCCTCGCAGCCACGCAGATATAAAAATATGCTAATTAAATGCGTTCGTATATCACAGTTAATTAGCAGGTGGATCCACTATAAAGCTCGAAGCGGAAATGCTTCGCAGTTTATTTCACGCCCCGCCAATAACATTCATTACAAGCATCGCGACCTTATATTGAAGCATAAATCTGCCGAACGGTGTCTCGGCTCTCCCATTAACGTGATTGATGGATTGTACTCCTTTGCAAGGGCCAAGTCCTCTGGCTCAAGATCCCTTTCACTCATTCTGCTGGCTTTTCCGACCTCAGTGTGACCTATTGTCGCTTACTCCTCATTTTTAAGGTCTGTTGTCATTTTGTAATGGTTGGTTTTCGGGTCCTTTATAAAACTATTCTGGATTTTATATGACCCAATCTCGTTTACTCCTAATTTTTAAGGCCTTTTATTACCATTTGTAGGCATTGGTTTTCGAATCCTTATACAAAACTTTGATTTTATAAGACTAAACGGATTTTAAGAAGACTATCTACCCAGATTTTACATAACGGCTCCCAAGAAAAATGCCGGGCGCAAGACCATTTCTAATCCCTGCCCAGAAATTTGGAGGATCCGTAATTTGTTCTTTTAAAGAAATAACGAGGGTCCTCTTTTATCACCCCGTCCCTTCCGATGAGGCCTCCCTCCATTGAGAAACAATAACCCTCACCCCCAAAAACAACGCCAATTTGTCCCGGGGTCCGAGAAATCGAAGCGTATCCTCTTTTTCTCTCTCTCTCTTTGTCTTCCCTTTTTTCTTATTTTTATTTAAGATGGGTCGAGATGACCCCCGTTGAGCCAGATCCATCAAGAGCTAACGAGATGGAAGGCGAGGTGTGTAAAGATAGGCAGTTAGGCCCCAACGTCGTTCTACCTGCGCTCGTAACTACCTGTAACACACCCACTCATTACCCGCAGAAAAATATAATGGAAACACTAAAATGGCGACTTAGGGCGCATAGGGACGACTGTTACCTTGTTAGGAGACTCCTTCAATATGTAAATGGCTACACATAGAATCGGGGGCGAGAGTCAGTACGTTGTCGTCGACTTCTACCTTCCATCAATCGTTATATTAAAAAGAGAGAGAGAGAGAGAGAGAGAGAGAGAGAGAGAGAGAGAGAGAGAGAGAGAGAGAGAGAGAGAATATGTATGGCCACAAATCACGGCCCTTAACTATGACCGAAAATGAGATCTCTTCATCACCGCAACTCCCACCCCTATAATTCCTACGATCAATATGCAACTGCAAATAACGAGTAAATCACCGAACGACCTAAAACAATATGCTGGGCCTCCTTCCAGCCCAACCACCACCCCCCTCCCCCCCTCCCTCCCCCTACACCGGAATAGGTTCACCACTAAATCACCTCTTATAACCAGACGGGCGGCCCTCGTCTAGGCGTGATTTACCGATGAAGCAGGTACGAACTTTGCCACGTCCAGGCGGGCCCCCTGTGGAGCATCGCCCCCACCCCCCCAAACCCCCACCCCCTCCACCAGCCACCATTCCCCCCCCCCAAAAACCCCACCCCACCCCTCCACCAGCCACCATTCCCCCTCTCATCTTTGGTTCTCTCTCTTCTCTCTCTCTCTCCTCCTCTCTCTATCTTTTCTCTCTCTCTCTCATTCGTAAATTCTTTGCACTTTTGCTTAGCACTCTACGGTTTGGTTTTAGTTTTCACTTCTTTGAAAAAAAAAAAAAGGAAAATTCACTATTCATATTTGACACGCGTTTTTTTTTTTTTTATAATGTTGCTGGTGTAAATCATGGCCATACTGTAGATACATATTCGTGACAAATCAGTATTCTCGAAATATGAAGTTATATTTTACTTATGAAGTTAATTTACTTTTTTTTCTATATCAATCATCCAGTTCGACTAGGTGTGTTGTTTTACAGTGCGGGATTCAGGTTGCATCCTGCCCCCTTAGGAGTCCATCACTTTTTCTCATTGTGTGTGCTGTTTCTAAGGAGCACACTCATCTGCATGAGTCCTGGAGCTACTTCGCATCTAGTTTTTCCAAGGTTCCTTTTCAAGGATCTTGGGATCCTGGCCTAGCGTTCATATTTATTTTTTTTTTTGCTCTATCACAGTCCTCCAATTCGACTGGGTGGTATTATAGTGTGGGGTTCCGGGTTGCATTCCTGCCTCCTTAGGAGTCCATCACTTTCTCACTGTGTGCTGTTTCTAGGAGCACACTCTTCTGCATGAGTCCTGGAGCTACTTCGGTATCTAGTTCTCAGGTTCCTTTTCAGGGATCTTGGGATCGTGCCTAATGTCCTATTATTATTATTATTATTATTATTATTATTATTATTATATTATTATTATTATTGTTGTTGTTGTTGTTGTTTTAAGGAAGGTAGGTTTGACTAAACTCTCGTTTGAGCTGTCAAATTTTTTCAAGGTCTACCTCCATTCCATCCTTCATTCCTCCACATCAAAAAATATTGTCTCTTATTGTAAGTATAATATCATAATCCCCATTGGGGGGCAGTGCCGTCAGTCCACCTCATGTTGTGTACTGTAGGCATTTTTAATGTTCTTTGCAGCGTGCCTTCGGCCCCTAGCTGCAATAGCTTCAATTCTTTTTACTGTACCTCCTTCCATATTCTCTTTCTTCCATCTTACTTTTTACCCACAATGCAACTGCGAGTTTCCTCTTGTTACACCTTTCAAACTTTTACAGCCAATTTCTGTTTCAGCGCTGAATGACCTCACTGGTCCCAGTGCTTGGTCTTTTGCCTAAATTCTATATCCAATTCGATCTCGTAATAGATCCCCAAGCTACGTAAGATGTCACTTTCGGAATAAGTGAATAAATTGTCATATAAGACTAACGTATTCTGTTATTTATCGTCTTAGGTTAGCAACCGCATATTATTGGCGCCTAGACTGGTATGAAGGACTCAACTTAAGGGGTTCATAGTTGCCATAATGTTTATTAGCGCTGCACTGGAATTTTACAGCTTTTACTACTGATCCTGTTATATAACTTCGCATCTGTTTCCTTCCTTCCTTCTCAGGACATTACCTTTTAGTCGAAAAATCTCGGATATTGCACTAATTCAGTGTCTTTAGATGCTGCAAATTAGACAGGACCAGATGCCGAATGAATGCTTTGGGCTAAATTTCAATCCCAATCGTGAAAAGAATTATCGTGCTCAGGGTTTAACTTGGTATATTATTAACACTATCTCTGCCTGACACGTTTTGTCTATTACGTACAGAATATTGTTCGGTGAACGATGATGTCATTGTTCTGAAGAGCTGTTATTCAGAGGCAATATTCACTTATCTGGTTAGCTACCTATTTGTGTATCCATCCATCTATAATATCCCATTATAAATATATATATATATATATATATATATATATATATATATATATATATATATATATATAACTTTTTCCATTAAGAATCCCACTGTTTTTCTAAATTCCCTCACTCCCTAAAGGAGTTACTATTCCTTCGACAATTTTTAGAAGGTAATATATATATATATATATATATATATATATATATATATATATATATATATATATTATATTACCTTCAAAAATTGTCGAAAGGAATAGTAACTCCTTACGGAGTGAAGGGTATTTAGAAACACAGTGATGCTTAATAGAAAAGGTTATAAATTGTTCCAGGCAAGTTCCAGGCAATTGAACTCGGGATCCTGTCGCTGTTGAGGAGAGCATCATAACAACTAGACCACGAGGAACACAGAAGGACCATCTATAAGAAAACAAGGCCACCTGAAGACCAGAAAAGAAAAATGTGGCAGAAGCGAGGAGGATGGATACCAAGGCAAAGAGTAATTCTACTGTTTAGTTTCACCTTTATCGAAGCTACCAGCACTAGCAGCATCAATATCCCTCCTTCAAAACCGATTGCTTTCTAGATACATAGTTAAGCTTTCAAAGTGACCTAATTTCCCTTGACATTTAATGAGTGCACTTTGAGTCCTTTTTTGACCACCGAGGGAACGATTAATAAAAGGAAAACATCTTGGAACGCGCCAGATCTTGAAAGTAGGTCTAGATTGACAGAAATGACACAGTTCGCAGCATCTTTCTAGAGAAAGGTTTCTGTACACATGAATTTTTAAAGATCAACTATCAATTACAGTGGGTTATGATACCGCAATAACGCCCATAAAAAAAATCCATAGGTTATGATCACATTCATTGAAATAGGATAATTCATTGGTTCCAGCATGAATTCAATTAATTCTCGAAACTGACTATTATGTTCGATTAGCGTAAGGTTAGGCAAATCAGGCTTCAGATTGAAAAATATCCGATCCATGAGAGGCAGCTAAGCAGATGTAAAATTACTCGTATATAAGCACTTAAGTCCTCAACATTATAATATTAAAAATGGAATCTCTTAATGGTAACATCCATTCAAGTCGTTGTTGCTTGCTAGACAGAGGTTTATCTAAAAAAACCTTGCCCCGTCTCGATCTCTACAGCAAACAAATTACCCATACGAACAGACCCATAATCCTTCAGACATTCCACTGAGGGGTGAGAGATGTGCATTTCTGGTGATAGAAGTTCACTCTCGACGTGGTTCGGAAGTCATGTAAAGCCGTTGGTCCCGTTGCCGAATAACCACTGGTTCCGCGCAACGCAAAAACACCATACAAACTAACAAAAAAAAACCATAATCCTTCACCATACCCTGCTGACGAGTAGAGCCACTGCCATCTTGAATTCAAGATGGCGGTGGTAGAGCTAACCAACAACACATCGGGACAATCCACATACATTTCGCTTTCATCTCGCGCAGAAAGTCGTGGGAAAGTCGTCCAGTATCGGAGAGGAGGTCGCGATGTAATATTATCGCATTTAAGTGATTGGGAAACGTGTAATTTATAGCCCCGGCCAATTTCGCACGGGAGAAAGGATCGCTCGACATATCGACCTCTTATCAAGCCATTGAGGCGGAACGCTGGTCATGAACGAGATTTATTTCACGCTTGTGCAGCGCGTCATTCGTCTTCTTGCACTGTATATGTGCAAAGGTATTACAGTAATAATAATCCCTGTTTCCTCGAAATGATTCGAGAAATGTCGTCGCTTTTGTTCGTATCTAGGTAACATAGAGATGTACCTTGGGGAAACTTTACTTACAAACAGTCGTCAAAACCAAGTGTCTTAACTCCATTTATTATTAAGAATTTAGAAGCGGAACGTAGAGATTTTGAGAATAATAAAAGGGGAATTAGCTTTCCTAGTAAATTAACACAGAAACAAAATACCTGAATATCATTCGTTACAAAGAAGAATTTGTCAGAATCTGAGAGAGAGAGAGAGAGAGAGAGAGAGAGAGAGAGAGAGAGAGAGAGAGAAAAACTATAAGAAGAAGAAGAAGAAGATAGAGAGAGAGAGAGAGAGAGGAATGGAGAGAAAATTTGTAAGAAGAAGAAGAAAGAAGAAGAAGAAGAAGAAGAAGAAGAAGAAGAAGAAGAAGAGAGAGAGAGAGAGAGAGAGAGAGAGAGAGAGAGAGAGAGAGAGAGAGACTTTCTTCACATACTGATCGTGATGCCTCTCCGCAGGATGCCTGAACTCCTCGCTTCAAATAACTATCGGCTTCCCAGATTTCGACATAAGGGGTTCTTTGCGCAACGGACTGTACCGAAATGCAACACCCACACAGTCCAACAATAGCTTTATCTCTTATTTATATGGTATTGTCGTTTCAACATCACGCTAATAGTATACTATTTGCTATAATTTTCAATATATTTTTTTTTTTATCTTTAAGACCCCTTTTCTCTGAAACGTTTGTTAACAAGATAGGCAGATCAATTAGGCTATTTCGGTAGTGTATAAATGTTGGCAGATTTTAATAATAAATATAATAGCAGCTGTAGCGGGCGTCGTAACCCTGGAACACGTACTGTAAACCTGGAAAAAAATTTCTGATCAATATAATTCAAAATCGTCATAACCTTGGAACGTCATAAGCAGAAACCGTCGTAAACCGGGGCCTCCTTATTATTAACCCTCTTGTGCCCTACGAAATAATTTCAGTGCTTTAAAAACAGCCATCAGACTAATGTATAAGTAGCCATAAAATTCATAAATGTATGCAAACATAATGACAGACCAAAATTATCTCATGGATGAAATCATATTTTAAAGTGGACCTTATCTTTTTAATACTATGAATATTGACAGTAATGATAATCTAATGTTGCAAAAACATTTGCTAGTTTTCTTCCAATGCACGTCGGTGATCTTAAATGTATTTATTCTGTATTGCGTCATTTTCGATTCACATTTTTCAAGAAATATTAAAATAATTCCATATTTTGTGATCAACCACTAAATTCATTCTGAGTACGTTTCTGCAACATACGCGTGTCACTTTCAAAATTACAATATCAGCGTCTCAATAATGTATTTTATTTTTCAGTGGGATGTGTATTACAATATTTTCATCATCTCAAATAATGTAGTTTTATTCAGGGGATGATGTGTATTACAATATTTTCAGCATCTGAAATACTGTATTTTTATTTTTTCAGTGCGATGTATTACAATATTTCGTATCTCAAATAATGTATTTGATTTTTCAGTGAGATGGTTAATCACAATATTTTTCGTTTCTCAAATAATGTATTTATTTTTTTCAGTGGGATGTGTACAAGCCTGTCAGATTTACGTTATACTTAAGTTCCCATTTGAGAATAAATTTTAGCTTAATTGTTTACTCTCTCTCTGCTGCATAAGCATCTCCTGTCATTATCATTACTCCGCCATTGCATTTAAGTTGATCAGGGGATCATTGAACACTTCAATGGACATCATTTTCAACACGCTCTTTACTTGATAAACATGAAAAACGTTTTTAACTTGGTAAAATGAATATCACATTCTTTATTTGATAAATATGAAAAACATTCTTTACTTGGTAAATACGAATAACACATTCTTTACTCGGTATATATCAATAACAAATTCTTTAATTGGTATATATCAATAACACAGGCTTCACTTTAGTAAACATGAATAACAAAGTCTTTACTTAGTATAAATTCAAATAACACATTCTTATTTGGTAAATATAAAAAATCTTTACTTGGTAAACTGAATAACAAATTCTTTACTTGGATTATATCAATGACATTCTTTGCTTGGTAAATATGAATAACAAATTCTTTGTACTTAGTATAATTTAATTCAATAACACATTCTTTACTTAGTAAACATGAATAACAAAGTCTTTACTTGGTATATATCAATAACACATTCTTTAATTGGTAAATATGAATAACACACTCTTTACTTGGTAAACATGAACAGACTTATTCCCTAACACGATTTCGTTTGAATCTTCCGTTTTCGACGCTATGAAATTTAGTCTGTCAAGCAGAGCTCTTCGGCACTTTTAACTAATCAGCGCTGAAGAAGACAGTGAGAGGGATAAGCTGGGGCAGTTGGACAAGATCAAGAGATCCAGAACAAATGAAAGGAAATACAAGGGTAAAGTTGAAGAAAGGAAGTGGGGATGAGGGTTAAATAAAAAATTAAATATGGATGCAGCTAAAGGCACGAGGAACGCTGCAATATCTCTTTAACAATGCATGCAGTACGCCACATGCGGTGCACTACCGGTACTAGCTCCTTAAGAGGTATATCATTTGGCAGATAGTTGCGAGTTCTAGTGCAATGCTTAATACGGATTTCCGAAGTCTTTTGTCTTTGTAATTTCATTTTTGTCTTTGTTTATTGATCGAAGTATCCTGCAGGACAATATAATCAAGATGTTACATTAAAGCTAATGTCAATTGAGACAAGAGGAAAGCAGAATGGATGAAATATAGTAGAGTTTGCATCAGTGACTTTCAGTTCATTTATCTTGATCAAAGCTCGCACACGTAGGTTATAATACATGCAATCGTCATACTTGCATGATTGTATACTTGTATACCTACAGACTTATTATACAATACGCAGGCTACAATCAGGGTTGGCCAGACTTTTGGACTCCGAGATCTACTCTAAAGACTGAAACTCTTTTACGATCTACCATACTATATAATCGCATATTATTACGTGAGAAATAATTCAAATAGCGCCATAGTGCGATGAAACATGAGTATGCATTGCCTTACTTGCGTGTGTGTATATATATATATATATATATATATATATATATGTGTGTGTGTGTGTGTGTGTGTTGTGTGTGTGTGTTTGCGTGTGTGCTTATGTTTTTGTTTGTTTATACAGGATTATGGGGGAATGGCTATCGACCAAACAAGTGGCCGCAATTGATCGACTGTTAGATAGCTTTCAACTGGTATATCGCGATCAACTGTTTGGCCACCTCTGGTCTACATATTACGCACTTGTATTTAGTTCGTTTTACTCATAAAAAAGCCAAGTTTATGGAAATGATTATTTGTCCCCACTCAGCAACAATAACGCTGCTCACGAACGCTAATTACAGAAGCGCCCTGAATCACAAATCATCTTCGAGTAACAATTTTATTTTTTTAAACGAACATGACCCAAAACAGACCCGTAACCAGCAGCTTCCTTTGCCGCATACCCTGTCTTTCCCGCAGCTCATTAGCGAATACAATCATTTTCGACGCAGAAGGATAAAAGGACAGAAAATAGCCCGTCTAATTTCTTGGGGGAATTATACTGTCTTCGTGCATTCGTTTAAAAATGTTCCCCTGAGGGCCAGTTAGTGGCAATGCATTCGCCGTGGAGTTGATGGTGCCGCAACCAACCTCTCTCTCTCTCTCTCTCTCTCTCTCTCTCTCTCTCTCTCTCTCTCTCAACCTCGTATATATGCAGATAAGGCGAGCAGCGAGAAGGGATAATGGCGCAACAGCTTTCCTCGGCTGATGCACCCTCTTTTATGGCTTCATAACTTAGCAGACTTTATCCCGTGAACCATCATCATTATCATATTCATAACGTGGTGAGCCATAAGAGACCTTTAATGTCCAACTATTATTATCTGGACTCCGCATTAAAATTCGTAATGTTGTTTAACAGTCAGTTTGAACAATGCAAAATTCATTGGCCGATAGGATGGGCGGTGACTGGTCCCTTGTTGCTCGCACCGGACCCTCCAAGAACCTATGTCCCGATGGCTTCAAAAAAAAAAAAAAAAAAAAAAATAAAAAGTTAAAAAAAAAAACCCTAATTATCAACTGAAGGTTTTTTTCGCCTCTTCCTCCACTTCTCTCTTTATTCATCTTTGCTGTTTAGGTGTTACCGGGTCCTCGTTATGATCAAAAACTATCTAAAGTCGAGGAATCCAATATGCACCTCGGCGCAATCTCAGTGAGTTACGAGCCGAACTATACATTGGGGGCTCTCAGCAGCGAAGCCAGCAGATGTACTTACTGCAAACGCTGACTACCACCAAACCAGCATGGAGAAGGTAGCAGTTAGCGGGCAAGCGAACAGAGGAGTACAAGGTAGTGGTGTGGCTCTCGTCAGCGGAGAAGTATGTTTTCGCTAATGACCTCAGCATTCAACGACCACACTGCGGCGCTGTGGGTCGTCTCCGCATCCCTTGGTCCGAATTTAGCTTTAATTCGGCGCGTTTGCAGATGATGGACTGACGAGGGTTGTTAAGAGGGAAGATGTATATGTTTTTATGAAAGTCCCCTCCTCTCTTTTCATTTCCTAGGACGATCCAGATATGTGTTAGTACATAAATCTGGTTATTTTCTTTTAGTTGGTCATTTTGCTATGAACTTAGATTCAGAGAGAAAAAAATTATATTTTTCCACACATAATGACATCGCATATGAAAGTTGCTTGTTAAAATGAAGTAAGTAAATGGGCTTATTTTAATAACATTAAAGGAATAAGTTTCTCCCGAGATCAACGGTACTCTGATCTGCATCACAGGTTATCTCGTAAATAAAGAAAAATGCACAAAAAAACATTTTTTTTCCTTAGATGCTTTACCAACAATATCATGATATTTGATTTAATCTATGATTCTTCAATAAACAGAAAAAAGTAAAGTCATTCAAATTAATGAATAAATATGATGACTTCTGCTCGCTTTTTAATGCTTCACTTCAATGGTTCATAGACAATGATTTGAGAAATGTTTTATTTAGTGACGTTTAGGCTTTCGAAAGCGAGAATTATTTCATTATTAGCCTCATGATGAGTTATTGATATCTCTTTATGATGCTACCAATCAGCATTTCTTCCTTATAGTGTGCCATTCTTGCTATTAATGTATTAATAATACAAAATATCTGTTCATTTTACCATTCATGTTGTTGGTTGAGATTAAGCTGGCCTTGTGCCAGCACGGGCTCTTGCTCCTAGAGCAGCCCGTAGATAGGCCCATTCAACCTTTCGATGTAATTGTTTCCTTGCCTAATGGAAAACATTTACAGCTCAGTTAATACTATGAGATTTACACTAATATTCGACAGCTTTTGTGACAATTTACTCTACTTCTCAATACACAATTGTAGTATTTTTTGCAGTTTTGCATTAAACAAGCCATGTCGTATAGATACATGAAAAAAGGTCACTATGGATTACTCGAAGCGCGTGCTAAACTCTACGGTCAAATAGAGCATTGTTTCACCAACGAAAATTTAAATAAATACGCTATATCTTATAAGAAAGGCTTATTCAGCACAGTTTAACATACACATTATGATTTCTAAATAAAAACAAGGCGTGATCCAACCTCCGGATTACTCGAAGCGCGTGCTAAACTCTACGGTCAAATAGAGCATTGTTTCGCCAACTAAAATTAAAATAAATACGCTATATCTTATAAGAAAGGCTTGTTCAGCACAGTTTAACATCCACATTATTGATTTCTTACATTTTCATTCTAAATAAATAAACCATTTATTCATATTGTTATTCGTTTACTTTCTTCTCTGTTTACTCACCTAACTTATGTAAAGTAATGAATTTTACTGATTTATCAAACTCCACCACACATTACTCTCAGCCCCTCCGGAACTTATCGCCAGAAATAATAGTCCTACTTTTATCACGAAGCGTTTTGATAACCGCGAATCGATTTCGGCGGAAAATTAGGGTGTGAATACAAGACAGACAGATGGGTGTATTTCCCATAAGATGGATATTTGATCACCTGGGCGTATGGGCGGCCATCGGAATGGGCTGCAACACACGATAATCACCCTTGTGCGTGAGTGATGGAGTGGCCGAAATGACACGTTGCAATGGTCTCGCTCACGATTGCAAGTTTCACACTCGCCACTAAGCATCATCGAAGGAGGAGCTCTCTCTCTCTCTCTCTCTCTCTCTCTCTCTCTCTCTCTCTCTCTCCTTCCAAAGGCTTTCAGATAAAAATGGATGTTGTTGGTAGAGAGATAACATCTCGGTAAGGGATATACCATTCGGGGTCTTTAAAGGAACCCAGAGAAGAAGAAAATTGGCAGCCTTATAAAGCAGGTTATAAACTAGCTAGCTAGGAAAACGCCATCAATGCCTGTAATTTCTTTCTTTGTTTTTTTCGGAGAACTAAAGGGAGAGACCTTCTTTGTGGGAGGACAAAACAAGCATTGCAATGGTTACAGACGAGCTGAGATGACATAGTGTAAGTAAATGTTACAGTCACAAAATGACAGAGCATGATGTGAAAATGCATAATACTTCACCCGTATGCAAGTTAGACATGCTAGGACTAAATGTATTTTATTTATTCTAATTCATTTTAAATGGCTAAGTCAACCTCCTCTTGAATTAAAAATGAAATGCTGTCAGTCGGGCAATATTGCCGTAAAAGGGTTTTTTATTCTATATTTCTCATCCTCTTTCTTTTTGTTTTTTGAAAGATATTTTTTCTAGGTTATGACATTTTTTGGCTGTGACTTTTCGATGATCACGATTTTCGTAAAATTGACAATACGAAACGTCAACAAAATGACAGCAAGGGAGTACAATAAAGGAGATGATAATAACAATGAAATATGGATTCAAAATTATAGATCCCTTAGATGATATCAAGGAACAGCTTGAAATTTGCGTTTGCTGTAAGGCTCTCTTGCATGTTAACAATTAACAATTTAAGGTACGCTGTTAAGCTATTCTTGTTTTTGTAGGATCATTTGGCTGTAGCTGAAGCACTCAGTCTCTTCAAACTATAATTGACAGAGCAGGGCTGAGACTTACACTGTTTCCTAACTCACCATTTGGAAGTTAGAAAAAAAAAAAATCTAAACGCGCAAGAATTGGTTTCACGTACACCAAATCAAAAGGAATATCCCTAATTTCGTAACCTTTCGTTTCAAATAGAAGCTTAGATATCAGTGCTTAGATGCAACTTAAACGTTGTAGTAAGAATATTGGGAAAATTGTTTTACTGTTATGTAGATGATTAATTTCATCTTTGACGAATAAGTGTCCGGTATTGGCTCCTGTTTCCACCAGGACCCACTATTTCATTAAAACCTTGAAGTCAAGGTGATGTTACGTCCTCTTCTTCCCTCAATCTATGCCCTGTCAAATTAGTCCTTCATTTGTTTGCTGGGACTTTTCCTAGATCGTGACGCCCCACCCCAAGGTTTTTCGGGGGTCGTTATCTAGGATTGTAATATTCCTTTGGGGACATTATCTTTATGATATTACAGCCTTTTGTTTATGTTTTTTTTTACGGACATCCTCAACGTGCTTGTGGTACTAAACACGCCTGGAGGTCATTTATCTAGGGAAGAGGCGTTTGCTGAAACGTATTTGCCTTCATTATTCTTTATACATCTGAAGAAAAAATTGAGTAAACAATTATTCAGAGGAGAGAGTGTTCTGTCGCCCCCTATCCTTGTATTATACGGAAAGATGCCATCAGGCATCTTTCCATAGAGGAAGAAATGACTGGACCGCAGACTCCTCAATACCTGAAGCTTTGTTTGGACATGACATGACCGAGAAGCCGCGAGAAAAGGAGCGACTGGCAAAAGGGTTGCAATTGGTGTTTGGGGGGCGGGGGTGGGGGGGGGAGGGGTTGCAGGTTTCCGATACATCCCTGGGAAGGTGGCTTGCGCGCGCGCCCGCCACCAAGCTTTTGTTGATCTCTCGGCGCATGCGTACACCCATGGCCCTTTGACCTCAGTAATTACAAGAAAGATTACTCATAGCCTTGTTGGCAGATAGGTGGTCGCTTCCACACCCATCTTCCAGCCCACGACATCCATCCCCACCCCCCTCCCGACCTTCCAGCGACGATCAATAATTATTTATCTATAAACCAGAAGACCTCTTGTTCATCTGACCGCATCAAATGAGAGACGGAGTTCACCTCATTCTTTTCTTCTCCTTTTCCTTTCTACCAGTGACTAAGTATCCGGAAAGAATGTCGCTATTTATGGTTCCATCCACAGTTATGAATTTCAGAAATACGAAATGAAAATATAATAAAAGAATCTGGGGACAAGTTAATCTTGCTCGCATGTTTCTCTTCCGCCTTTATATCCTTCCATAAGATCGTATCCTTAAACTTGATTACGAAACGAGTTTAGTACAAAGCGGTCAGATGGCCCCAGCTGAGTGACTAACACGCTACCCATCACCTCCGCTGCTCTCCGCTCAAAGGAGCTTCAAAGCATCTGTCGCTTTATCTCACTCCTCATCTCGTCCTGTAGGACGCCGCCGCCGCTTTGGTGACATCGTTATTTCGCGCGCGGGGCCTTCGACATTATCTTTGCACGCTTCTCTTCTTGGCTGCCTTCTCCTACCCCCTCTCCCCACCCCTCCTTCCCGTCCTTTACCTCCTCCTCCTGCTGCTCTTCCTCCTACTCCTGCTCCTCCTCCCCCTCTTCCTCCTATTCCTCCTCTCCTCCTTCTCCTCCTCCTTCTCCTCTTCCTCTCCTCCTCCTCCTCTCTCTTCTCTTCTCCTCCTCCTCATCCCCCCCTTCGGTCCTTTACCTCCGCCTCCTCCTCCCTCCTCCTCCTCCTCATCCTCCTCCTCCCTTTCCGGTCCTTTACCTCCTCCTCCTCCTTCGTCGTTTACCTTAGCCACAGAAGAAGGAAGAAATGCCTCCGTGGAAGGCGTCATCGGAGATGTTTACGACGCCCAAACACGCATATCTCGGTTATGGATTGTTCGCACTCAGTTACGTCTTGTTAGGGAGAACTTGTCCGCTGCGGAAGACCTGACGGCACCTGTAGTCCATATACCTTCCACCTGAAAGGAGAGACAGACAGTTGCACGAGCGGGGTTATTTCCTCTCTTTTTCCTTTGGGCGTCATAGATACATTTTTCTTCAAGTTAGCAAGAAGTCAGGATGTCAATCTTACCTACGAACACAGGTACATGCCTACACTCATGCCCTGTATATATATATATCCATATATATATATATATATATATATATATATACTATATATATATATATATATATGTATGTTATATATATATATATATATATATATATATATATATATATATATATATATGTATGTATATATATATATATATATATATATATATATATATATATATATATATTCATAGTATATGTATATATATATATGTAAATATAGTATATATGCATTAAGCTATAAATGTCCATTCCTGTCCAATTCGCTCTTACCTCGGCTTAATATATTTTCATAGAAATATTCAGTTTCCAAGATAGAGCGAATTGGACATTTTAAGGGACATTTGTAGCTTAATGCATGTATATGAATCACGGTGATGTTTATAAAATTATATATGTATATATATATATATATATATATATTAATATATATAATATATATATATATATATAATATATATATATAGTATATAATATATATATATATATATGATATATATATAGGACTCTTCCTGTCTTTGATCTCCTTACTGAGATTAAAAACATTCCCAATAAGTCACACTAATCTTCACAAAATCTGAAAAATTTGGCCGCCGCAGAGTCCAGATTCATACAGATGTGTCGTCGTTACCTTATATATCGAGTGTTCCTTCAGAAATTTCAGTGCCTGGAAAGCTGCCCTTGCAGAACTGGTGGGTGCAAGATGCTTGTTAGAAAACAATGTGGAATTTGTGGATTTCCTCATATAGGCCCTAAACGAGAGAAACTAAATCTTGAGTTTACAACCATCAACTACCAAGAGTACTATGTGTGTATGGATTAAATTTTATGAAACGTTTATGAGATAAAAACTTAACAATTAAAGGGGAAGTTTTTGTAAGTATAATTATGGACCTAGTAAAAACTTCTGGTAAATGCAATATTGCGGCTAGTGAGGATGCAATTTGTCGAACGTGATATGTTAAGAATGAGTGAACATTTGTATGATGAAAGCGAAGTTGAGCTTTTGATGTGTAGACGGTCAATGTTGCATATATATATATATATATATATATATATATATATATATATATATATATGTGTGTGTGTGTGTGTGTGTGTGTGTGTGTGTTGTTTGAATAATTTTTAATAATATATGTATAGCTAAATATATATATTATAAAATATTTATATATAATATATATATATTATTGTAATAATATATATATATCTATAAATATATATATATATCTATAATAGTATATATATATATAGTATATCGATATATATAATATATCTAACTGATATATATACATGTGTGTGTGTGTGCGTGTGTTTGTGTGTAGATATATACATATATATATATATATATATATATATATATATATATATATATATATAAATAAATTATATATTATAAATTTATGTATATATATTATATCTATATATATATATATATATATATATTATATATAGTAGTATTATATATATATGATATATATATATCATATATATATATGTGTATAATATATATATATATATTAATATATATTATATATATACATATATACTTAATAGAATCTGAATCAAGGGACATCCTAGAGACCTAGACGATTAGTTACAATCAAGTATATTTGAATCTAAATATCTGTGAAACAGAAACAATGGCATGTATGAAAATGTCAGTGTTACCGATAAAGTATGGTGGATGAAGGATTGCTCTGTTGTTAATGATCGGTGTTATAGTTATTACAGTCTGAGGAGCTATCAGTGAAACAACAATGAATAATCAATTATATAGGATACAATAATTAATTATGTTTGGCTAAATATAATAAAAAAAAATCGTTATCCTACAATTTTAGTATAACAACGTCGTATGAATTTGGAATTTCAGTTTAAAAAATTCAAAAACCTTAAATGACTATGAAATTTCCAGCGCTTTCCATTTTGTCGCCCTCAGCCTAGCTCACCTTTTAGATTGCTGGCATTACGGAACAATTACAACTGTCTTCCTAACCCAAAAGTAGCTCTCTGCGAAGTTCCTTTCGTAAATTTTAGCTGCCGTCATGTTGATTGTGGAATAACGATTACCAAAAAGATTCCAGTCATCTAAGCCTATGGTCACAGAGGCAAGATTACCTGTCGGTGACATATAGAAAATCTTTGAAAAGTGCAGCGGCTACATCAGTAGACTAGAAACTATAAATAGAGTTTTCAGTAAATATTGCAACATTAGTTCTTCCCAATTAATATTTTAGTCCCTCAGTTATATAATTTGCTGTCAGCGCATCATCAAATTTTCCTATCCAGAGAGTAAGCTCTGATTATTACAGGTTCAAGAATTTTTTTTAGAAAAAAGCAAGTAAATACAATAAGAATCAGTGTCATTTGCACATGAAGCAAAGCATGTTCTACTTCATGGCTAACAATTCTGTACGTATTTTAACGTGTCCGCAAAAATATTCTGTTGAGTGCGAAGAACTGAACGCGTTGGTTTTCAAATCTATTATCAAGGACATTTCATGGCAATTGACTTCCCTGATAAAGGTGCTCTCATTTGATACAGACTGCTGCATAAATGGAGAGTAGTAGGCTGCTCAGAGCATTAAACTTTTTTAAAGATTTTGTTTCTGCTAATAAATGTTGAAAACCAGTGTTGCTGCTAAATTTAGAAAAACATATAAATCCGGACCTGTACGAAAATAAACAAATGTTGTTGTTGAATTTGGTGGAACCTATGAATCCGGACCTGTACGTAAATAAACCAATGTTGTTATTGAATTTAGTGGAACCTATAAATCAGGACTTGTACGTAAATAAACCAATGTTGTTATTGAATGTAGAGAAACTATAAATCCAGACCTGTACGTAAATAAACCAATGTTGTTATTGAATTTAGAGAAACCTATAAATCCAAGACCTGGGTTAGTAAATTAAACCTAATGGTTGTTATTGAATTTAGAGAAACCCTAATAAATTTCCAGAACCTGTAGGTTTTAAATGGAATTTAGAAAGAAAACCTAAATAAATCCAAAGACCTTGGTTAAGTAAAATAAACCAATGTTGTTTTTGAATTTAGTGAAACCTAAATATCCGGACCTGTACGTAAATAAACCAAAGCTGTTGTTGAATTTAGTGAAACCTATAAATCTGGACCTGTACTTAAATAAACCAATGTTTTTTATTGAATTCAGTGAAACCTATAAATCTGGACCTGTACGTAAATAAACCAATGTTGTTACTGAATTTAGTGAAACCTATAAATCCCGCGGACCTGTACGTAAATAGTTCAGCTAACGAATTTAAAGGAAATGCATTACTTATGAAGAAATTCATTTAAACTAATATGAATTTCCTTCGTGACTAAAAACTGGTCATGTGATTTATTCTAGAATGTGAAGGTAACTGGCAATTGTGTTAAGAATCTGATTATTTCTAAATAACCGAGTCTATTTTAACGCAGTGTGTTAATTGCAGCTTAGTGGCACCGGCTTGGTTACGGAACGAGACTAAACATTCTCATTTGTTTATTCACTGAATAGCAAATTTGCCAAAAGTCTTTTCTTCTTGTACATATATATTTGGGATAATGAACAATTCTTTAAAATTCCTAATCAAACAGAACACAACGCAGACGATTTATCAAACAGCTTGATGAATGAATCACATCTGTGGTCAATAAGCTCGAGGGTGAGTCAAAGATGGTCATCTTCAAAGATGTCGAGGAATGGTAGCTAGTTGTACAGCAATAACTGTCTTATTTAAGAGCTCTGACACAGTGGAAGTGTGGTACAGGCTTAAATTGGAACGTATTACCTGACAGAAGGTTATAAAATGATATACCAGCCTTGAATCAGGAGCCACGCCATGAACGGTGTTATAACTGATGAATGGTTTCCTTTCGAACCATCCTGTTCAAGATGTAAGTCTATCAATACTGCACATGTAACTATGTGCATACGTATACAAATATGTTTAAACCACGGTACATAAACTTCTTAATACAAGCACACCAACATGCACAAATGCAAGCATGCACTTGCAGTCCAAAAAATTGCAGACGTGCTGACACGCACACATGGGCACACACACACACACACACAACATACCAATCTTCCTTCTCGTGGCCGCCAAATCTCGCACCCTCTGAACCTACTCTAATAGTTAATTTACGTGCTGAAAACCAAACCTACGTAGTCATTCAATCACCTATAAACAAGCTTGAGAAATTAGCAGCTGACTCGCGGCCCATCGGTGGAGTAACAAACTACAACGAGCGTTCCAGTCGCTGCCGAATTTGGACTCTACGGCTGTCCTGGAAATCGACACTGCAGTTGGGTTAACTTCGGAGAGCTTGCCTTTGGAGCACTATTTACAGTAAACAAACATTATGTGTGTTCAATCGTTCTTCGAACGCCAGATGTTCATCGCTTTCCAAAGAATGGATATCTGCGATTTCCATGTGGTTATCTCTGTTCCAGAGACGCTGGAAACGACCTTAATTCGATTCCCGGGACATAGGCGGGATACGCTCCTTTGCCTAAACACATCTCGGACCGGGGCCTTCCGTGGAAGAAAGGCACATTCCCTAATGCTCCTGCCTTTCTCTTAACATCTTTAAACCCCAAGAGCTCTGTGCAGTTCCCCAAAGGTGTGTGTTGACCAATATGATTAATGTTTCTACCCTTATTTGACCCTCGTACGGTTTCACAAATCTTCATCCACGCTGAAGTCATGCGATTCACAAAGCATTGATCGCATGAGAAAAGGAAGAAGCCGTGATGGGGGGTGGAGGGAGGGGGGTGTGTTAAGTGGAACAGAGGAGTGGGATGAAGAGGAGGAGGAGGATGCAAAGGAGGAATTTTCAGGGGGATAGGAGGGAGAGGATAGAGCGAGAGTGGGAAGGAAGAATTGACTTAAAACTCACCCCCTACCCTCGTGAGAAATGGCGTAAATGTGGCGAGAGATAAGTTAACATGCTAGAATCTCGTTGAATTCTTTTTCCCAGCAGCCTCCCTGCCTCCCTGCCTGCCTATCCAGGCCGTAGAGGAGCTGGCTGACCTCAAACAGCTTCATGATACCTCTCGCGATAAAGGGCGCGAATGGGAGCGTGACTATAAACTGCCCCTCTTTCCGAGGAGGATCTTGAATTACATGATTTCATTTTTCATTCGGCCCCGAAGTATCTCGAGCCTCATAACGCGTATGGATTACATATTTGCATGTAGATGGAATTCATGACGTCGCAACTTCTCCCGCCCAGCGCTAGATTTTGCGGGAAAACGAGGTTGCCGCGGTCTTTGTCTGATTGCTGGGCATTTGCACGAACTTCTCGGGCTTTTGTTTGCACGCGGGTATACATCAGTATATAGTAAAGAACGTTGCTCTTCAGACTGATAGCGGGATATGCGGTGTAAATTGCGCTCTAGGGCTATTCGGAATCAAGGAGGAGAAGGTAGCGTTGCTAGTTTAACTCATTTGTCACATGGAGGCTGAGGTTGGTCACAGCGAGAGCGTGTTCTGTTGGTGCAGGATCCAGAAGTGGTTTTGAGTTCATTCTCTCTCTCTCTCTCTCTCTCTCTTCATACAGGGGAGGACCTCGATGAGGCAACCCAACTCCCTGAAGAGCTGAACTATCCACATGTAATTCTGAAGGTGATATTCTCTCTCTCTCTCTCTCTCTCTCTCTCTCTCTCTCTCTCTCTCTCCCTCCTCCTCCTCCTCCTCCTCCAATGTTTTTCATGGTAAGTCGTCTGTGATGAGATGCACAGATACATAATGACGTGAGACAGAATGATATATTAGGTGGACAGAATAATAAATCAGGAGGATCATCATATTTGCATGCTTGGTTACGTATTCTCCTGAGAACTGGACTGCAGGCCCCAAATAATTGTCCCCTAAGCAGCTTGTCCGTGCATTGTTTGAAGCTCATTTCTGATGTCTTCGAATGGAATATAATCTACATAAGCAGTAGCCCTTTTTTTTTTTTTTTTTTTTTTTTTGAACGGGGGCGCGGGGATGGGAGTGTGGGTCGCCTCCTTTTTAAGATGTCAGACTTTTACTTTTCTATACTAAACATGACTTCAGATGACTGTTGGTTAACGTTTGACTTTTCCGAACCCATTAGGCTAATGTTGTCCTGTAATCCCTGTGGCTTTTTTTTTATTTTTTGAGGGGGGGCTTTTTGGGGGAAGGCCAGTGTGAGTCGCCTCTTTTTAAGATGCCAAACTGTTACTTTTCTATACTAAACATAACATCAGGTGTAGCTCTCTCATGACTGCTGGTTAACGTTTGACTTTTCCTAACCCATTGGGCTAACGTTGTCCTGTAATTCCTTTTTTTTTTTTTTTTTTTTTTTTTTTTTTTTGAGGGGAGTGAGTGTAGGCTTATGGTGTCCTGTATCTCCTGTTCGAATACTTGGAAGGAATTGTGCATTGAACTGTAAGTCGTTTGGACACAAGGTTTCCTTGCACGTATCCAACAACAGATTTACCAATCCTAGACAGTGACCACCAAGGGTTTTAACCCTGTATGTGTCCACCTTTGCAAAGGCGTTTTTATCGCAAGCCAGTTGGGGATAACCGTAAACACATAAACAAAAGACTGCAAATATCATAAAGATGATGACCTCCCAAATATAAACATAATGACCCCTCAAGAAATATTAGCCCCAGAAAAAGTTCCCCGAAAACCCTTGGGGGTTACTACCTAGGAAAGATCCGATTTATTTACTTTTAATCTTTCTCCTACAGATCAGTTCCCATACACTGAGAGTCTGGAGCAACTAACGTCACCACAGGTGTTGCTTTAGATTTAGCTGGCTTTATGCCAGCACGGGCTCTTGCTCATAGAGCATCCCGTAAACACCGCATGTCCTCCCAGACGGAATAGCGTGGCAACCGGGCGTCTAGTACGGCTAAAATAGAAGTGTCTAGCTTAAGAGTTAACGCTTCTCTCCTTGAAAAGAAGATAGATTTAAAAAACGAGATTCTGAACTTTCCTACAGGTATCAGAGGAGCTAGATACAAGCGGCAATGCGTCATAATGAGGCACAAGAGCCACTGAAATCAGTAGTTCCTGAAATTTGCGGTTTCTTGCGCCCGTCGCCACCGACTTCCAAAAAAACTACTTTGAAGAAAAGATGAACCGACTAGCAGACGACAGCTGATTGAATCGCCTAATAAGGCGATGTAACTAATCCACTTACGACTGGGCCGCTTTCAAGCTTTCAAACTGAATATTAGATAAAAACGAAGATCAATCTCGCCAAGTTTAGAGATGATGAGTTAAATCGTTCCTAAGTTAGCACTTAGGTGCAATCTCCGGCAGACAACGTTGCGAGATAAGTATTTGTTACCGACCCCAAGGCTGCACGATGGCCCATTCATTTTCGTTTTGATCGACGGTATGCAATTGAGTGCTTGGAAAACACACACGTACACACGAATTATACAGTGAACTTATAGCCCACGAGAACTTACGTCCCATGTTTTGAGATGGCTCATTGAGGTAAGGACTGTACGGATATCACAAATAAACGCTGAAGCTGAATATTAAAAATAAATCTCTAATGTAATTTTTTTTTTTCCGGGGACCCTTTCTAACGGCTATCATGTGGTTCACTTCGAACCCCTACATTTTTTTTTCTTTTTTTTGATTATGTACACGTGAATTCTAGAAAAAACAAGTTTGAGCAAATCTACATTATCTCTATAATGAAATCCAGTTAAACTGTTATGGAAATGAATAAGGATCATATAGATAATATGATCGTCTAAGCCATGAGTCATGGTCTGTTTGTATGGTGTTTTTACGTTGCATGGAACCAGTGGCTATTCAGCAACTGAGTCATGGTATGGTACCGCTTTTGCAACTGATTTTCGAGTACAATTCCGTCACACTATAGTCTTTAGTACCGCGCAACTTTAACCACGCTAAATGATACGAAGTTCAACGGGAATTTCGTCGTCAGTAACTGGCGACTGCGACGCATGATAGCTCGCAATCAATCATTCAGTCATTTTAAATTCTGGCGGGCGAACCCATTTAAAAAAAAAAAAATTTAAAAAAAAAAAATATTTCTCTATCTATCTGTTGGAATTGGCGGTAAGGTTTCTGAAAGCCGAGATTTGGTTACTGAAAGGCCTTAAATATGCGTATATTGCTCTCTCCTTGGGCGTAACTATGAGTCTATCAATGGCGGGGTGGGCACCTCGGAGGCACAGCTAAATATGGGGGGGGGAGGCCGCCACTGGGCATGCACAAATTATGATACTCATTCATTTTTTTAAGTCATGTGGAAAGATATTAAGGTTGTTTGGAAATATTTAGGCCTATCAATTTGTGAATCACGTTTTCATATAACTCAAACTTGCTCAAAGATTTTTCCTATAAAGATTATTAACTTCTGACCATACTTCTCAATCCAGTATAATAATAATAATAATAATAATAATAATAATAATAATAATAATAATAATAATAATAATAATAATAATTAATAATAATAATAATAATAATAAATAATTAATGGGCCAGTGCCAGTAATCAGATACAGCGCAGGAATAGTGGATATGGACGAAGGCAGAACTCCGCACATAGCCATCAGAAAACCAGGAAACATATGACAATACACAAAGCACTACACCCAAGAGCAAATACGGACAGACTATACATAACACGAAAGGAAGGAGGGAGAGGACAATACTAAGTATTAGAGGGGACTGCCGTCAACATCGAAAACAGAGCACTGGGGCAATATCTGAAAACCAGTGAAGACGAGTGGCTAAAGAGTGCATGGGAAGAAGACTAATAAAAAGCAGACGAAGACCCAGAAAATATACAGAGACAGGCAGAAAGACAGAAAGAACAGAGGACTGGCACAAACAAACCAACCAATGCACGGACAATTACATGAGACAGACTAAAGAACTAGCCAGCGATGACAATTGGCAAGATGGCTACAGAGGGGAGAGCTAAAGAAGGAAACTGAAGGAATGATAACAGCGGCACAAGATCAGGCCCTAAGAACCAGATATGTTCAAAGTACGATAGACGGAAATACATTCTCTCCCATATGTAGGAAGTGCAATACGAAAAGTGTGAAACCAATAAACCACATAGCAAGTGAATGCCCGGCACTTTTGCACAGAACCAGTACAAAAAGAGGCATGATTCAGTAGCAAAAGCCCTCCGCCACTGGAGCCTGGTGCAAGAAACATCAGCTACCTTGCAGTAATAAAGTGGTACGAGCACCAACCTGAAGGAGTGATAAAAGAAAAACGATCAAGGCAAAAGATCCTCTGGGACTATGGTATCAGAACGGATAGGGTGGTATACGTGCAAACAGACCAGACGTGACGTGATTGACAAGGTCAAGAAGAAAGTATCACTCATTGAGTCGCAATACCATGGGACACCAGAGTTGAAGAGAAAGAGAGGGAAAAATTGGATAAGTATCAAGATCTGAAAATATTATTAAATTAAGAAGGATTATTGGGAGTATGCCAGTGGAAATCGTACCCATAATCATTAGGAGCACTAGGCACGATCCCAAAGATCCCTGAAAAGGAATCTAGAAAAAACTAGAGGCTGAAGTAGCTCCAGGACCTCATGCAGAAAGAGTGTGATCCTAGAAACGGCACACATAGTAAGAAAGAGTGAATGGACTTCCTAAGGAGGCAGGATGCAACCCGGAACCCCACACTATAAATACCACCCAGTCGAATTGGAGGACTGTGATAGAGCAAAAAAAAAAAAAATAAAAAAAAAAAAAAATAATAATAATAATAATAATAATAATAATAATAGGAAATTAAGCTTAGGTTTTTACTACAAGCTTCATAAACTCAAAATGGGTGGGGGTGGCACCTAGGGGGGCACCAGATTCAAATGGGGGTCACGTGCCCCCCGTAGTTAGGCTTAAGTTGCTTTCCCGCATCCATTTAATTCTGTGTTTGTCTTCTCCTTCTCTAGCTTCAGATTTTCCTGAGTCTTCTCATTTTTCATCTCTTAAGAGGCAAGGTTATCGCTTCCTTCTTGTTTAAGCACTTTTCTCCTTCCTTTCTCTTCCTTTTTCGTCTTCAATTGTTTATTTGGCGAGACAATGTGCATCTGGTTGCCCGTATTTTTTTTACTTTGCACCTGCAATATATACTTATTACCCTAATTATCAGCATTACCTATTGTTCAACAGGCAACCGAGCAGATAGCAATAGCTCCTTAGCGTAGCCTAATCTCATCTGCCTGTGTCTATTTACAGGAGAAATAGTTCCGTCAACCTCGATGGACTACAGAATTAAACTAATGCATCTAAATGGAATCGGACAGTGTCTCTGGAGAGTCGACAATACGCACAGTGTCGGAGATAGCATGCTGTGGTGTGCTGTAACCTGTATCATATGAATCCACTTCAATTCGATAAGATTTCACAAGCAAGTGAATACTCTGAAGGAAGACTACAAAAACAAAATAAAGCACGATGTAAATTCTTTATCTTACCTCAGTTCAAAATGACTTACAATAAAAACGTTAAGTTGTTTTCATTTTATTTATCCTGTACACTGTGTAGCACTTAGCTTTTTTTTGTTATTTTTAGCGATCCGTTCCTTTAGTGCTACTACAATCACCACTAATGTCAAACTGATTAATTCATCTAATTATACGAACTAGCACAAAATGATTACGGCAGTTCAATATGACTAACAATAAAAACGTAAGTTGTTTTCATTTTATTTATCCTATACACGTGAAGTCCTTATTTTTTTTGTTTTTTTTATAACGATCTTTCCTCATCACTAAAAAACTGATTCATTCATCTAATTATACGAACCAGTACAGCAAAATGACTATGGCACTAGATGTGTATACATTTCTATATATATATATATATATCTATATGATATATATATATATATATATATATATATATATTTTTCACGGAAAAAGATAATTCTTTGTCAAAGTTTTCACGCAATCCATTAACTACCATAAGTACTCCCAAACTCGAGTGTCATATCATCTACTCAAATACTGGTAAAATCTGGAAAGGATAAAATACAAAGTCAAATATTCAAATTGTTCAAAAGTAAAGAGAATCATCCAAGTCTGCGGAGAAGATGGGTACAACAGTGAACTTGTGAAACTTCAGTGATTTAGTAAGAGATAGTAGCTTTTGAGTAAAACTACTCATGAACGATTCTTTATCCATTTACAGTCTTTTGAGATCAGATGGTGTTCAAGTCAATGTATTTATGAAAATCGCTGTCTGAGACTTTATTCAAGATTTACGTGTCAGTCAAGTTTCCTTTTTCATTCACTAACGTATTTAATACAGAATGTACAATTAATGCAACAGATATGATTGCAGGGAGGATTCGAAAAAAATGTACTGTTAAAGATATAACTTAATTTAGATTATCTCACAATTTATTAATGTCAGGTTTTATTGGATGCTAATATTTTTATCGATATATTTATTTTTTAAGGGGGGAAGGGGGGGCCCTTCTAATAAGATATGACTTGTAAATAAATGTCTTTTGCTCTCCAAGCCTCAGACTTCATGTAAGTGTAAAAGGCGGTCATTTTGCACGGTCTATCATTCTATGAGTCAAAAACATGGCTACTTATATCTTATCCCAAAGGATTACCACATAGAAACATGACGTTCATAGATTAACGTTATGATAAAACTCAGCTTGTAACGACATATTTACATATGTAAAATTATCAGAATTATTTTGCTAAATAAATTACCACATAGAAAAATGACGTTCACAGAATAAAATTATGATAAAACTCAGCTCGTAATGACATATTTACATACGCAAAATCTTAAGGATTATTTTGCTAAATAAATTATTACTTAGAAACGACGTTCATAGTTTAATGTTATGATAAAATTCAGCTTTTAATTACATATTTTTAGAGCATACCTATGTAAAATCTTAAGGATTATTTCGCTAAATCAACCTGTACAGCCACAATGTAATGACATATTTATGTAATATATATATAAAATCTTAAGGATTATTCTGCTAAATAAATTACCACATAGAAACATGACGTTCATAGATTAACGTTATGGTAAAACTCAGCTCGTAATTGCGTATTTTTAGAGCATACCTATGTAAAGTCTTAAGGAATGTAATGACATATTTATATATATAAAATCTTAAGGATTATTTTGCTAAATAAATTACCACATGGAAACATGACGTTCATAGATTAATGTTATGATAAAACTCGGCTCGTAACTACATATTTTTAGAGCATACCTATGTAAGGATTGTTGTACTATATTAACGTGTTATTGCACAATGTCAATTTGTTGAACTCAAACCTGAAACATTAATTTCTGGGGAGCATTTTCTTCTTCTTGTCGTCGCAGAGGCAGAGACCCAGACGCGCAAAGCCCGAGCAATTTCACGGTACTTCCATAAACGATTCTTAAGCCACGCAGAACGGCCGCTCTATATGCGCCTCGGCTCTTCTTCAACGGGACCCCTGATGGTATTTATGCCGTCTCCTCCCGGCTACATTCCCCCCCATTCACTCAGAGCCCTATAGCATCAGAGAAAACTCACTGGAGTTAACAATATTCAAACAATGATGCCACTAACCCGTTATTGCCTGCATGTGAGCCGCCCGACAATCCCAGTTTGTATATATGCGACGACCCACTTGGGAGTCATACGGCCGAACGGCCACGACTACGAGGAAACTACCCACCGAAACTTGATGGCCTGGTGATTTTCTTTCTTTTTTTTTCCTTTTTTGGCTTCCCTCTTTCCGCTCCTCCATTCCTTCCTCGTCTTGATCCTCTTGGCGCTATACCTCTCCTCTCAGCATTCCTTTATTCACTTCTACCAGCTCTTGAGACTAGATAGTTTTTTTGGAAGATGTGAAAGAGCCTATGATTCTGGATTTGGAACTTTTTCTTATCCTTCGTTCTTCGGTATTCACTCGTCCTTCTCAGTTCCTTCAGCCCCAGTTACAAATCGAATAAAAATAAAATGAAAAGAGAGAGGATACAAGAAAGAGAAATACTCGAAGCGTCAAAAGAAACCATTTAAGAACATAATCTATAAAGACGAAGAATTCTGATCCAATTCTCCCTCCTCCCCCAAAACAAATGGCAATCGCGCCCTCGCGTTCAATTCCATTTTTATTTCCTCTTATTTACTTAACCCATATTTGTAGGATTTAGGTGTCGAGGCCGCGGGGTCCTCCCTCGCCATAAAGTTTCGCCTCCTTCCAGCCCATTTGGTTCGCGCCGATAGATGCGCCTCCTTCCAGTAAAAAGAAAACGAACGATACTCTTGGGAGGAGCGAGCGCAGGGCCAGAAACTTGCGGGAGACACTTATTGAATGTCATTTCAACTTATTGCATGAATTCATTGTCCTGCGGTGTGGTTGTCCCCGAAGTCAAATCAGAGGAGGCGATGGACCGATACAGCCAAATAGTCCGGAATACAAATTGGAAAATCTAAGGCACACGATGGCGACCATTGGTCTCCCGCACCCCAAGAGAAAATGGCGGGTGATAAGGTCGGGTATCTGGAATTTAGTTTACGGTTTTCGTATTATATCTCGGTCCCTTTTTACGCTAAGGGAACAACCCTAACGTGGCTTTCGCTTGGCCCCTCTCCCCCCCTACCCCATATCCCCACCCTCCTGTCTAATCCGTCTAACCTTTTTTTTGTAAAAAAAAAAAATTCTATTCTCGCTTCACAGCAATCACTTCAACATCGCCTCTCACACTAAAATACCCCGAGTTCAATCCCACGGGGGAAAATACTTGGGATGTCATGGGATGTGTTCTACAAATTAAATGTATTAATGCTCACTCAAACTTTGGATTATGCAGCCAAGATAAAAAAAAAATAGTTTGGAAGTAAACAGCCTCATCCCAGGAAAATTGTTGAGATCCTGAAAACTAACACACTCCTTTCACCCCATATGAATGAATAAATGAATAAAAAATAAATGAATAAATAAATAAATATATAATATATATATATATATAATATATGGAAATAACTGTTTGATTCACGAAGTATATAAAAAACGTGATGCTATGTATAAATAAAGTTTTGCCACGAAGGAAAAACAGAATGAAAAGCCTAAATAGCAAGCACTTTCGGTCTAGTGGCGACCCTTTACTCACAAACTAGAGCCGAAAGTGCTTGGCTATCTCGCTGTTCATTTTTTTTCCTCGTGGCCAAAAACCTTTATATATCTAATAATATATATATATATATACTATACTATAATATTATTATATACATATATATATAATATAAATATATATGTATATATATATATATGTATATAATATAACATATATACTATATTATCATGTGTGATGTGTGTTGTTTGTGTGATGTCATCTTAAAAAAATCAACATAGGATGCATGTTGGACTTCCATTAAATAAGCGAAGTACCACAGGAAAATGCATAGGCAGAAATCAAGCGCTTGCGCTGACTTTCTGTCTAATCATTTTCCCTGTTGGGTATTCCTCGCCAAAGGAAAATGGTGTTCGCTTTATATATATATTATATATATATAGTATATATATCTTATCTTAATATATATATATAAATATAGATAATATATACTTACATATATATACATACATATACACATATATATTCACTAATCATGACCTCGTTAAAACTGAGATAGGTATCTAACGAAGATATTTATTCAGAAAAACTGCCAAACTTTTATGTCGACGATAATCCATAGATAGATACTTGACAATGAGACTGTTAGTACTAGAAAGCGGTACACTTCTGCTAAATATCTTCCTCACTTTTAATTGAGGTCCTGTTAGTAATGTATTAAGGCCACGAACCAATGCTGGTAAGTGGTATACTATATATATATATATATATATATATTATATATAAATATGTATATTATATATTATAATTATTAATATACTATGTGTCCAGGAAGAGTCCATGGAATGATACGAGAAATTAAAAAGGCAAGTTATATCTTGCAGTATATACGTTGTCGCACAATACATCTGTGATGCATTCATCAGTTTGTGAACTAAAATACAAGACATATTATAAGACAATCAAATAAAAATTAAAAGGAATTCACAGATTTTAAAAAATAAACTCTAAAAAAGATTAAAAAGAGCCATAAATAAAAAGAGAGCCTACTAAAACACCAACCGTCCATGATCAGAGGTGAAGATGGAATGAGTTACAGTTGGCAGAGAGAAGCGACGACAACTATGCCAGGTACAAAGGTGACGAGGACATAGTTGTAATCGCTTCTCTCTGCCAACTGTAATCATTCCATCTTCACCTCTGATCATGGACGGTTGGTGTTTTTAGTAGGCTCTCTTTTTATTTACTGCTCTTTTTTAATCTTTTTTAGACTTTATTTTTTTAAAATTGTGAATTCCTTTTAAATTTTATTTGATGTTATAATATGTCTTTGTGATTTTATTCACTGACTGATGATGCACACAGATGCATGTGCGAAACGTATCATATGCAATAAACTTGGCCTTTTAATTTTCGAATCATGGACTCCTTCTGACACTTTATAATTGAATGCTGAAGCGCTATATATATATGTATATATATATATAGATATATATATATATATATATATATATATATATATATGTACATATATGTATATATATTATATATATATATGATATATATATATATATACATATATATATATATATATATATATATATATATATATAGATATATAATATATATATATATATATATCTATATATATATATATATATATATATTATATATATATATATATGTATATAAATATATATCTATATAGATATATATATATATATATATATATATATAAATATATATATATATAATATATATATATATATATATATATATATATATATATATATATATATATATATATATCCTTTACGACGAGAGAGATGATGATGGTTTTTCGCTAAATTTATGTTTCAATTTTTTTTTTTAATATTGATGTTTTCGTGGTAATAAAGCTCTCAAGAAAATGTCGTACCATCCGCTGCTACAAAGAATTATTGTCCGACCCTGAGATTGCTTCATGTGTGTGTGTGTGAGTGTGTGATTCTGTGTGAATGTATGCGTGTGTGTGTGTGTTTGTTTGTGTGAATTGAAAATTACGGACGTTCCATTTGTAAATGAAATCATGATGAGACAGACGGCGATATCTTGGAGACGTCCTTCGTACAACCATTAGGACACTGTACGTAAGTGGTATTGTCAACTGGGCTCATTTGGTCACCAAACTTACTCGGATGAGAACCATCAGAAGAACTGGAGCTGAGTGGATAATTGTGGAAGATAAAACATGAAATAATTTGAGTGGCGGAATTTTAAAGAGGACTTTTTCGCCGCGCAGCGTTGGAGGCGTTTATGAAGATGGTGATGATGATGATTGGTGTGTGTGTGTGTGTGTGTGTGTGCACGCGCGCGCGTTTGCTTTGGCAGAGGCCAATGATGGCAGTTCTGTATCTTATGAAAACTATAAAGAATAACAATGAAACTCGCTTATCAAGTTAATTACCTTCGTGACTCGTTTGAAACGGATATTCTTCCATTTGGCAGAATAGATACCACTTATTAGAATGATAGGAATATCAATGCTGTTAACGAACGACAAAAGTCAAGAGGTTGTTTAGAACTTGAAATCTTTATCTGCAGGCATCTCTCTCTCTCTCTCTCTCTCTCTCTCTCTCTCTCCTCATTAGCCCTCCCTCTCCTCCCCTGGTCCCTGAGTTTCTCCGCCCCATCGCTTTGTCCCTGCATCGTTTCCTATTATTTTCCCATTGTTGATATCTCTCATCTCAGAACCGGGTAAAGGTGGTGATCACGAAATGGTGAGAGTGGTTGCGGAGTGGAAGGTGTAGTAGATAGGGAGTGGATATGGACGGGGTGAGAGAAGTGAATGTGGAGGGCACTTTGAAGTGGAGGGAGCTTGGCAATGCAGGATGTGCGTCTAGGTCCTCTAGGAGATGTGGTAGTGTGAGTGAAGCTGGAACGGGAACAATTAAAGCGGAGGTAGATTGGATGAGGAAAATAGAAGTAGGGGCGTGAAATGAAGTGGAATAGGCTAAGTAGACACGGATGAATAAGTGGAAGGGGGGGAAAGTAAGTAAGGGGGAAGTGGAGGAAGTGAGTGTGGACCAGGAAGGGGGAAAGGGTATGGAAGGAGACATGACTAATGTTGAGGGAGTTTGTGTGTGAAGTGGAGCAGGGTGTCGATTGGACCAAAAACGGAGGGAGAAGTGAGAAGTAGGCAGGAACAGTTAGAGAAGTAAATGGCGTCCTGGAACTGGAAAGGAAAATGGCAGTGGGGGCGGGGGGGGGGGGGGGGGGGGGAGAGAATTAGAGGTGAAATGGATGAGAAGATCGTGGAATCCTCTGGCGTTAATACGACATCCACAACTAATATCCGATATTGTATGAAAATCAGCGAATCCCCAAGGCGCTTTCGAGAACCCTATCTTACAGATCACTTGTTTATACAGAAATTTCACGGCGACACCTTAATGCGATTCGCTTATTTAGCGAAGACGTCATTAAATGTCAGGAGCAGCGTCGTAAATTCGTAGCGACTCATCGGAGGTGTCAGAAGCGGATGAATTACGACCAGACATTCAATTACGATGATTTCGACGCTTCGGTCGGTCGAGTCCTGCAGGCGTCCTTCTCGCTTCCTCTCCCACCATTCTTTCCCATTTTTCTATCCTCGGACTTTTCCGCTGTGCGAGGAGTTAATAATAATGGCCTGCCCGGAATACGAGAGAGAGAGAGAGAGAGAGAGTTATAAAGTACTGCAAAAACCTCGTTAGAGCCATAGCAACTCTTCTTCTCTATCTCCCTCTAACTCGTTCTATATATATATATATATATATCCTAATATATATATATATATATATATATATATATATATATATAAAATTATATTCCAATGCTTGGAATGAACCCTGCAAGGAAAAAGCTATGCTAGTAGTCTTGGTATTAATTAAAGGTGTGGGAATTTAGTTATCAATGTTGTTGGTGCTGAAGAAGAATGGTTTTATTATATTTATATATATATATATATATATATATATATATATATATATATATATATATAAAGATAAATGCCACGAAGGAAAAATAAACGAAGGAGTCGCGAGATCTTTCGGCTTAAAAGCCCTTACTGGAGCAGATACTGACAAAAATACGAGAAAAGACAATACAAGAAGGTTCGTATAACTGACAGATAGGGATTATAAAAGGATTAGTGCCTAGAATCCGACACACCTGGAAGATAAGAAACCTTCCCAAACAAGCATAAACAAAGGGTGCAATTAAAGGTTTAAGACAATCATCTCAGTACAATCTCCAGACAATTAAAGGATTATAGGTGACAGCTATACGGAACCTGGTAAACAAAACCACCTATCACAAAACATGACAGACATACATTACAATAAAATTTTTTTAATAACTCTAAGGCAACTGATTTTTATTTAAGTCAGTAATTATATATTTGAGGTCATTCTTAAACATGTTACAGATACAAGGGTCTAATGAAAAAGGCCACGACTAACATTGAAATTACAATGAAAAGTAAGTTGTATTAAAGCAGATTCTAAAAGATTTCGTGATAAGACATCTCTTGACCGTGCAATTACTGAACTGTCAATCCAATTAATTCGGTGGTGTTTTCACTTAAATGAATAAATAATGCATTGGATTTTTGCCCAGTTTTTACAGAGTATTTATGCTGGGTTAGCCTTACTTCTAAGCCCTTGCTGGACTGTCCGAGATAGAATGAGGGACAATCCATGCATGGAATTTTATATATTATGTTGTTGCTTTCTCTGGGGCATTTTTTATTAACATTCTTTTAGTGTGTTATATAGGAAGAAACAAGGTGACATTAAAAGCTTTTAACAATGGTTTTAATGGTTTCAAATCCGTAAAATAAGGCAAACTGAGAATGTTCTTAGAATTTTCTTTCTGTGTGTTATTTTCAGTATAAAACTTTTTGTGGGCTTTATTATAACAAATGTCTAATATATGTGAAGGATAGCATAAATCTTCCCTATTTTTATTTTTCTTATGTATTCAATTTCTTGATCCAAATATTGTGGACTGACAATTCGCAATGCTCGTAAAACATAGAGGAAAAAATGATATTTTTATATTAAGATGGTGGCCTGAGAAGAAATGAACATAAGGTTAAGTTGTTCGTCGGTTTCCTATAAAATACTGAATTTACATGAAATGGTTCTCTATGTATCAAAACGTCTAAGAAAGGGAGGCAATTGTCTTTTTCTAATTCTAGAGTAAACTTAATCGATGTACCTGGTTATTTAATTTAGAGAGTAAATCATTTACATCAATACCGACAGGAAGAACAGCTAAACAATCATCAACGTAACGATACCACTTTACAGGAATATGAATGATATTAGGTAAGTAGCGTTTTTCGAAGAATTCCATATACAGGTTTGAGAGCAATGGTGATAAAGGATTTCCATTGCCATGCCAAAATTTTGTTGATAAAATTCACCATTGAATATAAACTTACAGTCATATATATAATTCTCTAGATTTAGTTGATAAATTATACAAAATTGCTCTTTGCCCTACTGATAGATTCGTTAGTTTTGACGTATGTTCTCTTTTTACTAAAGTCCCTATAGACTCTATTTTAGAATTATCTTAGCAATGAAACTAACTCAGCATGAATTACCTCTACCTATAAGTCACATTATTTCACTCACGAGTTTGTGCATTTGTGACTGTAAGTTTAATATTCAATGGTGAATTTTATCAACAAATTTTTGGCATGGCAATGGGAAATCCTTTATCACCATTGCTCTCAAACCTGTATATGGAATTCTTCGAAAAAACGCTACTTACCTAATATCATTCATATCCTGTAAAGTGGTATCGTTACGTTGATGATTGTTTAGACTGTTCTTCCTGTCGGTATTGATGTAAATGATTTACTCTCTAAATTAAATAACCAGGTACCATCGATTAAGTTTACTCTAGAATTAGAAAAGACAATTGCCTCCCTTTCTTAGACGTTTTGATACATAGAGAACCATTTCAATGTAAATTCAGTATTTATAGGAAAACCGACGAACAACTTAACTTATGTTCATTTCTTCTCAGGCCACCATCTTAATATAAAAATATCAATTTTTTCCTCTATGTTTTTACGAGCATTGCGAATTGTCAGTCCACAATATTTGGATCAAGAAATTGAATACATAAGAAAAATAGGGAAAGATTTATGCTATCCTTCACATATATTAGACATTTGTTATAATAAAGCCCACAAAAAGTTTTATACTGAAAATAACACACAGAAAGAAAAATTCTAAGAACATTCTCAGTTTGCCTTATTTTTAACGGATTTGAAACCATTAAACCATTGTTTAAAAGCTTTTAATGTCAACCTTGTTTTCTTCCTATAATAACACACTAAAAAGAATGTTAATAAAAATGGCCCCAGAGAAAGCAACAACATAATATATAAAATCCATGCATGGATTGTCCCTCTTCTATCTCGGACAGTCCAGCAAGGGCTTAGAAGTAAGGCTAACCCAGCATAAATACTCTGTAAAAACTGGGCAAAAATCAATGCATTATTTATCATTTAAGTGAAAACAACCACCGAATTAATTGGATTGACAGTTCAGTAATTGCACGGTCAAGAGATGTCTTATCACGAAATCTTTAGAATCTGCTTTAATACAACTTACTTTTCATTGTAATTTCAATGTTAGTCGTGGCCTTTTTCATTTAGACCCTTGTATCTGTAACATGTTTAAGAATGACCTCAAATATATAATTACTGACTTAAATAAAAATCAGTTGCCTTAGAGTTATTAAAAAAATTTTATTGTAATGTATGTCTGTCATGTTTTGTGAATATGGTTTTGTTTACCAGGTTCCGTATAGCTGTCACCTATAATCCTTTAATTGTCTGGAGATTGTATCTGAGATGATTGTCTTGAACCTTTAATTGCACCCTTTGTTTATGTTCTTGTTTGGGAAGGTTTCTTATCTTCCAGGTGTGTCGGATTCTAGGCACTAATCCTTTTATAATCCCTATCTGTCAGTTATCACGAACCTTCTTGTATTGGTCTTTTCTCGTATTTTTGTCAGTATCTTGCTCCAGTAAAGGGCTTTTAAGCCGAAAGATCTCGCAGACTCCTTGCGTTTATTTTTCCTTCGTGGGCATTTATCTTATTTATGGATTTATCACGTTCCTAACTTTCGTGATTCTGTTATACACACATATATATATATATATATATATATATATATATATATATATATATATATATATATATGTATATATGTATATATATATATATATATATATATATATATGATATATATATATATATATATATATATATAATGAAACCATTCTTCTTCAGCACCAAGAACTTTTATAAATAATTCCCAGCTTTATATAATATAAGACTACTAATATAGCTTTTCCACGCAGGGTTCATTCCAAGCACTGATTATAGCTCATGATCCCATATCCATATTTGGTCGCTAAAACTTCAGTTTAGCATCCCATCCCGATTTACGAAATATTTAGCTGGTTTGCTGCAATAAAAATATATATTTACTGAAATTAAAAAAAAAAAGATATATCTAACTTGTTTATTTATGATTTATCGGCTGTTATTGCTACCCTACCGCTTAACCCCGCTCTTTAGCGTCTACTGCACATTCAGTGAGATTTGTCTTCATGATCGATCGACCTTTTTCTCTTATTAAGAGCAAAACAAAATAAATGATTATTGAGTAAGGAAGCGCCATCGACTCTGGCACAGGAAGAAACATTCACATTTATACGATTTTATCTAAATACCTATAAATAAAACTATTCAGAGAACGAATTTACGTCAGCAATTATTTTCCCACACTGCTACTACTGTTACTACTGCTACTAATACTTCTAACACCTACAAATAGTAATAGAATAATAAATATATCTTTAATTCATTCAAGTTTCCATAAAAAAAAACATTTAGTATAAAATACTGATGTTGAATCGGTAAGAAGATGATAGAATATTACTCAAAACAAACGTTAATTCCACCTCTTCTTCTTCTTCTTCTTCTTCTTCTTCTTCTTCTTCTTCTTCTTCTTCTTCTTGTAATGAAATAGATGAAAACAACCGAGACGAGACAGTTACTTCTTATTTTGTTTTGTATTAATGGCTTTAATCGGGAATACATTTCCATACGCATCGAGTATAAAAGCTGGAATGTAAAATCTAATTGCAAAAATAAATACCACCGAGTACATTTCAGCTTTACCCATGAAATAAAAAGAAAGAGATTGTACACCTCGAAGTTTCTTCTCTAGACGAGAAAAGAATCCGCAGCGCCGAGCACCTAATCAGACAAGAAATGCTAAAACAAAGAACAAAACAGCAGAAGACAATGAACTCGAGTGGAGAAGATTTCTGATTGTGTAATTTGCATATTCAAAGAAGTTTACAATTGCTCTGCAGGTAAAATACATTGTAAATTAGCAACTGGCACCCACTGAGAGGCAATAAGAATTATAAGTAGGTACATAAATAAAAAGGGAGATTACTCTATGACATTTGATGAAAGAAAATAGAAAATATTGTTTATTATTTGGGAAATGATAGCATTTTGGTTGCTTCAAACCTTTGCATGGATGATGGTACTTCGTATGCAATTGCAATGCTATGGAAGGAGTTGGGATCTTCCAATAAAGTTTAAGGAAATCGCAAGCCAACGCTGTTTTGAATTACACCGCTGCATTGAGGATGATGCTTCGTCAGCTTTGGGAAAGCTATACAGTTTTTTCATGAAAGTGCAACGTAAACAGAATGCATTGAATGTACACTTTTAGGATGATATTACAGAGATTTTCATTGCAATATCATTCACACTGATAACGTGCTGGAACAACCGTTAACTGACCAGGAAATATGAATCTGTGTCAAAGTAGAAGGAATGCATTTTAATCTACCTCTGGCAAGTGTGTGTAAGTGTGTATAGTTCAAGACGAGGTACTCAAATCTGAAGTGAAATTTCCAGGAACAATATTGATGAGTCTATATCTGTGTTGAAGCAATGAAGCTATATTGTTAGAGAACACTGCTATGCTGCGCATTTCCAGGTACACCACTGATGAATCTGTGTTGAAGCGAAAAAAATAAAAAATAAAACCTAGATTGTTAGAGAGCACTGCTATTGCGCACGCGTGTATTAAACAGAGACAAATTATCCAAAAATAAACCCTAAATTAACGAGAGTAATGTTAGTGGTGTAAAATCATGCGTAGCTTTAATTGCCAAGCAGCGGTTGCAAAATGTAAAATCATGAAGGGCGATACGGACAAAAGGAACAGTTGGTGATTACGAAAAAGATGATGATTTGGATTAAAGCTGTTATAAAAGTGTTACTAATAACGCTATTAAGTGTCAGATTTCAAAATTAGAGGCCAGGACTGTGATGGTTATGAATTCATATAAGGTTACAGCAACCTATCTCGAAACAGCCGCCACAAGTTGCTGGGATAATCACTGTTCTTTCTCTCTACATCTCTGGAAGTGTAATGCTGATAATTTCATTATAACCTATGGCTTATATATAGTCGAGAATCTGGAAGATAAACTTTGACTTACCTTTGAATGCTTTCTGCCATCTTAACCTAGACCAGTGTTGTTTCGTCGGGTCGAGATAGATATCTGAAAAAAATAATTTATAAAAAAAAACTTTTATATACATTCGAAACAAAAGTATAATATAAGATTTACTACTTTATATACCGGTGTATATCAGCGAAGGAAAAGGCCCATTGTTATGAATTCCATTAAAATTTCGAAATAAAACAAGTATAACATAAAATTTACTTTATAAACAGGTGTATGTCAGCGAAGGAATAGGTCCATTGTTTTAGATTCAATTGGAGTTTTTAAACAAAACAAGTATAATATAAGATTTACTATTACTTTATATACCGGTGTATATCAGCGAAGGAAAAGGTCCATTGTTAAGGATTCAATTGGAATTTCATTGATATTCAGCAGCTCTTTGGTTGATGTTTATCTACCTCAGAGAGGGACGGATACATCCATACGTATTGTCCTGCGTGTGCTGATATCTATCCAGACAATATGGGGCATGCTATTTGCTTGAGACTATTCTAAGTTCAAGAAAAATAAATGAATAACAAGCTGTTTATGGGTACTTAATTTGGGACATTTTACGGGACTTCAAGTTTCGGGCTAGTCCAAGAGCAAGAGCCAGTGCTGGCTTAAAGTACGATAGCAATATGCCTCTACTGATTTCTAATATTAATTCCATACTTGTAAGAAAAAGATTATGCCAATAGAAAAGACTTCAATCATAGTAAATATTTTTGAAATATTAGAGCTGATTAAAAGGATCCACCATGCAGAGGAAATACTTATTTACGGGCTGCTCTATGAGCAAGAGCCCGTGCTGGCATAAGGCCTGCTCAATCAAAAACAACAAGGGAACTACAAGAGGAAATTTCGGTAAAATGATCGTATAAGTGTGAAGTTTTTAACTGAAGCATGGTGGGTTAGATTTCCAAAGTGCTTCATCATCAAGCAGTAGAACTACTAGAACGAAAAGGCCTCGGTATCCAAGAAACACGAAAACAAATGAATAACAGTAGCAACGTTGAATATGTAAGGAAGTCGACATACTGCTGATAAGGCATGAAACTAAAGTTTCAGGAACAATTCATTTCCATTCAGCGACTAGAAGATAATGTGGCAGTAACTATCATCTTGATTTTCTGGAGTCATAACATATCATAGGAAAGGTTATCTTCGTTCTGGTGAAGATATAAGATGCAAGGCTGCCAAATAAAGGAACAAACGAATGAAATTGTCACGAGAAACTTAATACGATACTTTTAAACAATTTGATCAAGACCTTACGAACACCAGAGCTGCCTGAACGAATGCGCGTCTCACATCCACTTTCATTATTTTCTTAGCAGGAAAATCCAATCACGAGAAACTTAATACGATACTTTTAAATAATTTGATCAAGACCTTACGAAAACCAGAGCTGCCTGAACGAATGCGCGTCTCACATCCACTTTCATTATTTTCTTGGCAGGAAAAATCCAGGGCAAAGAGAAAGGCGAAGGACCACTTTGGACAAAAGGCCCAGAGACGTCCGGACAATCTCCCGCCAGATATGCATCATTTATAAAGCGGACGAGCTTGGCGAACGGCCGCCCCATTTGCCCACAGATTGTGAAGGGACGCCTCAGTATCCCCGAGGCCCTTAGCTTAACCGGTTGGGTAACCCTCAGGGAACGTTGTAGGCTAAGAAGAAGCCGGAGGGGGGACAGGAGATGACGGGGTCACTCTATGAGGTTGTATAACCATATATCAAAAGGCCAACTCAAAGGCTTTGACATCCTGAATTGAAGGGCGTCGGGCCACCATTACCATGTGCGACGGGCGATCGTTAATAAAGTTTGCCCATTTGCGTTATTCGCTGCGAAGAGGAGTAGGAGTAGGAGGAGGAGGAGGAGGAGGCAGCAGCAATGTCGCCAGCCTCCTGCATGCGCTCTCCAGCCTCCCAAATTCCTCTGGCCCTACACCCCGAACCCCGTCCTCCACAGCCCCCCAAATAAACACACCGTCGATGTACTTCGGAGTCGTATTTAGAACGCTACCGAGCTGAAGACCATAAAGAAATATATTGTATAAAGCTTAGTTTTTATGCATCCCTATGGAAGCCTTCGCCGGGAGCATTTTACATACAAAACACGGCGCTCTGAAGAGAGAGGGAGACGAGCGGGCGTTCAGCGGGAATGCCAAAATTATGAGAATTGGGCGGAAAAGGGCTTCCATCGGGGATTATAAAGCGTCGCGATCCATTACTCGCAGGACGAGAATATTCAGATAAAGCGTCATGGGAGGTGATGAATCTATTTTCTTTCCTTTCGTGCGCTCTTTTGCTTAATCTTTATGTATGAAGATTCTTGCTCTCTCTCAGAAAACCAGTTTCATTCGTTTCATCTCGTTTCATTGCTATGCCAAATCATATTTCTTTTATTTTATTAGTCCTTTTGTTTTATGAAGACTTCTGCTTTCTGAAAACCAGTTTCATTCGTTTCATTGCTATGCCAAATCATATTTCTTCTAATTTGTTAGTCCTTTTGTTTTAGGAAGCTTTCTGCTCTCTCTGAAAACCAGTTTCATTCGTTTCATCTCATTTCATTGCTATGCCAAATCATATTTCTTTTATTTTATTAGTCCTTTTGTTTTATGAAGCTTTCTGCTCTCTCTGAAAACCAGTTTCTTTCGTTTCATCTTGTTTCATTGCTATGCCAAATCATATTTCCTTTGTTTTCTCATATAATCCAATTTCCTTTTGTTTTATGAAGACTTCTGCTCTCTCTCTCTCTCTCTCTCTGAAAACCAGTTTCATTCGTTTCATCTCGTTTCATTGCTATGCCAAATCTTATTTCTTTTATTTTCTCATGTAATCCAGTTTCCTTTTGTTTTATGAAGATTTATGCTCTCTCTCGAAAACCAGTTTCATTCGTTTCGTCTCGTTTCATTGCTATGCCAAGTTATATTTCTTTTATTTTATTAGTCCTTTTATTTTATGAAGATTTCTGCTCTCTAAAAACCAGTTTCATTCGTTTCATCTCGTTTCATTGCTATGCCAAATCATATTTCTTTTATTTTCTCATATAATCCAGTTTCCTTTTGTTTCATGAATATTTCTGCTCTCTCTTTGAAAACCAGTTTCATTCGTTTCATCTCGTTTCATTGCTATGCCAAATCACATTTCTTTTATTTTATTGGTCCTTTTGTTTTAGGAAGATTTCTGCTCTCTCTGAAAACCAGTTTCTTTCGTTTCATCTCGTTTCATTGCTATGCCAAATCATATTTCTTTTGTTTTCTCATATGATCCAGTTTCCTTTTGTTTTATGAATATTTCTGCTCACTCTCTAAAAACCAGTTTCATTCGTTTCGTCTCGTTTCATTGCTATGCCAAATCATATTTCTTTTGTTTTATTAACCTCATATGATCCAGTTTCCGTTTGTTTATACTTCCGTACATTCTTTTGTACTAAGTTTTTGCTTTCATCCAAGCTTAACTGTCAGGAATTATATAAAGCTCAAAACAATCACAAAATAATCAACCGTCTCATTCAATATGGCGTTCCAAAGTAGACAACTGAGCAGATTTTACACTTATGCTTTCTGCCAAGATGTTTCAAGATTTTCATATAAAGTAAACAAATAAAATATACTGACCTCATATATATATATATATATATTAATATATATATATTATATATATATATATATATATATATATTATTCTATAAATTTATATATATAAATATAAATATATATTATATATATATATATTATATATATAATATATATATAATGTGATATATATATAATATATATATCTATATATATATATATATATATATATATTTATATATATTTATATGTATATATATATATATATATATATATATATATATATATATGTATATATATATACATATATATAAACAGGATGTATGATATAAAGATGTTCTTTATTAGGTTACAATTCCCTGCAGATTCAAGTAACAATGCCTTTATCATTTAGCAACTCTTCAACCGCTCCTAGAAGTAACGAATAGTTGGTGGTGACGAATGAAAAGGATAAAGCAAGGAAAAAAGAAAATGGAACTAGAAAAGCGTTCAAATTTACGAGAACGGATGTAGATGGGCCGATATACTTCTCCATTGCATTTATTTATCTTTTTTTTTTTTTTTGTGACAGGTCAAACTTTTTAACTCCGTATAATCGACTGACCTGCCCAGATGATGGTTCCGTAAATCAGGTTTTATCATGGAGAATGGGTGGGTGTTAAGCCTTATTTAGCTGTTGAATGCCAAATGTCTTCCTTGTCTCTGGAAAACTGAAGGGACAGAATCCCCCCCCTGCCCCCACTACCCCCGCCCCTCCCCAATCCCCCACCTCCAGCCCAAACCAATTTCAGCGATACCCCAGGGCCGTCCCTCTCGCACGAGCCCCACGCCTAGGTTTGGGTTGTTAGCGTGACAGATATTTTTAAAGATTGGGTTTCGTCTTTCATCGTCTTTCAGCTGTGAAATCCAGGGACGTATCTACAAGTGTTCAGAATATATCTGCGACAGTTTGGGAGGAGTGAGAATATCGGCCCGTTTCTCGTTTCAGTTTGTTGTCATTCCTTCATCTTCATCTCCTTTTTTCTAAAGTTTCAGTTTTTACTTCTTACGCTTCATTTGTTTTTTGTTTTTGTTTTTTACGACAGAACATATAAACGAAAATTCTGAACGTAATTTCCTGGAACATAAACTAAATGGTAGATATATATTTAATGGACCATTTTGTGCTATCCAAAAATACTGATGGGTGTCTCATATGATTAGATATACCGGTTAGAATTTTGAATGTATAACGCTATTAGGACAGTTTATCCTCACGTCTTTCTGCCCCTGATACTGTACCTTTTAACGGGGACTGCTTTCGTATAATATACAGCAATATTTTACGTTTTCACACTTACAGAACCCATCCATCAATAGTTCCTATCTTGGAATACCCCGGTGCTTACATCCATGATGAATTACAGCCCGTACTGCCACAAGAGCAACGTATTCTGTATAAAAAAAAAAAATGGCTACTCCTACACGCAGGCAGCTCACCGTTCTTTGTCTTTGAGCACATATTGCTCCCAGTGCTCATATAGAGAGCTGGTTTACTGCATAGGCATAGCATTGCCACTAGCCTAACCGTCTACTCTCAAAGCAGGATACTACTAGGCTATACATGCCCACTGGAGGCACCATTCATTTTGAAACCGAGTGTCGATACCTAGCCATTCGACTACAAAGTATGGTCAAGTCAGATATCTGTCGTTTGTCTCGAGATAAACATCTAAAGAACTAAGACTGGCATGGCTCAAGAAAGTTCACTGACTTCTGCTTCCTTCCTGACATGAGCTTGTTTTTTTTTTTTTTTTTTATCTTTATCTTGCACCTCGATTAGATTTGGCATGATTTTCCCTACTAGGTATCCCGAAAGCAAAATCATATCGTCCTATTGTATTCGAATAGGCATAGTAAATTTACAAACTGCAAACATTTTCAATAAAAAAGCTATATTCGAATAGGCATGGTAAATTTACAAAATGCAAAACAATTTTCAATAAAAAAGGTAACACCATCAGTCTTGCGTCTTTTATATTTATGATCCTGAAAAGTTAGGTTCACGAGAACTGTTAAACAACGCGCGCTCTCTCATCCTCTCTCAATAATCAGTCTCTTCGGCTTTTCCATCATTTCAGTTGACCTTCTCTTGATAAAATTCCATTTTCTGGTATTCGTTTGCGTTATGCGAATGACTGCATTAAGTTGACGTTACTTTCGAATTTCTAATCACTCAGCCAACAACATCAACTCTATCGTCAATCAGTGCGGTTCAAGTCTCAGCATTAGTTATCTCTTACACTCCTTATATCCATTTCTTTCCTCTGGCAAATTTTCATTTAATTCAGCATTTGTATTTCACAAACAAGTTCCTCCCATTTACTGTGCATATCTACCAATACGATACAGAGGTTTTGAAGTGATTGCAGTTAAAGTGTCATTTATTATTCCTCGTATCTTTAACATTTCGCTTTGGTGCTAGATCCCTCGTTAAGCTAGCTTAGATCATTGTGTATCACATGTTATCTTGTATTTACAGAATAAATTTCGTTTTATTCACCATTATATTGTACGCAGCTAAAATATGGGTAGGCCTATGGTCAAATTCCAAAGCCATACCCAAACAAATTGTACCAATAGGCCTACCACTCTTTAAGACACGCACTCATACATTTTATGTATATAAATATACTTACATGTACACTCGACAAGAAAACTGAAGATACAGTTTTCATTAGCTTTCGTTCATCGAATTTCCCATTTGTTTTACTGAAAAGACATAATATTGCTAAATTTAATCTAGAATATGAAAATACACTGCAAATTATATCATATAAGTTAAAACTGCAAATCAAAACCGTTCAGATACTTAAAAACACGATATATGTCCGAAGTAATTGGAATTTCTCAGATGGATTCGTTCATAGAGATCTGGTAGATAGAATGTGAATTTCTGATTGTAGTACTATGTATCACGACGACAATCTATACTCGTTTTCCTTCATGAACGGGGATATTATTGTATCATTGTAAATGGTGAATGCAATTATTTTTAGCTTCTACAAACTCATGCTTGTATTCTAAAGCGTTTAATGTTAGCTGACGTCAATGGCAGCCAATGTTGCTAAGGCTGAGGTAGGTTGAGCAAATCTAGATGCATCCGCAAGAGCGTTTTCTATGATGTGGAGGAGCCCTAGAACTTCCAGCGGGAAAGCGCAAGTCACTGGATACTGGCTTACGTAACGGATTTCACACTTATTACTTTGACGTTGACATGGATCGAATGCTAGTTGCTGTTTACAAAGCTACCGTCATTAAGCATAAATCTTTATCAAGGTTAAAGTAGCATGTCAGCTCAAAGATTTTCTGGCTATATGCTCCCATTACATATAGCGAGGCTGAAAGATCTCCCAACACATCAGCATTATTTGCACGATATAAAACTATAATTGCCTGTGCAATACATATTGAGTTATTTGTGGTAATAACTATTTTTACTTAACACAGCTTTTTTCGGCAATGATTTGTGGACGAAACCCGATTTTCAAAAGTACAGTTTATATCAAGAGAGCAAGAATGACCGCAGCCTGTGTCTAAAATTTTCCACGTCTTTTTACAATCTTTGAATGTTATGGCAACTGTCGAATGAAATCAAGATTAGGGTATGAATTTCTTAGAGAATTGACTTGAATATTCTGATCCTTCAAATTTTATCTAGCATAGTGCAGCACGATCTTGGCAGTCATATCACCCCGTTTCCCAGGTATCTGTGCACCGACTCACCGCTCTTTCTTCTGCCTTTCCCCGTCACAAGCCCGTCACCAATACTATAATTTCTCTCTCTCTCTCTCTCTCTCTCTCTCTCTCTCTCTCTCTCTCTCTCCTCTCTCTCCTCTCCCACTTCTAAAACATACTTTAAAAATATATATTACCACTCAATCTCCCAAAGAAAATATAATGAAATTAAGTAGTTATAAATAGGCCTAAGCTTTCACGTAAGCAGATTTTGTTCTCTCTCTCTCTCTCTCTCTCTCTCTCTCTCTCTCTCTCTCTCTCTCGCTCTCTCTCTCTCTTTTAAAGCACATTTGAAAAAATATTATCACTCAGTCTTTCAAAGTAAATATAATGAATTAAGTATCTCTACAGATAGGCCTATGCTTGTGCGCTCTCTCTCTCTCTCTCTCTCTCTCTCTCTCTCTCTCTCTCTCGTAGTAGCCATCTTGCTTGGTGAGACGTACCCGCGTGAAGTCAGATTAATCAACAGATATCACAAGTTTAACATACGACTAGAATTTGAGAAATATCTAGAAGTGTTCGTGAACTATCGGTGATAAGATTAGTGTGAAAATAGTAGGATAAAGCGTCTTCTAAGTTAGTTTATCAAGTGTAATACTGTAAATCAGAACAAGATGGCAGTAAGTTCCAACTGCGGGAAGAAGTGGCGTAATTTAGCTTGCTTGGCGGATTCGCAATACGATGAGGTAGCAGGAAGGGAACTGGCATTTCTCATCTATGAAATCAGCAACAGTCCTAACCAAAAAGATACAAAAGCATTCATAGATATATTAGAAGGATATAATCCTTCAAACTGGAACAAATCTAATGAAAACATCTTGAAAATAATTGAAGAAGTTCCAAATAAAATCCAAGTGGTCAAGAGACTCATAAAGAAAATATACATAAACCAACATATTCCGACAAAGAAAATGAATAAGGTGAATCTTGTGAATATCCTAATTGATGCATTAGGAAAAAGAATGCCAAAAGCATGCAAACTGTGTAAGGTTTGGTATAGCATAGTCAATCCACAAAACCTAATCAGAAAATGTGCTGCATGCAACATTCCGACCCATCCACAGTGTGCTGAGGTAATGCAAGATTTGAGAAAAGATACAAGAATTTTTTGTTCAACATGTCTATCATGGATAGACAATGTTATTAAATCAAGATTGAATGTACAAATAGTTGAGGATGAAGAAGAAGAGGAAGAGGAAAAGAAGAAGAAGAGGAAAACGGAAGAGAAGTAAACAAAAATGAAATGACAGAAAAAAATAAGGAAAACAAAGAACAAGATAAAAGTATGGATGCAGAGATACTCATTGATACTACATATGAGGCAATAAAGCAGCATACCTACGAAGAAATAAATTACGATATGACAACAGAAAAGCAAATCCCGAAGAGGCTCTACCCAGATCTACACAATGACGGGAAAGAGGAAAAAATAGACAAGAAAGACAAAATCTGCAACCTTTTGAAAAGAGGGAATTGCAGATTTGGAGAAAGATGTTACTACAAACATCCTAAGGTATGTCAAAACTATGAAATATATGGTAAATGTGCATACCTAGATGGCTATGGGGATGATTGCAGAGATCTGCATCCAAAAATATGTAAAAACCTAAAAGAAGGAAAAGGACGTAAGATCGACAAAAAATGCAAATATATGCACCCTGTAGCCATGAATCATAATCAAATAAATAACCAACCAAGTAATAAAATCCAAAATAAGAAAGAAACAAATAAAGAGAGAAATCAAGAATATCAGGTAAAAGAGAAAAACAAACACCAATGAGATATGCAGAGGTGTCAGCAAAAAATTTCAAAGCATCAGCTCCGAAATTCTACTCAAGAGATAATAACTGTATTTATTATGCAAGAGGATATTGCAGAAACGAAGAAAATTGCAGATTCAGACACAAAATGAATAATTATGATGAAGGAAGATCAAATATTATGGAAAAGTTGGATTTTTTAATGTCAGAATTTCTGGAAATGAAAAAAAGAACAACATACCAGAACAGGAAAGAGACATGGGAAAATCCTTATTACTACCATTATTAAATGAAGGAGAAACACGCAAACCATCATAGTGATGAATGCGCAGGGTTTAGTTACGAGTAACTCAAAAAGAAAAATAGAGTACTTAGAAGAACTAACCCAAAATGAAAAGAAAATAGATATATATAATGAATATAAGTGAAACCTGGTATTCCCAAGAGACTGGGAATGATGATCAAATAAAAGGGTTCCAAACTTATAGATCAGATAGAAAAAATAGGAATCAAGGGGGAACCGCAATATATGGGAAAGACAAAAAACAAGGAAAACTATATGAGAAATATAGTAACTCAGAATGTGAACTAATAGCGGTAGAATTTGAATCTGAAAAATTAATGAACATAGTAATATATAGACCCTACTAATACTACAAAGAGTTTGACTTAATAATTGAAAAATTGGATAATATATGTAGAAATCACAAGGACTAGACTATTCTCCTATCTGGTGACTTCAACTTTCCTTTCGTAGAATGGAAAGAACGAATAGGAGATTGTGGTTGTACTTATACATATAAAAAAGAGAGTAATAGTAGTGCAGAAGATAAGAGGCAATTTGAAAAGCTATTAGATATGCTACTAGAATACAACATTCAACAAATAAATCACCTGCCAACAAGAAAGGAAAATACTTTAGACCTAGTATTTGTGAACGAGATGAATTATGTTAAAGAAATAATAGTTTATAATGCGAGTATTTCAGACCATAATGTCATAGAATTAACAGTTCATTCCAAAGCAAGTGAAAATAGAGATAAGCAAGAAATGAAAAAGTGGGAAGGATATGGAAAATACAACTTCTACAGTAAAAATATAAAATGGTCAGAAATTAATGAAGAATTAAACAAAGATTGGGATAACATTTTCGTAAGTGATGACATAAGGGTAAATACGGAGATATTATATAAAAATATTGGAGAAAATAGTGGATAAATATATACCGAAGAAGAAAAGTAAACATCATTCATGCATACCAAGAGACAGAAGGATCTTGTTCCAGAAAATCAGAAAGTGGAAAAAAGGTCTTGCAAAAGAAAAAAATGCATGGAAAGTTATAGAACTAAAAAGTAAGATAGAAAATGCAGAACAAAAGATTATACAATCAAAAGAAAATGAAAAACGGGACTTGGAAGAAAAAACCCTATTAAATATCAAGCAAAACCCCAAATTATTATACTCATATGCGAAGAAGATGAATAAAAGAAGAATAGAAATAGGCCCTCTGAGAATTGAAGGGAGATTAACGAATGAAAAAAGTAAATTTGCAACATATTGGAAGAACGATATAAGAGAGAATTCACCCCTAGAATAGATAATGAAGATAATGATATAGAAGTAAGGGACGAAAATGGTGAATATTTTAGCTGACATAGAAATTAATGAAGCTGATATTGTGCAGGCAATTAATGAAATTAAAAATGGAGCTGCTGCAGGGCCGGATGGAGTCCCTGCTATTTTGTTAAAGAAAGTAGTTCATTCTATCGCAAAGCCACTTGCAATATTATTAAGACAAAGTGTAAATACAGGCAAGATTTATGATGAGCACAATTAGCATATATCACCCCTACTTTCAAAAGTGGATCAAGACTAGAGGCAAGTAATTATAGGCCTGTGAAGTCTAACATCACATATTATGAAAGTGTATGAAAGGGTAATGAAGAAAAATATTATGAAACATTTAATAAAAAATAATTTGTTTAATATAGGACAACACGGTTTCGTACCCGGAAAAAGTACACAAACCCAACTGTTAGTCCACCGTGAGAACATATTCAAAAATATGAAAAGCGGAAAATGAAACAGATGTGGTTTATCTAGACTTTGCAAAAGCTTTTGACAAAGTAGACCATAATATATTAGCGAAGAAAATTAGAAAACACAATATCGTAGATAAAGTAGGAAGATGGTTAAAAGAATTTTTACACAACAGAAAAACAGATAGTTATTGCAAACGATGAGAAATCGGATGAAACCAAGGTAATATCCGGTGTGCCACAAGGTACGGTGCTGCTGCAATATTGTTTGTTATTATGATTGAAGACATAGACAGTAATGTTAAGGATTCGGTAGTGAGTAGTTTCGCTGATGACACAAGAATAAGTAGAGAAATTATCTTGTGATTGGAAATATAGGAATAGCTCTACAAAGAGACCTTAACAAAGTATATGATTGGGCAGAGGAAAATAGGATGGTATTTAACTCTGATAAATTTGAATCAATAAATTATGGAGACAGAGAAGGAAAGCTATATGCATATAGGGGACCTAATAATGAGACAATCACAAATAAGGAAGCAGTTAAAGACCTTGGTGTGATGATGAATAGGAACATGTTATGCAATTATCAAATAGCAATTCTGTTGGCAAAATGTAAAGCAAAAATGGGAATGTTGTTACGGCACTTCAAAACAAGAAAGCTGCACACCATGATTATGCCTTTATAAAACATATGTTCGTAGTCCACTTGAATATTGCAATATGATATGGTACCCACACTATCAAAAGGATATTGCACAAATAGAGAGTGTACAAAGGTCCTTTACAGCTAGAATAGAAGAAGTTAAGGACCTAGACTACTGGGAAAGACTACAATCCTTAAAATTATATAGTCTAGAAAGGAGAAGAGAATGCTACATGATAATTCAGGCATGGAAACGATGAAGGAATAGCAGAAAATATCATGGAACTAAAAATATCAGAAAGAGCAAGCAGAGGTAGATTAATAGTGCCCAAAACTATACCAGGAAAAATAAGGAAAGCACACAGGACATTAATCCACTACGCACCAGCATCGATAATGCAGCGTCTATTCAATGCGTTGCCAGCTCATCTGAGGAATATATCAGGAGTGAGCGTAGATGTGTTTAAGAATAAGCTCGACAAATATCTAAACTGCATCCCAGACCATCCAAGATTGGAAGATGCAAAATATACCGGAAGATGTACTAGCAACTCTCTGGTAGACATTAGAGGCGCCTCACACTGAGGGACCTGGGGCAATAAACCCGAAACGAACTGTAAGGTCTGTAAGGTAAGGTCTCTCTCTCTCTCTCTCTCTCCTCTCGTCTCTCTCTCTCTTCATCTCTCTCTCTCTCTCTCTCTCTCTCCACTTGTGAAACATTTGAAAAAAATATTGTCACTTAATCTCTCAAAGCAAATATAAGGAATTAAGTATCTCTATCGATAGGCGTATGCTTGCGCGCTATCTCTCTATCGTCATAATATTTGATTCTTTACTGTATTGTTCTTCACGATTTCCACAAGTACTGACTAAATTTTAAAACACATTCTCTCATTGTTAAGATCCGTCTTCAATTACGCATGAATGTTACGTCAGTTTAGTGTCAAACATTACTTATAAATAAGGTTTCACAGTAGGTTTTAAAAAAGGATGATCGATATTCTACCCTAAACTGACGTTACCAAACCAACATTAACGAATAATATAGAGCCTGTTTCTATATTCAAGTAAAAATTATTAAAGGACCTCTACAGAATCTTTATGGTGTAAAGTTGATGGAAATCTAGAAAGCAAAATACGCTACGATTTTGAAGCTCCGCCCCTTTTCCAGAGTTGCCAGGTGTGGCATTATTGAACACTATATGTCCGAAGATTTAAAAAAACTGTATCTTAACATTCCTTGCCGAGTGTACATGCGTCCTTGAGTTTATCTAGCTATATATCCAAGTATTCAATATTCACTAACACACTTTCTAAGTTTATCTGAAAAAGGTAATAGTACCATTTTCTATTACCAATTATTGTACGTTTTCTTTTTAAAATATAATGGCATACTAAACAAGTAATCAAATCCTGTTAATTAACTGAATCAATCGTCTAAATCTACTCACCTGGAAAATACAGTGTTGTGTTTTATATATTTTCATTGATTTTAAGTAACAACTCTTATCACCCTGTTGTCCTTGAAATTTACATGTGCTATTTTGGTCTTAATGTTCTCAGGGCAATTTCTAATCGGGAGGTAATGAATATTTGTTCTGGGCTTTTTTTTTTTTTTTTTTTTTTTTTTTGACGAGAGAGAGAGAGAGAGAGAGAGAGAGAGAGAAGAGAGAGAGAGTGAGTATCAGCCGAGACAACACACGAACAGCTGAAGCTTTGTCAGGCGAGAATTTAGAAGAAATTGCCATTAATGCTTATTCCCCAAATATTATTACATAAAAGCATCTTTAAACAGTCAATGGAATATCTATTACAATGCAATACAATATGGGATAATCAAATAGCTATTGGGTCTACCACACCGTTTTCCTTAACTGTACTTAATTCTTTCTCTTTATTTTCCTTGACACCAGCAGCAAACAATTATCTTCCCCGCCTAAACTGTCAACCAACAAAGAAAAGCTGAATACAAAGCTGACAAAACACTTATATACCTAAAAATAATAATCGAAAGAAAATGATATGGTTTTCAAAGAAGTGCCAATGAAGAGGTGATTCACGACTTGTAAATGAAATTAAACAAAACAAAAAAATGTAATGTAAAACATACATGCATTGAATACATATATTTTCGTTGGAATTATATTCTACTAATTTTTTGTTTTGCACAAAACTTTTAAAGATAGCTACAATGTCGGGCTTCTTTGTAGGGTTATTAAACTTTATACCCAAACTTAGCGTTGCTGTCTTCTCATTTTCGGATGGCTGTAAACATATGTCAGGTCAATTTTCCTTAAACTGATTAGTCACAGTCAAGTTCCCCGAAAGAGAACTGATGGAAGGCGAAACTGTTTGGGCAAATTAAGGACTCCTATTTTCCTTTCTCCTTTCGTTATAATTGTATGAATGTATGTACAATTGTATACATGAATGCATAGCTACTACGTGACTGAACAGGGAAGTACCTTCATTACTATAGACTATGGAGTAATATATTCTGTTCAAGTACAATGCCTGTATACGCAATGCAATAAAGCTGAATACAGTTGAAGAAGCAGAACAGCAAAATTATTATAAATTTGGCTGAAATAAAATAAATCATTAACGACAAAAGGCCCGTTTGCAGAGTCCCTAACTGTAACCGAGAACTGGACTTTCCCTGGAAAAGGCGGGACGCCATATTTTACAAACTAACCATAGAATCTCCTTGAAAATAATCTCATTGTTTCCCACATCTAAATTACCAGCAGAATAACATTTGAACCGATCTAATCTAACTTAGGGGCGTGGCAACTGGCCTGACACAATACTCTCGGGAATTTGCAGTTCGGTCACGCTCCAAAGAACCTTACAGTAATGCCTACAGTGCACTGCGTGAGGTGTACTAACGGCATTACACTCTACTGGGTATTTCTACATATACATATATGAATCAAACTGAGGTTCGTGTCTTGATTAAAGCCTTCCGTATGATGTAATATAGTTTACCCAGTTATAAACTACCTTTTTATACACAATAAGAATGCTAATTACATAATCAAGATATTAAGGCCAAGTATATAGTTACTGAGTAGGTTCAATGAATTTCCTTTCCCCATTTCAATGACATTCAACATTCTTCCCTTGTACTCCCTTTCAATTACATATTCACTAAAATATTAAAGCCAAGTAGTTACTGAATAAGTTTTAATGTATTCCCGTTCCCACGTTCCAATAAAACTCTACAGTCTTCCCTTGTACTTCCTTATTCATGTCCTAGGTCAGTGCAGCTAGCAATGCAACGCCGGCCCGATCGTTACCACAAATAAAAATTCAGTGGATCGTGACAGCTGTGACCTGATGATGCCTGTAGGGTCATTATACCCTTGCTCGATTTGCTTTGACAAAAGATTTTATTTCTGCTTAGACTTCTACCCTTATTTTATATATCAAATACTTTTACTTCATCTCCTTTCTATGGCCGCCTCCACACGATCGAGAAGCGCTTAGCGAGCACGAATTAAGTGTCACTGGACGAATGTAAGGCCAATCCAGCGAACTGCCATGACCATAGTTATACAAAACTCAAGTCTCCGGACAGCTCCGTGTAATGAAGTACGGCGTTGAGCAATCAACCTCCCAGCCATAGAATATATACCAAGTGTGTATATTTGTATATATTACTGATGGGACCCCATTCAAACTGGATGGTGTCTAGCGTAGGTATTTAAAAATAATAAGTTAAAAGCTTTCAAGGACAACCAGTCCTCATTATCAAGTATGTATGAGGTCCGGTTGACCTTGAAAGCTTGTAACTTTTTTAATGAAAAACTAATTTTGAATGGTTATTTAGCAATTTACATGCCTTAATCTTAGATATTAACCCATGAATTGTCATCAGCATGTAATGAATATATGTATTAAAGTTTTACTTCCATTCGAGTAACTACCATACTCTACAAACAAATAAAAAAATTTCTTAACCATACTAAAACGAGATTTACCAATACATTCTTCCCAAGCGCCATGGTTAGGCAAATCAAAAAGGGACAAGAGAACACCGGTTACGAAAAACAAAGACTCCTCGTGGTAGCTCCCAGACTACGCAGAGCCTAATCAAGGTATTGCAGTGTTAGCTGCTTAATCCCGCAGATGTATCGTAGCTTCATAGATTAAGATTCCATCGAGCAAAACACTTAAGGAACTAAGGGAGTTAAACATTAGCTTACCGACTGTCTTCATAGCTACTCTTAAGGAGTAGCTATGAAGTCCTTCGACTGAAAAATACTAACAACAAGAGGCATAATACTATAGTAAAGTTACCCACCTTGGTCTCATACAACCTATCCTCATCTTCTGTGGCCGAATGTTGTATGCTATACAGGAACCAGATTAGTGACTATTCAACATTCAAACTGGGTAGGACAAAATCTATATAAAATCGCCCAAGGTTGCGTGTTACCAAATTTTTTTTAGTGGCCATTTTGAAGAAACACTGGTATTTATTTAATCGCTCATCAAGCTTCCAAGATAATACTTAAAACAAGCTTCTAAGATACTTAAAACAAGCTTCTAAGATACTTAAAACAAGCTTTGAAGACACTTAAAACAAGCTTCGAAGACTCTTAAAACAAACTTCGAAGACACTTAAAACATCCAATTGAATCCTCTCTGGATTTTATTTTTTTTTAAATTCTGCCCACAAAACGAACCCTTGGCTACAGTGCAATTGTAATACAGTATCATATTCAACTGGACCTTGGCCATTACTAAGTAGGTTTTCGATCCCTATTAAGGCTCAAACGCCTCTTGCACCAAACCAGTAAAATTTGTTACCAGTTTCAGCAATACTGAATATATTACAAGAATATCTATTTTTAGGTTACTTCATGCTTGGCCTTTCCACCCTACCTGTCAAAATTGAGATAACAGAAAATTCTCTCTGCAGTTTCATCCTTTATCTTAGCGCCTCGGTGGCGTGATTGGTATGGTCTTTGCCTGCCACCGGTGGCCGTGAGTTCGATTCTCGGTCATTCTATTGAGGTGTGAGAGATGTGTATTTCTGGTGATAGAAGTTCACTCTCGACGTGGTTCGGAAGTCACGTAAAGCCGTTGGTCCCGTTGCAGAATAACCACTAGTTCCATGCAACGTAAAAACACCATACAATACCATCCTTTATCTTAGTTGAGGAAGAAAAATCCATTTTCTTCACAGACATGATGGTAAAGGTATAAATTTTTTTTATTTCCATCCTCTGATCAATCTCTGCCTAGACATACTAGGTGAGCTTAAAGGAGTCAGTCACAGATCTGGTCAACTGTGACCAAGTAGTGTGTATGCTCTGTGAGATGATTGGAGTATGGCCTAAAGATAACAAGAAATGTGGTCGAAGCCAAAATAGCAGAATTTGTTGTTACATAAACTTTATTATCTTAAAATAGGATAACCTTGCGAGGTTTTTGTAAATCGTAGATCGTACTGATATATCAGTTAAATTGCTTAATTTTAAGGTCTTCATAACCTCATTTTTTTTACTTCCCAAAATATAGAATGACAAAGTTGGGCTCCCCTGACCAATCCAAGCCATAACATTGAAGATATTTCCTGGCAGAGCACTTTCCTTAATTTCATCATAAAGTGATTTCCTTGTAAATTTCCCAATAAGCACTCTCCTTATGAATGTCCTTTTAACGAACTTTATAACATTTAAATGTTTTCAGTCTTTTACTGAACTCACCACAGACATGCACATATTCTCTAGTTTGATTTATGCATGGAACAGCCTGATACAGTTAAATAATTCCTGATACAGTTAAACTGCGGAATAGTCTTTATGGTAGTACCATTCATAACGGAGTTTAAAACTTTTTTTTGAGTCTGTAACACTGTTTTAAAGAGTAAAGTACAGTGCATGTTATTTGTATTGTTGTTTTTGTATCTATGTAATTATTTTTGTTACCTCTACTATTATCGCTTTCTTCACGCCTTAATTTTCTCTCTCTCTCTCAAATGGGGTCTTATTGTATGAAAACTTAAACATTCCATTTTTTTGAATGTCTAATAATTTTGAAACTAAATCAATGACCATCCTAATATGGCGTGATGATGGAAGTAACCAGAAATCACAGCAGTGTCTACCAAAGGCTGTGAATACCAACAGGAATTCCTACTCCATTACAGGACAGAAGACAGCAAGGGTGGATGGGTCGTAAGAATCCTTCCCTTACCACCTGGACATTGGTGGTGAAGATCTTGACAAAGTTCTTCAGTCCTTCCACTGACGAATCTGCAGTATTGTACTTTTTTCGACCTTCACCGTATATCAGTTAGCAAGAAGTTGTTCCCTTTGGGAATATCATCATTACACGACTACGGGTAAGAGATCTTCACAAAATAATCATTCATGTACTTGTCCTCCTTGTGCCGTGGCTTCATCCCAGACACACTCCCAAATAACACTTGACAGAAGATTGTCTGGTGGCATGTGCTCCTTTTCCGCCTTGGACCCAGTTAGGAAACTACATACCTCACTTGTTCGTGTATTGCCTTCTTGTCAGCCTGGTATGTTAAGCTGCTGGATACCCAAAATTTTAATTATTCCTATTCATATCCTTTATCCTTTCCCACTCAAGTGCTTAAGGATAAACATGAACGTAAACTGCTTTTATCATTATTAATGCATTTGGAATACATTTATATTCCGTTTGCTTTGTCCCGCTGTTTTTAACTTTTTTCTTTGTGTAAAGTACTTATTTTCAGAGCCACATTCATCAGGTTTCTTCTCTCCACTATGCTCCTGACACCCATTAATCATAATAATTTTCTAGTAATAATCTCTTTCCCTTTCCTTTGCCTAATTTGAAGCCATGGCCTTAGAACTATATGCTATCTTCTCTGTAGTTTTGACTGCCTGATCAACTGCCCAATCCTTATTCAACTTGTGAATTTTAACAATAAGTAACCCTATAAAATAAATTTTATCATTTCGATCTTAGAGAGGGTTGCTCTTTATTGTCACTATGTTGCCATCAGTTTGCAGTCGTACTTTTGATACTACGACACACTGTGTGGGATTTTTATGCCAATTATTATCAAAGTTAAAAAATGGTTAAATTCTTGTTTTCATGAGGAAATGATTATATAAAGCAAATTATTGAGTAATTTTAGCTATCAGCAATCAAATAATCAGGATCATGATAATGTTCAAATTTAGTGCTGTCACAACATGTCTATAAATAGAACAGAGGTAGAGGGAAGTGATTGGATAATAGATGATCTCCATGCCAACCAGCCAGCCAATCAGGTTTTAGCTGTATTCTGTCTTAGAAAGAATGTTTTGCTCATATGAAGTTGACGATGACGGGGTGTGCGTTTTGATTACATTACATATTTTTTAATAGTGTAATGCATTTAACTGATTACATGAAGAATAAAATTAATTCCTTCCCACTGAGTGCAAAATTTTTGGTTCAGAGATTCTTCCGCAACAATAGCACTTTTTTCTTCAGAAAATACTTACTAATGCTGCATTGACATACCTTTAAAACAAATTAATCTCTTTAATCTCTCGAGGAATGTTAATCCATTCCTGTTCAGAAAATACTTACTAATGCTGCATTGACATACCTTTAAAACAAATTAATCTCTTTAATCTCTCGAGGAATGTTAATCCATTCCTGTTTACCTGCTGGTCACAACCTTGATAGTCCATGTGTCTGACGCTTTTTTTCTCTGTCTTCCAAAGATGTATTACCTGCACTGCACATTTTCTAAAACATTATGAACGAGAGAGAGAGAGAGAGAGAGAGAGAGAGAGAGAGAGAGAGAGAGAGAGAGAGAGAGAGAGAGAGAGAGAGAGAGAGAGAGATTATTTAGGACTCTAATGCTTGGGAGACTTACAATTATTTTATTATCTTGGGATTTTTTTTTAATCTTGGGATTTTCTAAGGTCAGTTCTTGGGATCTAAGTCCACAAAACGTTTTTCGTTGTTAGAATTTTGGATAAAGGATTGTGTACCTGTATTATCACTTCAAAACAGAGCAATGAAAAAATAAAAAAACAACTGTTAAAATTTATTTACAGAAGCAATTATAAAAACACTATTACGTAAATACCTTTGAACTGCATGTACTGAAATTATTGGAAACAAAACAATAAATACTGGATTGCTGCTGGAATGTAATGTGCATCTGAGGTATTATTTATTATTCAAAGAAAACTTGTAATACCAAAAAATTACACCATTTTGACTCATTTTTTAAAACATTTTGAACTTGAAATTAATAATTGCACCTGGTATGCATACAATCAAAAGTATGCTGAGCACCACTCAGTAGCATAAAATTTCAAAAGTGAAATCAATGATTTACAAGCTACAGTAATACCAATATCATCTAATGAACGAACAAAATAAATACATACTCAAAAGTTGGTATTCAATTAACAATTTATTTCAGTCAAAATCCAGAATATCATGTCTTTGTGCAGTCAAGAATCCCATTGCTTTCAAAAAGTTCTAAACACAATACAGGTATCTGCACAAAACTAAAAGCATTCCTTGAGATTACTAGAATGTTGGAATAAAAACACTTTTTAGTTACACAGGAATATTAATGTAGTGTAGCATACTGCTGCATAAAGAAAATTCGGCAAAGGAATTAAAAAAACTTGTCTTGACAAACAGTTCACTTTTCATACTGAACACAACTGACCAATGCAAAAATTTTAGTTTTCTTCTCCTTGATGAATAATGTCTATCCCTAATACAGATGTAATCTTAGCTTTCTGCTCCTGTGAGAGATTTAACTTTGAAGAAACTCCTTTAGCTAACTCTGCAGCCTCTTGATGGCCAGCTTCAACAGAATAAATCACAATTTTCTGAAAGAAATAAAAACACGGTAAATCAATTTCCAATATCTGTAGGTGTTATGTTTTTGCTTGATATAAAGACCTCAAAAAGATTTTACAGAATTTTATGTTAAGTTTGCATATTCACAACAGTAGTTGATGAATTGTGTTATACTGACAGATTTTGTCACTGTTCATACCAACCGAGTTCTTTTGAAGAACAACTTATGGTCTTGTTTTTCAATCAGATACAGAGGCCTACATAAACTGTTTGGTAATTCAATATCAGGCCAGATGCATACAAATATCACCTACCTTATTTGCACAAAGTCAGTATAGCTAGTATTTACTTTTGCTTTGTAATAAAAGTTATATATGCATCCTAGAGTACCATAACTGATTTCAGTTACTGTTCTGCCTTGTATCTTTCACTTAGAACTTCTATTTGTCAACAAGATCTACTTTGTCGGTACGCACTGTATATATTAAAGACCATTGTCTTTTAGAAGCAAGGAAAGTGGACACAGCAGGGTAGCGTCCCTGAATCATGCCACACATAAAAAATCAAGTACTGCTGACACCCACTACAGCTCCTGCCTTCCCTTATTGTTCCTCACCACTGACAATACAGTTTAAGCCTACAGGCCTCTATTATTTACTTGCTATTCCAAGTTCTTACACTCCTATTGCCAGATACTTAAATAGAACAGAAAGATAACATTCTTGCAACAGAAACCACATCCTAGGATATTAATTCTCCATCATCAAATTATCTGTACCAACACTATTTCAGTTTCACCTTGACAGTCAATGACACCCTTTCCAAATATGTAGAGCTTCGGTTATAATACAGCTTATATTTCCATGACTGCTTCTGTTACCATACTCATGACTGGACCTGCAATGGGGATTATACCCCTTTAAAACTTCAGAAAAGCCCAGTGTCAACAGAATGCAGCTTAACTGCATCAGTGAAAGAGCAAAGCCAGAATTTAAAAAAAAAAAAAAAAAAAAAAAAAAAAAAAAAAAAAAAAAAAAAAAAAAGGCATTGTGATAATTGAAAGGGCTGCTGCTTAGCTGTGCTAGTTACCAAAGTTGTGCCACAGCTGCACAAGCTATCATTATCTCACCAACCATTGGACAAGAGCTATTCTGAAAACTAAGAACTTTAATTAATCATTACCAGTTGCCAGAGCCAAGTCACACCTCCAAACAAGTCTCTTTTCATGATGAAAGCCATAATCAAGCTATGGCAGTTTCCACAGACATGGCAAGAACTGTCGGTTATTTATGACACATCATCCTTACAGACAGAATCCAGTCCAATGTTAAGTTCCAAAACGATGCCATTAGCTACAGCTGCAATGAGAACAACTAAACCCATACAAGAGGTATATGGGGGGCAGTTTTTTTTTTTTTTCTTAGTTTTCTTTGAACATACAGGCAACTCTTGATCATGGAAACTGAAGGCATTCACAGTCACCAAAATACAAAACTGTAGCAAGAACCACTCTACGTTTTTCAAGAGCCTAACTTGTAGCATTAACGAGATAGAATATCACAAGGTAAAGGGAGTCTAGCCATGATCAAAAGAAAGGTCTCAAAGCAAACTGGATACCCTCTCAAGTTTGCAACTTAGTCACACATGGAGTACTGCTCTTAATTCCTAATGAGATTCAGAAAGTACCAAGCTACTGCTCTATTGTTCCTTTGGTTCCTGCCCATGGTCATCACTATCTTCAGCTTCAGCCATACAAAGACAATGAATATTCATGACCAATTAGGCCCATCAAGTTCTTAAGTACTGTCATGAAAAGTAAAGGGACTAGAGATGACAATTAACATATCATAATCTATTGATTCACAAGTCATAAAATAAGTCTGTCATTGATAGGAAAAAGCAACGTGAATAAAACCAACAGTACACATGGTAACATGTTTACTGTTGATTTTAAACAGTTACAAGGTTATAGGGAACAGGGATGGAAATGCCAATATTCATTCAAATGATAAAAAATGGAATAAGGTGAAAATAATTGTAAAAAAATTCAATAAGGTGCTCCTATCAAAATTATAAAAATTAAGATGCTGGTTGGTGAGAGAAGAGGCACCCCTAAATGAAGCTGACTTCTCACTTGTTAACTAATTAGTACATAGAAGCTATAAAAAATGGATATTGGTCAAACCTACCAAAACCAGCAAGAAAAGTAATTGTGAAATACTTTACACTTTTCAATTGTGAAATGTGGCTACTACCAGCTGCAAACTTTTATATCTTGACTGGTGACAAGGCATTGTTCATTTTCAGTAGTTATTATTCCTGGCAACATAGTAATGGAAAATGCACTATGCATCATCAACAGTGACTTGAAATTATAAATCCAGATACATAAGCTCTTTCATTCACAAGTAATATAAAATTACCCGAGTATTGTCAAGGTAAATACAAAAATATGTATGAAATTTTCTCAATACTGTCAGAATGGAAAACTACGTTGCCTGCAAGAAGTAATGTCAAGCAAAATGAAAATATATTTCATACTTACAACTGCAATTTTACTGTCATTTTGTTGTGATGCAGCATTACTTAGCAATTCCAAGGCCTTGGGTGATGCTGATCCAAGAACAGAAAGCTGATTGTCTGCAATTTCTGTAAACACTTGAACAGCCTTCTCATAATCATCGCACTGTACCAGCGTGATTAAGAGATCACTAATCATCTTACCAGACCAAGTGATCTGTAAAATCAGAAATAAAAAAAATTAAATCTTCACTGAGGCAAGCTTAATTTAGAATAAAAAACTGATAACAAATATTCAGTAGTCTATTTTATTTGGGATTAATCTTACCTACTGTTAAAGTTAGCTTACATGTATGGATAAATTACGCTCTCTATGTGTAAGCAGTTACATATAAAAAACCATCCTAAAGACATCCTTTATCTTGAAAAACACAACAGCTCTGAACCACACTAGGCTCCTCTTCAGATGAATGGTAAAACAGGAATACAGACACAAAAGACAAAAAGAATACAAAGAAAATTAAAATTAAAATATAAAAATAAATATCAATGACAAAAAGATCACTTCATTCACACAACAAAAGAGAGATGACTTCAGATAGCCCACAAAACGAACGGACAAGTAACTAACAATGAAAAATTACATGCTATCTGGAAATTTATACAACCATAACTTATTTCAGTATCAAGAAGTATACACTTCAGGTATAAAAAAAGACATACAAACCTTATTGCGCCTATCTTCTTTTTGATTCTGAACTCTTGTCCAAATATCCCAAGCAATTCCTGATATTTGCTGAGTAATCTCTGTGTTATCATCAGTGGGTTGATGACTGGATGTACAAGATAAAGCCTCAGCCACAACCTTCTCTTGGGATGTATGGTCAAATACTATTATGTCTGACCAAATCTGTGGCAGGTATCTATAGCCATCATGAACTTTCAAAGAAGACATAATTTCCTAGAAAAAAAATCAAATCAAAGCTGTAATCAACACTTTGTGTTTATAGGATTCCATTACTGTCAATGGAGTGTACAAAGATTTTGTTAAATATGTGAATCATAGGTTATCGCAGGATAAGGAATTTATAACACTGAATGGATTGCTATATTACAGTATTAAAACCTATAAACTAATACTCTATAATCAATTCACAAACAAAAATATACTGTATAAGAATATATAAAAATATACTATCTAGTTAAACAACTTGGATGTAAATTATTATACATATAATCATGGTTTCTAGAATGACACTGACAAGACCTGTAGCAATTAAAGATTTTGTTAGCCAGTTTTCTTTTGTAGGCATAGTGTTTGAGTTCCCTAACTACTTTATCCACCATGTCATGTACCTGATGTTGCCAAAAACTATTAGAATTGTTCTTTCCCCCCATTCTATGAGAAAATCAAAGGCCACATTCAACACACCTTCTCATTCTGCTCTTACAAGTTTGTGCAATGATTCATAACTGAATGAACTTACTAGCTATGCATCCTACAAAACAGAAACATTATCTTTGCAAAAAAGCAATACAGTACAAGACTTTGATACAACAGGGCAAACTAAAACAAAACAACTTAAAGAACCTAGAATAAATATAAAAGCCTTTTATTCACCTTTGAATGGCTTGGTAAGAGATTAATTTAATAAAAGAAATATATTTATACAATCTTCATTGTATCTCATATTGCTACCTTTGCGCTGACTCCACTTAAAAGAATCAACTTTTTTCAAACAAAACCAATCCTTTTAAAATAATGCAAAATATGAACAGAAGCAAGATGAAAGCCAGGAACTCTACACATATGTCCAGGAATCCCCAGGCCTCCAGTGTTACTGTTTCACTGTTTATATATAGGTCAAAACAGGTCAGAAGGGGGAAAATTTGTCTAAAAGTAATAAGTTTGTATCCAAAGGCTGACATCTTGGGATGAAAAAAAAACAATTATAATTTTTGGGTCATCTAGAAAAGTATAGCAGAATAACTACTCATTCTGTAAGGCATACCAGTGAGTAACCTCCAAATTCTATGATACGCAGGACTCCATGATGATGAGGAGAATCAATATGTGGATGAGGATTCCTCTAATCTGTATTTCCCAATTGATGCCTTGGCATTAATGTCTCTTGACAATGTAGTTTGCCAGCTCCTGGTGCCAACCATTACAACAGTTAGGATCCTTCTCTTTTAAAATATAATGATTTTGAGAGAGCCCTGATCTCATGGACGAGGTTGACCTGCGCCATCTCGTCATTTTGTGACACTGTCATATGGCCATAACATTACCTAATTACAATTACTTGCTTCTTGATATGATCTTTGGAAATTGGAAAACTGAACTTCTGTTATCTTTCACAACATAAATATAAGACAACATAAATATTATTCTTCATTATCCATTAAAATAAATTTACTTTCCTTTTCAACCAAAATAATATATAACCTATTTTGAGAGTAAAGTAACAGGAGAAGAAATTGAAAAATAAATGAGAGTAAGGAAAAACAATAACAAATACCAGCACTTACATTAGTAGTATGTATCATACAACCTACTAATGTACAATACCAAAACAATCAAAAGCAAAGAAGACAACTCAAGCTACTGCTTCATCAACCACAATGACAAATTACCAAACAGAATTTGCCTGAACACCAGTTAAAGATTCAATTCCCATAGTCTGTCTTTGCTTAGCGTAAAGCAATTGACTATACTTTCTATTAAGAATATACAATTTGCAATTACGTTATAATTTACCAAAGCAAGAGTATGTGAAATTAAATAACTCGTATAATCACAATTACTTACCATCATAATTCTTGGTTCGGGTGTATAAATATGAGGAACCATTTCGTGATATATTTCCATAAACTCATCGGCTGATAATGATGAACATGCAAGGGCAAAATAATGTCGGCTGTAAGAAAAAGAAAGAAAATTTTAGATTTTTCAAAATAAAGACAC
>NC_061093.1:60480025-60531208 GCF_015104395.2 Macrobrachium nipponense | reverse complement strand
GGTGACGGTCGAGCAGCAGGCCTAGCCTTAACCGCTCGCCTGGGGCGATTGGCTCGGCTGAGAACGTCGAGACCGATCTCTAGCGTCAGGCGAGCTGCCGCTGGTCACCGTCTCCGCCCGGTCCCATCGGGAGCGGCGGACGGGTGACCTGCTAGGCTCTGTGTCGCGTCGAGACCGGCCAGCGTCCTCTCGGCGCGTCGAGTCGCTGGTACCAGCCGTGGCTGGTACGGCGGCCGCGTGGGGACTCCGTCCTCGCCTCAACGTGGCTGATCAGCGACCGTCACGTTAGCCCGAGCAGCCAGTTGATCGCTGTCGAGAGCGTCCATCTGCCTGGCGAGAGTCGTGTGCACGACTCTCGCCAGTCTTTCTGCTCCGCGCCGCTGTCTTGACGGCGAGCGAGCCTCGGCGTCAAAACTTTGGCTGGACGGTCTTCTTGGAAGAGCGTCCACTCGGTGCTTCTCGCGAACGAGAAGCGGCCGAGACGGAACCTGGTTTAGCGGCAGACCCGCTAGCCACCAGGTGAGGACGCACCAGCCGCGGCTGGTGCCCTCTGGTCCCCGTCGACTTCTTCTTTGCAGAAGAAGCGACGGGCCCCATTCCCGAAGGAACAGGAGGACCAGCAGAAGAGCTCCCCAGCTCGCCTGAGCGAGCCGGGCCCTTAGAAGATCCCGAAGGAGTCTTCTTAGGGGGAAAGGAGGCAACCTTCTTCTTCTTCGGCTGTTTGGCCTTAGAAGTCGAAGGGGAAGGAGAGGCAGCGGACGACGAAGAAGACGACGAAGACGACGACGACACCTTCTTCCTCTTCCTCTTCTTCTTCGCCAGGCTCCGCAGGACAGACGTCAGGTCTTCCATCCAGGAGGGAGCCGGGGCAGTTGCCGAAGCAACAGGGCCCGACTGCACCTGTCCGGAAAGACCTGAGACTGTGACAGCATCACCAACAGCAGGAACAACAGGAACAGGTCCAGGAACAGCAGGAACATCTGAAAGTGAATGAGCAGCAGGCACCTGATCTGAAAGGGAATGAGCGGCTGGGACCGCAACAGGTACGGCAGGCACGGCAGGTACCACAGGAGAGACAGGCGTCCTGTCGGCAGCTACCGTCATCCTCGGCACTGGCGGCAGGTCCAGGGGGGTACTCTTTGGGCAGCGGCAGTCCGGGGTCGGCAATACAAAGAACCCAGGTGGCGGTGGCACCGTCCTGATTGGCACGGCAGGAATTGGTTCTGGATTGCAGCCGTGGGTGTTACCGACATGACATGTGGTGTGTACACCAGGTGCGGTGACATCTCATATGCTGGTGTCGAGATTGTGGTTGTTGTAGTGGTTACCGTATCATGAGTGACCACTGCCGACCCCGCCAACCGCTGAATCAACCCCTGCAGTCCCAGCGACTCCCACACCTGTCCCAGGTCGTCCTCGCTGATGGCAAACCTGCGGAAGCAACAGTCGGGTTAATTAGAGGGGCTTCCTCGCGCCTGGGGGGAGAGAACCCACCCAGAGCGGACGGAAGACCCCGAGTACAACTGGACGTCCGTTACCAAAGGAGTCACTGGACTTTCCGATGACTTCTTGTGTCCTCGTACAGCACCCACTGCGCCTCTGACGAATGCATACACGTTACACAGGGCTCGTTGCGGGAGCACTCTCGCCCCCCCCCCCCCGACAACGAGTACAAACCTCGTGAGGATCTACATCTACATCCAAGGTCGTCTCCCACGGATGTAGCACCTGCGGTAACAATAGATAGATTAGTAAGAGGGGTTCCCTCACGCACGGGGGAAGACTGCCCCACCCCGAACGCAAGGAAGACCCCAAATACAAAATACAATGAAGAAGCTGAGGGCGGGGGGCAGGAAGGAAGACGAAGAATCGGCTACCAACTTCCTGGCAGACCTTCGCTTCCCCCACCCCCGCCCCCGCACAGCAGTGAAAAGTAATATGAAAATGAAACAGAATACTGCCCTTGCGATTCACTTCATAGAACTTAAAGGAGAAAAGATCAATTCCCGGGTAAGAACGGAAACTTGATCCAATAATATGATGCTATCATAAAATATATATGAAAATGAAACAGAATACTGCACTTGCGATTTCATTCACATAAAAAATCGTAAGGATCAATTCCCGGGTAAGAACGAAAATTGATCCAGATTAAATTCATGCAATCAATAAATGAAAATGAAAAGAATATTGCAATTGCGAATCCACTTTCATTGCATTCTATATACAAAATTTAAAAGTTCGTGCCGAGCGCAATCACACTCTCGGTAACGAACGCACAGGGCAAAAATATAATGAAAAAAGTACTTACATTTTTCAATTACACCCTTTTCGCCCAAATACATGACTCGGCGCGAGCACGCCCGCCCTCGGCACCGAGACATAATTCAAGGTTCATAATTAAGTAATGAAAATGAAAACCGTGTACTTACAGTTTCATTTTCAAGTCAAACAAACCATTAGTAGAAAACACAATATAAACAAAGCATACGACGATGAAGCGGGCAGAGAGCGATGACGAACACGTCCTTCACACCCGCGGCCGAAAGCAAAAGTGATTTGTTTACCTCCCAGTCGCGCGGCGCGCGACGATCGACAAGCAGTTAACTACCGTTCTCCCCTTCTTGTTCGAAGCTTACGACCGTTCCAGCTGCCGCTTAGCTACTTCCTATTGTTAAAGGACCGAGGGTTTTGTATTACGTATCGGAACAAATTTGCATATAAATCACGATAAATAGAAAAAAAAACCACGTTCGGTCAAATTTGACTACCGAAATGGTCGAAAAACGCAATTGTAAGATAAAACTCTTACAGTCTAGTAATATTCAGTCATTTATCTTCATCTTGAAACAAATTCGAAGTCTCTAGCACAATATTTAAATTTATGGTGAATTTAAAAAAAAAAAAACTTTCCTTCCCTCTCGCGCGCGGGATTCTCCGCCACAAATCTCCGAAATGCGTAAGTCCCATTCTCGGAATATTTGCTCCGTTTTCATATTAGGCCATTTCATAGAGTTTTATATATGAAAATGTGCGCAATTTCATGTAGAATAAAACAAAAAATATTTTGAAAGTTTGTAGCTTTTCTATTTCCGAAATAATTGCATATAAAAAATATATATAAAAAAAATTCGACATTCGGTCAACTTTAACTCGTCAGATATGGTCGAAAACTGCATTTGTAAGCTAATATTCTTACAGTATAGTAATATTCAATCATTTGTCTTCATTTTGAAAGAAATTGGAAGTCTCTAGGACAATATTTAGATTTATGGTGAATTTTTGAAAAAAATATGTGTTTACGTCTGTGCGTTACGAATTCTCATGCATTATTTTGTGATAATATTTTCTCTGTGTTGCTTTTATCGTTTTACAATTTGTTATATACCAAAATGATCGCAATTTAGTGTACATTACAACGAAAAATAAAGTAACTTGTTACTTCAACCATTTTGCGCACAGCACGATTTGAATACAATTATATATGAATTTTCGTTTTTGCGCTATCATATATCGCATTATTTTATATATGATAATGATAATTTTTTTCATTTCTGATGGTTGCATACTAAACTTCAGGAAATGACAAAAAAAGGAGCCAAATATGAACTCTTAATCTTAAAACTAAGCCCGCTATGATTTTTGAAAAAATATTTTTTCCGCTCCCGCGCTCACTCTGAAACGTCTCCGGCACACGGGAGACATTTTTTTTTTTACCGCTTCGGCGTTTAAGGGTTAAGAGAGTTGGTTCTGGTTTTGAAGAGAAGTATTGAACCAGTAGAATTATCATAAATTTCTTCATCTTTTATTTCTCTTTTCCACATTTTATATATATTCACAGTCACTTTATTTTCCAAGTCTTCTTTCCACCTCGCTGTGTCCAGATTCTGGCTTTGTCCTTTATTTCTGTTTTGGACATTCCTTCCAATTTTCTTAAATTGATTTTAACTTCATGCCTGTACTTTTCCACTGTTTTCCACCATTTTCTTTCCTTTTCTTGCATATCTGTAATTATTTTCTTCAGTATCTCTTTCCGTCCATTTAAAAGTATTATTTACATAGCTTATCTTCCCACTCATAATTCTACTTTTCATGGAAGATGCTCCTATCTCTCCCCTTAATGTGGCTACTACTGTACTTCTACATGCTCCTAATATTTTCCTATATACCCCATTCTCTATTCTTTGTAATTTTTCTATTTGTGTGTCTGTTAGATTAACCACATTGGTTCCATATAAGACTGATGGTAGAGCTATATTTTTCCAGAATGTTTTACCTATTAGAACTTTGTTGCAGCTTTTTTCTATCACGGAATAGGTTAGGTTGGCTAACTTCTGTGCTTTATCCAACATTTCTTTTTTCTGTAGCTTAAACAGATTTCCAGAATTATTTATCTTTATTCCTAAATATGTTATGTTCTCCCTCACTTTTATATTCTCTATCTCTTCTGGTTTATCCTTCATATTGTAAATAATGCTGCTGCTTTTCTCTTTATTTCTAGCCCACATTTATTTCCTATATCTATTAAAATCTTTATATTTATCCTTGCATCTTCTATATTACTTGCTAAAACTAACCCATCGTCAGCAAAGAAAAGTGTCCCTATCTTTACTAATTCATTTTCAAATCCTGTCCCTTCCTCCTCCATTTTCTTAATTATTAAATACGTCATCAGTTTGAAAAGTGAAGTAGAACCTGTGCAACCTTGCCTAATTCCACTATTAATTCCCATTTCCTGTTCAACTCCCTATCAGTAAAAGTAAAGAGAAGACATACAGTAAAACTAAAGACTACTAGTATAGCGGCCTGGTTCCTGCCAGTCTGTGACGGTAATTTTACTGCCTTTTGCCCACTGGTTGTGTATATGATATTTACTCTCATGTTTACGTTATTACCTTCATTTCCATGGGGCTGGTACTATAGGTAAACACATAAACTGGTAGTTAATGAACCTTGGGGGAGAGGGGGGAAGATGGTGGTAGTCTTCAGTTTTGCCACACAGGATATTTATATCTGTAGGTTGCAAGCTGCTTAAAAGCAGATGAAAGCCATATTTCACGAGGGATGCATCCTACTCTAACTGAGCTATGCACTGACCTGACCAGATCAGGCAACCCACTTACCCGACCGATTCATGTCAATTTTATAATCGTCCAAGTTTTGTCAAATTGTGACTTGACCTATCCTATCCCCTTGTATTCTGGTCCCTCCCCCGAAAACCCAGAATTCCCAATACGGTCCCCTTTCATTAAATTATGTAGCTACTAGGTAGTTAGCCTTTTGTCTGTTCATTTATCACTAAATTTCGCTCAAAATGACACCACAATCCTGCATTCCCAATGGGTGCCATACCTTGTTGGATCAAGTTCTAAGGTAAATTCCAAGTTAATTACAGTCAACCCTCAAAAACAAACAGTAAATTCTTAATAAGCAACAAAATACATATCAGTAAAGGAAACTGCAACTTCCGGAGAAATATTTAGACGCAGAGTTATTACGTAGATCTACTTACCTTAATTAATTAGGTTGCTACTACTTACAGTCGACCAACAAAACATAACTGTAAATTCTTTAGTTAGGCTAAGCATCCGAAAATACTCATAAAAAGAAAACATCAGTTTATTCCAAAGGAAATAACCAGACACGGAGGAATTACTTGGATCTATCGTCGTAAGTTTTAATAAAGATATCAATGTCAGGTAACCAAGGCCTTAAATAGTAGGTAGGTAATGATAAACTTTGCCTAACCTACCCACAGTACTACGATACAATATGATACTCTGCACCTTTCGGGCGCTCATAACTAAAACGGGGGTGGACCTGGGGGTTCATTTATTATAAAAACGAAGAACATCCGTCTGTATTCCAAATAGTAAAAGGGGTCCGCCTTTGTCTCGATGAATGCCAAGTGGGTTAGCAAGGCCAAACTTCTAGTAATCTACCTCGACGGAATTTGGCGACTGTTGCTAAGCAGCTACTATATTAGGAATGCCAACAACTCCCTGGCCGTCCTTCCACACTCGCTTTTATTCATCGCCCAAATCTCCTTCCCTCTGAAAAACAAGAAACGTCCCATAGTCACCTTATTTAGTGGCGAATTGTCCATACCAGCAAGTCCCGATCCATGTTTACTATCAAACGGGCTGCTGAAGTTTGTCGCGAAGAATCGAATCCCATTGGCTGGCGATTTCGATCCCTTATCCATCGTCGAGAATAGAGTGCAATCCTCTCGTGCACTCGCAGTGACAATAACAACAGCAAAAACGTTGTTTGATAATAATACCAGGACCAAATGTGACCTCGTTATGACCCAAGCACAACTTCCAAAAAGTGTCCGCAAATCTTTAGCTATTGTTAGTTATCTTATTTATAGGCTCATGTCTATCCGTCGCATGGTAAACTTGCCGTAAACCTAATCGGAATGTGTACGAATTAATAGGAGGTTAATACGTGCAAAACTACAACGCTGAACACAGAACTGACATACTTATGACGTCCACGCACAGCTTTCCGACACAAAAGAACCGCTTTGCTTGGGGAACTTTGGGGGAGGGGGACAGGTCAAAGGTCGAGCTCTTCTTCTTTGTCTTGGATTTAAAGATCACACAATGCATAAACTCGATTATCTGGTCTCCTAACTCTCTGTCTGATGTGATTTCCTCGTCGACTTTGGCGTAATACTTTATTGTAATTTAATTTACACAGGACATAGGAGACAATTAATTTTAACGATCGGCCGTTTTCTGGTTTTATAGTGTACTACACTGCAAATGTCTCATGGTTATCAAATGTAAGTTGTAGCTAATGATATTATAGGCTACAGAATACAGCATATAGTGTAATTTTGCCTAAATTCACTAGCACATTTGCTGTTAAATTACGTCGCACATATGCAAGTGAATAACAGTTAATAATAAACACCGTGGGTTATTCTTTGTGTGGATACGACACCTTGCCCTCACATTTCCACTTTGAAATCCTCACTTGTAGGTAAATAATTGCATCACGTGATGTGGTGATAAGTAATACTGAGTGAAGCTTTTGAAGGTATGACTGCTTTCTATGAAGTAAGTTCTGTTTTGAATGACCCTGAGATGAGAAAATTTTATTTGAGAATGCGACCATGACATTCCCATGCATGCAAACCACTTTTTAATTCGTACACAAGCTGTTTTCAGAATACATAGACTATATCAAAATGAGCACCTTCCTTTGAGAGCAAATGTTGCTCATATAATTCATCAATAATATACATTTAAATAAATCAAAAGTATTAACGTTTTTAAGGGCTGATGATGGTAATATTGATTATGGGAAACTGTTTATATAACTTCCTGTGATAAAGTCTTTTTGCATAGATTTTTAAAAAATAATCCTTATAAATTAATAAAATTGCAAATTACATTGAAATGTCTGTTCTCTCATATATTTTGCATTATATAAAATGGATTATACACTGAACTGAAGATGATTACCTACGTTGGGATTCCGAGGTCATATTCATTTCTGAGTCAGAAGTCTAGCATTTATTTTGGTATAAAAAGAGAGAAAGATATGTATCAAATATAATAACACGAGTTCCCCAAGGACGGTATATTCCCCGGTGACGTGGAAGTTGTCTCAGTTTTAGTGATTCGTACTTGGATTAGGAATGTATGAAGTTGTGTATGAAATCAGGTATATCAAAATTTAGTAACATTTGGTCAGGGTAGTACTTGGAAGAGTGATCATCAATTAATGTCACAACACGAGCTCATGTAACCATCTATTCTTAGAAATTTGCAACGTGAACGTGAACTTATAGCAGTCTAATGTGAGCGGCATGAGTCACAGAGAGTCCCAACGACGCCGAAGAATAAGTGTGTGTGTGTGTGTGCATCAGGTAGCAGAGATTTTGACAAAGTACGTGTAATGACAGACAAAGCAATTCAGTAAGCGTTGCAGTTATGAATATATTCAGCCTGCATAGCCCGTGTGAGACATCAGATAGCAACTTTTTGTGTTTTACACACACTGATCATCATTTGGACAATCACGAATAAAATCAATACACGATTAAGAAGGATGCTACACTGACGCAAAGACTTCCTTATCATAAGTAACTTTTATCGTACTTAAAATCACGACATAACATAATCATTACAGGCAACAGCTAAGGTAATGCTCTTAGTAGCTGCTTGAATGTTAATTTTATTCATTAATCCAGGTATTTGTAAATGTCATTTTTAGTTGTCTTTTATAATTTTGACAAAGTTGTAACTACTGCTGATTTCATGTCCAATGCATGGATGTGACTGGTAGGCTGTTCAAACTTCCTTGCTGAATTGAAGAACTCAAGAAAGTTTTGACCAGCTTCAGCCTCGAAAAACTCTCTTTTCCTGATACCCAGTCACTGGGCTTGTAAAAATTGGGTTCAAGCCTGCCCTATGAATGAACATCTTATTCTGTCATTCCATATAAAAATTTGTTGCTCCATATTTCTGATTTCCATTTGCTTTCATATCCTTACTTCTTCACCCCGTTTAGTACTCTCGACTTTCTTCACTTGGAAATATTTTAAAATTCAGTTATGTATGAACAACAGAGCTCAGCTATTTTTAACTACGTAAATAACCATAATCACAGAATACATTGGAATTTGTCACGTATAATTTGTAGCAGCAATTATTGATTCAAAAACCAGGTGGTAGAATCAGCTTTGATTAAACAAAGAAACAGGATGAATCTCTCAAAAGGAGCTTGGGACTCTATCATAGATAAAATCTTCCTCCAACCAGCGATCAAGATTATAACAGGAAATTGTCAACTGGGGTGACTTAATGGTCGATCTCTGGACCTCTTGATACAATTACCACTTATTATAACTCTTCTTTTCACCCTTGATGGCCGTGTGGTTTAAGGCACATCACCGCATGCAGTCTTATGTCCTTATATTCTTCCGCGCTTTAATCCCAGTTATCAACTGAAAAATTCCCCTTCGGTTAACATATATGAAAATATATTGATTTCGAGGTATAGAGCGAATTAGATATTAAAGGACAATTTTGTAGCTTGATGTGTAGATAGATATATATATAGTATATATATATATATATATATACATATATATATATTATATAATAATATATATATATATATATATATATATATATATATCTATATATATAATTATATATATATATATATATATATATGTGTGTGTGTGTGTGTGTGTGTGTGTGTGTGTGTGTGGTTTTAATTTTCGAGGTTCAAGCAAGGGGTATAGAGAAAATTGGTATATTAATGATGAAACCATGTTTCCTCATCAAACCCTGAAATTATTGATCAAAGCGCTGAATTTTCTTTCCCAATACTGCTCTACTATCAGCTATTTAAAAGTAAAACCTTACCTCAGGTAATGTTGAGTGTTTGTTTACACACCTAAGATTTTCTTCAGATTCTTCTTCTTGTATAAAGATTTCGGCTGCTCCGCATCAGGAATTCACGTTGATTCTGCCTTTTACATGAGAAATTCTCCAAAAAATGTCATGGAATGTTGTTAAATCGCTTCCTTTTCAAAGAGCTGTGACCGTATGCAGATCACGGTAAGTTTTTTATACCTAATATGGTTTCCGGATACCATAATTTTTGTTGTTGTTCTTACCTTAGCATGGGATACCGGTTGCCCAACTAACCTATATCCTATTCGATAGGCTAGTATTGGCAATCGGGAAAATACCTATTTAATATTTGTGTTTGGCTTTTTATAGATTCATCATCTATCTGAATATCTACATTCAACCAGCTGCTAGAGGTAGAGGTAGATCTATGGTACTTAGCCTACCTATCCGGGGTGGCCTAGACTATGGCAGTTGCGGTTTTTCTTTGCAGTTTTACCTAGGTACTGAACAAGAATTTTAAGTAATAGGCTAGGTATTTATTCGGACGACTGTAATTAACCCCCCAGGGGCCAGTACTAAACACGGCGAAATACATTGGACGCTCCAATCCCTAGTGGATGTCGTATCCGCGGTTACATTCCTTGCCGTCCGTGCGGACTGCTTCTGTAGAAATACCAAGGTAGATAGCAGGTCCCTAAGCAGGCATCCCACAGGCCACCATCAAGTTCACCTACAAAAAAAAAAAAAAAAAAAATCTTAACCTCCTGGGTAGTTTGTATATCCGCGGTACGCAGTTACAGCTCCTTGTATCTAAGTACCCAGTTGATCTTGACCCTGAGGCTAGCATGCACAGCAAAACAATACCGCTTGCCAGAACAAATGAGCTTGCCAAGAATATTCAAATAGCCTAGGTATGCGGATAAGGCGCAAAGCGCCATTCCACCACGTTCTTACTTGCAGCACACCTTAACAAAAAAAAAACGGCGGTCCGTGGATGCTATTCAATTGCTCCCTACCTACGTCCTAGTAGCTTAGGACAATGTCATTCAGAGTTTCGGCCGAACCGAGGCCTTACATAAATTCAAACGAGACCAATTCCAAAAATAGCCCCTGTAGGCTTAGCCTAATAGATTGTCAGCATCGTTGGTGGGTCCTGGTCGTAGTGTGATAAATCTGTTAATAAAAATAATACTATAGTAGCCTAAATAATGCAGTACATACAGGCTAAAGCATTTGAAAAATTGGTAAATGTACATGGCCACATGAAGATAGGTATTGTTTATTAAATTTTTTTTGTTTTTTTACTAAGCGGTACAGACTGGGTGTTTATAATACAGTAGATACGAGATAATTTGAGAAGATCTAGCATCATTGGTTTTTATGTTTCTGTGGTCATCCTGAAGTCTGGTGCTGTGCATAGTACCTAGCAAAAGTCCCAGGCAGAGCACCATGTTTAGTACCATTCCTCAGGCTTGAAAAAAATGTAAACAAAAGAAAATAATATTTGTTATCTTGATAAATTTCTCAAATTGTCTTAGCTGCACTGTAATATATAGGCTACACCATTTTCTATACTCATCAGTCAAGAAATTATATGACAGTCAGTCCCCTGCTTATGATGTTCAAAGTTTATGACACTTTTCAAGTACATTTATTCATCATAACTTATTTCCCGGTTTACAACACCTGTTTCGGGGTATACAACGCTAATGTATGATGAATTGTGGGGTTTGTATTGAAAGAATGAATTTTGTTTCATGTTTTTTGTAGTTTCTCTTCTATATTAAAATGTTATGGATGCCATCAAAAAGCCAGAGGGAAGCTGAGAATGTTTTTGTATTTCATGTGTAACGTGTAAGTGAAAAGTCTGACAAAATATTGATGATGGCAATGGGCTAATTGAATAGGGTTCACTGATTTTAGCTAGCACCACAGTATTGAGGCAGAGTTTCAAGTCCTTGGTGTTCTTACTCTGTGTTGCCACCATATTTTTAAGCTACCATTTTTGAAGAGTGTGGTTATAGTACAGTAGAGTATGTACACCACTTCTTATGAAATAGTGTCCATATTTGCTTTTCACATAAGTGACTTACCGAACAGTTACATAGCTTATAGCTTCTTACCTACGGCAGTCGAAATTCAAATTGTTGGCGCCAGCGGCGTTGCTATCTTAAGTATAGGTGATACAAGCCCACCCGCCCACATCCGGAACCCTGGGTACTGCTAGCCTTCTACCGTCAATTTTCGTTTCTTCTTGCCGCTCACTGGGGGTAAACCACCTGTGAGATTTCGCTGCAGTCTCCTGCGTCGCCATTTTGGATTTTGGTTTTTGTTTGGTGATGTACAAATTTTTGGTTTTTTTTCTTGCCAGTTAGCTATCTCTATTCAGTTTTTCGTCATTATTGCTAATTATGTCAGATTCTAGTTCATCTGCTGTAAGGTTTTGCAGCGCTGGCTGCAAAACAAGATTAGCTAAGTTATGTCACGATCCGCACTCTAAGTGCACTAAATGCAGAGGACAAAATTGTAATGGTATGGATGTGACATGTGATGAATGTAAAGAATTGGATGAACAGGGATGGAAGGCGGTTTAGATCGCATGCTGAGAAAATGGAGAAAGATAGGAAGAGGAAGGCAGCTCTTAGGGCTCAGTAGTAAGAATAGGTTAGAAACTACTCCTGTTCCTTCGGAGACAAATAAGTCTTCTCTTGCCTCTCCTTTATTAGAGAATATTTCTCCAATTAATAGTCCTCCTACTTCTCCTTTGATTACCCCTGTTCAAGTTGCCCATGTTTCCGAACCCAACACCATTGCCTTGCTTGAGTCTAAGATGGATAAAAAGTTCGAAGTGTTAGCTGAATCAGTTATGAAGTTAGGAATGTCTTTTAAAGCTTTCGTAGATAGTACAGTGAAATCTAGTGCAGTGCAAAGTGTTAATGTTGCGCCTGAGGAGGCGGTTGTCCGTCCGTTCCCCCTCGACTCCCAGACGAAGGTCACTGTCCCGCTCCCCCGCAACCGGGAGAAGAATACGGAGGTCGGAAGGAGTCTGGGGGAGTTTGCCCACGGTCAGCCGTCGACTCCGTCGACTCGCGGGTGTCGTCCAAAAAGATGTGGAAAGGTGTTAGTGTTTGTGATTCTCGTCTGTCTTCTGATTCGGAAGTGCAATCGCCAGTGCGCAAAAGCGAGGTGATTTGGTGTCTCGACCGTTAAAAAGACATTCGATTCTTGCGGGTGATTCGTCACCGACTCCTGTTAAGAGGTCTAAGAGGCATTGGAGTCCTCAACCTTCGTGTAGTTTTGCTCCGGATGTGATATTTAGTGAATCTCCTCCGCAGTCGCATTTTTCGGCTAAAAGCAATGGCTCTCGGACTAGACTTTGTGATAATTCACGATCGCTCGAACACTCCAAGCGAGTCTCGGTCGCAGTTTCGGCTCGGTCGCCTCGTTCGACTCCGTATTACTGTCCAGAGAAGCGTATTCGCTCGTCTTTTTTGTTCGACTCCCGGCCTCGCCGTGAGTCGATAGGAATTTCGACTGGTTGTTCGCCTGTGTCGACTCGTGGTGCGAAGACTTCACCTGTTAGAAAGAATCGTTCTTCGACTGAAAGACCATCGACTGCTACAGTGTTAGACGATTCTACCTTAGCTCCATTTAAGAAGCATTTCAGGATCTTATGAGTTTTGTTGAAATCCTCCACCGGGTAGAACATAAGCCTGATTTCGACTCTGCTTCCGTGCAGTCTGAAGAGGAAGCTTTGGATCAAGATGACAAGGATTCGTCGGCTTATTCGAGTCTTCTTAAATTTTTCCCTGTCCACTTATCCAGTTATTATTTTGAACCTGCTTCTCCGTCTTCACCGCCTTCAATGTTCGTTAAAGATAGGAAGACAGCGTATTCGTGTCTACCTCAACTGGTTCTTTCTCAGTCCTCGAAGCAGGCCCTTAAGGAGTCAACAGAGTGGCTTTCTAGAAGAGGGAACAGGTAAGGCTTCGTTTGCTTTCCCACCTTCTAAGCTTCAGAGTAAAGGGTATCGCTTCTACGCAACTGAGAAGTTCCTTCTTTGGGAGTGTCCTGCCTCCTCCCAGGGAGACTTCTCCGGTTTAGTGGACTCACACCGAAGAGCAGCTTTTTCGTCAGCTAAATTTTTGTTTTCTTCTTCAGAGCTGGAACCATTTGGTGAAGAATATTTTTAAAGTATTTGAGGTATTTAGTTTTTTTTGGTTTGGACTGGACTATTGCCTCTTTAGCTCGGCAAGATTGAAGACTGTCAGTCTTTAGAAGAAGATTTTGCCACAGACTGGTTAGGAGTTCTGTCCTGTTGCGGATAAGGCTGTTAGAGATGGGTCAGGAGAATTAGCAGCCCTTTTCTTTTCACAATGGGAGTGATGAAGAAGAGAGAAAGGTGTGTTCTTTCGTGTCTAAAGGAGTCACTAATAACCAGAAGTCGGCTTCATGTTTGCTCCTCTCTGTAAATCTCATCTTTTCCCTGAAGAAACCATTCAGCAAATTCTTTCGGATTTAGAAAAGAAATCTACTAATGATCTCCTTCTTCAGTCTTCCAGACGTCCGAAAGAGCCTACTACGACAGGAGCTAAGTCTTCTCTCTTCAGAAGCATCCCTTTCGAGGGAATAAACCTAAGTGGCAACAACCCAGGACTAATTTGCGTTCACAGTACGAGTTCTCAAAGAAACCTCCCCCCAACTTCGGACGAGTGAGAAGCCGTTCCTTCACGTGCAAGTAGGGGCAAGACTCCATCTTTTTTGGAAGAATGGAGTCGAAGAGGTGCAGAGCATGGGTAGTTCAAGTTCTTCGAGAGGGATACTCGATTCCTTTTGTTTTAGATCCTCCTCTCTCCGATACACCATCAGCTTAACAGCATATTCTCCAGGATCAGAGAGAGCTTTAGGCTTTAGCAGCAGAGGTCAATGCACTCATCAAGGGAGCAATAGAGAAGTCCTCGACAGTTCTCAGGGATTCTACAACAGACTCTTTGTAGTTCCCAAAGCCTCGGGAGGTTGGAGGCCAGTGCTAGATGTAAGCGCATTGAACCTTTATGTGCTGAAGACAAAGTTCAATATGGAAACAAATCGTTCTGTGATGTCGGCACTTCGCCCAGACGATTGGATGGTGTCCCTGGACATGAAGGACGCCTACTTTCATGTCCCCGATTCACCAGAGTTCAAAGAAGTTCCTGAGATTTGTGTTCGAAGGGAGGACGTATCAATTCAGAGCCCTTTGTTTCGGCCTTTCGACGGCCCCTCAAGTATTTACTCGTGTTCTTGCTCCATTGGGGAAATGGCTGCATATGTTGGGCATAAATGCAGCATTTTACCTGACGACTGGCTTCTCAGATCGGGTTGAGGACACAGTGCGTGAAGGATTTACGGAAGACAACTCATTAGCGAGTCAATTGGGAATTCTCATCAACCTGGAGAAGTCTCAATTAGTGCCGTCCCAGAAGATCCCCTATTTGGGGATGATTCTGGACTCTCAGACTTTTCGGGTTTTTTCTGTCCCCGAAAAGAATAGAATCTTGCCTCAAAAAAGTGAGCCAATTCCTGAATCGTCAGTCCTCCTCCGCCTTGGAATGGATGAGTCTTCTAGGGACGTTATCATCAGTAGAGACGTTTGTAAAGTTGGGTCGTCTTCACATGAGATCTCTTCAGTTTTATCTCAAAGCGAGTTGGTGTCGGAAGTCTCAACCAGACACGTATTCGTTCCCATGTCGGAAGAGATCAAGAACGACTTGAGATGGTGGATGTCGAGGGAAAGATTGCAGGAGGGTCTCTCCCTGACATTAAGGAACCCAGACGTAGAATTATACTCCGACGCATCGGACAGAGGTTGGGGAGCTCTCCTAGGGACCAAAAAGATCTCAGGATTATGGTCAGAGAAAGAGAGGTTGAATCACATCAACATGAAGGAGTTGAAGGCGATTTGGTTCGGTCTGCAAGCATTCGCTCCTTTGGTCGTGGGAAAGAGAGTGGCAGTATACTCCGACAACACCACCGCTCTATCTTATATCAGGAATCAGGGAGGAACCCATTCATTCTCCCTCAACAAAGTCGCAGAAGATCTCCTTCTCTGGTCTCAAGATCGGGATATTTCCCTGTTCGAGGTTTGTAATCAGGGAAGTTAAATGTACTGGAGACGAACTCCAGTCGAGTAAACCAAAGTTCTTCCCACGGAGTGGACATTGCAAGACAAAATTTGTCAGGAACTGTGGAAACTTTGGGGAAGACCTTCAGTGGATCTGTTTTGCCACGTCGAGGAACAATCGACTTCCGATCTTTTGTTCCCCAGTTCCAGATCCTCTTGCTTGGAAGACCGACGCAATGCTTCAGGATTGGACGGGTCTAGACGTTTACGCCTTTCCCCCATTTGGAATGATCAGAGAGGTGTTGAACAAGTTCCTCTCACATCAAAATGTGTCAATGACGTTGGTAGCACCATTCTGGCCCAGGAAAGAGTGGTTTCCAGACCTTCTCAAGTTGGTTATAGACCATCCCAGACTTCTTCCTCAGTATCCTCGGCTACTCAAACAGCCCCACTTCGACAGGTATCATCAGAATTTGTCCGCTCTGTCACTGACAGGGTTCAGACTGTCCGAAAAACTCGTCAGAGCTAAGGGGTTTTTCTCGTAGAGCGGCAGAGGCTTTATTGCTAACTGTCGAAGAAGCTCTTCTGCCAAGCTTTACCAATCAAAGTGGGGAGTCTTTAGGACGTGGTGCAGAAGACATAATTTCTCGTCTTCTAAAACCTCTGTGACAGAAATAGCTGATTTTTTGCTGTACCTTAAAGAAGTTAAGAACTTGTCGGTATCGACAATTAAAGGGTACAGAGCTATGCTGTCCTCAGTGTTTAAGCATAGAGGGCTTGACATCTCCTCTAACCAGGATATTGGAGATTTAATTAAATCTTTTAATACCAGTAAAAGTATCCAAGAAGGATAGTGTGGACTGGAACTTGGACGTAGTTTTAAACTTTTTCTGATGTCTTCACGATTCGAGCCACTTCGTGAAGCGTCTTTGAGAGATGTAACGAGGAAGGCACTTTTTCTCTTCGCTTTGGCTACAGCAGGAAGAGTGAGTGAGTTACAAGCCATCCACAAAGAGGTGGGGTTCAAAAATCGTAATGCGGTTTGTTCTTTTGTTAACGAATTTTTAGCAAAGAAACGAATCTCCCTCTAACCCATGGCTAAATCTTTTGTACTTAAGGGATTATCTAATATAGTGGGTCCGATGGACGAAGAATATTTTACTATGTCCTGTCAGAGCTCTGAAATGTTACCTGTCAAGGACACAAATCCGTTAGAGGTAATTCCGACCGACTTTGGGTGTTCGGTTAAGAATTCTGCAAAACCCCCTCTCCAAGAACGCTATTTCGTTCTTTTTGAGAAGTCTGATACTGGAGTCACACTCTCAAGTCCAAGATCAGACTCTAAATGTGCTTAAGGTGAAAGCACATGAAATACGTGCAGTGGCGACATCCTTAAGCTTCAAGACCCAATATGTCGCTTTCCATCGATTCGTTCAATCTCACGTTTTGGAGATCGAGATCTGTGTTTCGCCTCATTTTACCTGAAGAATGTAGAGGCTACCTATGATAGTTGTTTGTAAATTGGGTCCTTTGTCGGTAGCGGGCATGGTGTTGGGAAAGGAAACATAGGGGAACTTTCTATCCTCTACTGTCTCCTCGCCTTGTTATAGGTTGTTGATCCGTGGGTGGGCAGACTGGAGGCTCATAGTGCTTTGGAGAACCTCCAGATCTATTTATTTACTTTTGAGTATGTCATTATTTTTGTTATAGGTGATGGTCTGTTGTTTATCTGGTTTCTGAAGCCCAGGGCAAGGGCATTATCTGTTTTTTAATATTTTGTCAACCAACGGTCTTGTCCATGGTTACAAAATCCCACTAAGTAGGGACGACCCTGGCCTATACTGGCCACGTCTCCTACGAGTGATGAGAGCGCCAACCAGAGGCAGTATTCTCCTGCAGCTGCTCTCTCACAAGGTAGGGTACTGCAACATTTGCTGTTTAAATTGTCGGTCCAAATGGGTGGCTTACTGTCATTTTTTATGTAGTCCATCTACCCTCCTTCCGTAGTTTGGATTCAGCTATTACTGTTCGGTAAGTCACTTATGTGAAAAATGATATTTTTCATGATAAAATAAAGTTTCACATATACTTACCGAACAGTTACATAATCAAAGCCCACCCACCTCCCCACAGATGGACGTGTCGGCTAAACGCAAAATTGACGGTAGAAGGCTAGCAGTTACCCAGGGGTTCCCGGATGTGGGCGGGTCTTGTATCACCTATACTTAAGATAGCAACGCCGCTGGCGCCAACAATTTGAATTTCGACTGCCGTAGGTAAGAAGCTATAAGCTATGTAACTGTTCGGTAAGTATATGTGAAACTTTATTTTATCATGAAAATATCATTTTCCTTTGCTTGTTTTTATTTCTCTCATATCTTCTGTTAATGTTTGGGCAAATAATTGGACATCAGAAAATCGAATGCACTAATCTTGGCTTATTACAACTTAATATATATACAAGAGTACAGGTTTGTATAATGTAGATTAATTAAATTGCTTGAAAAATCTTAGATATTGTATCATCAATGAATTAGGTTTGTATAGCATTTATAACTTTTTTTTCAAGGGGAAGGGGTGTCCATCGGAGATTCAGCACATCAGTGCAGCAACACAGTGAAAAGTTGTCATCCCAAATAGAATCCCCAGATCATCAACAGATATTCTCCAGGTTAGTTGTAAATTTTTACAGGTTGGCAGTTTTCATAATAAAATTTGTAGCTTTATTCCTATGCTTTCATGTCTCAAAGGAAATACTTAGCAAATTATACAATATGTATAATATTTATAATACTGTGTGATAAGCTGTTGCTGAGAATTTGTCTTCGTGCAAGAGATGTTTTACTTGTGTTGTAATAGCCAGGAGCCATGATAGATTACAGAATGCTTTGCTCTGCAACTTGAGCTTTTTATCTCGCAGAATTAGTAGTGTGTACAGTAATGTGTCTTTTGTTCGTGAATTTTCATATTTTGTCCTTATTAGGTCACTTATCCATACTGATATTGAATGTTTTTTATTGAAGTAATACCATGGGTTTTTTTTTTATTGGACAGTAGGAAGTTACTATTAACAAGAAAATGCTTGAAACTAATACAAAATCATTTTGTACATGGAACTTACCCAGCAGATATATACTTAGCTATAGACTCCGTCGTCCCCGACAGAAATTCGAATTTCGCGGCAACACGCTTGCAGGTAGGTCAGGTGATCTACCGCCCTGCCGCTGGTGGCAGGAATAGGAACGATTACCGTTCTAGAACCAGATTTTCTCTGTCGCGGTAGTGTCAACATACGTTGTTGCTACCTCCTGACTTGATTTTCGTTTTTTCATCGCCATCGACCTTCTGGGCTGTCTTTTGCAGGGAAGTACTGGGTCTTTGGTTTGGCATACGCTTTTATTAACTTTTTAAATGAATTTGGCTTCGAAATTTCGAAGAATATATTACGTGAAACTACCGAATTTTTTCGGTAGAACACTTATATTTTGCAATAAGGGAAATATTGATTTTTTTTTTTTCACTAATACGTGTATAAGTGTTAGAACTTGATGAAGGAAACATATAAAGATCTAACTTCCTACTTTAGGAAGTCAGAAAGCATATAACTAGATACGCTTCCTTTAGAAGCTTTAAGAGCTCTCGTACTTACGAGCAGTTAGAGTATTGAAACCAATTCTAGTAGTTGTTGCATCCTCATCACCTTCTTACTCCACAGAATCTACAAATTCATATGTGCAAATTTGAAGATAAATGGATGGAGCTCAAAAGGCGAGCTCTAAAAAGGTAAGAAGTGAATATAGTGTTCCCAGTGCAGTGGAGGGTGCGTCTGATCGGCTCCGTAGCGCTTCCAGGCCTAGACCTCTTCCAAACTCCCAGACCCAGTGGAGGAGGAAAGTCGACAGCCGCAGGAAGGTTAGGGAGAACCCCCACCGGTCAGGCGTCCCCTCGGCAGGTTCTGTAGAACGTCCAGACTGCCAAGGATAGCCATTGATAAGGCATCCTTAAAAAGTGCGTCTCTTCATCTTACATCCGAAAAGACGAAGAATGTATGTTTGGAGTGATCTAGCGCGTTCTCTGAAAACTAAGAGAACACTGAGCAGAGCCAGCCGCTGCCAGGAAGCCGCGTTCCAGCAAGCTAGCGTGAGGTACGTTCCTATAGCCAGCAGCGAGGCGCGTTCCAGCTAACAGACTAGCGCGAGCCGCGGTTCCTACAACCAAACGCGAGCCGCGTTCTAGAAAATTTTCTTGGCGCAAGGCGCCTTCAAAGAGACGAAGCGCCAGCCTGGCGCAAATTGCGCCAGAAAAACAGACGGCTAGAGCAAGGAGCCTTACAGTAGAGTGGCAATCAGAACGATCCTTCCATTGAACGTTTCCGGGCAAGAGGCTCTTTCTAAAGGGGTCTAGTAGGCGCTCGGAACTGTCAGGGCGCACGGGACCTTCCACGCAAGCGGAACGTTCCAGGAGCGAGTCTCCTTTCTAGCGTGCGGAACATTCCAGGCGCGCGGAACATTCCAGGCGCTAGGTGCAAGGATCCAGGCGCCAGAATATCCTTTCTCTATCTGCCTCGGCAGGGAAAGAAGGTATTAGAGTATCTGCTGTATGAGAATACGATACGGCAAATCATAATGCACATACCGTAGTTACTTCTTTGCTGAGCAACTCAATTATTACCAGTATCCTTCCAGGAATTTCCTAGGAAGACTACGCTTAAAGGGATTGTTAAGACAACACCTACTTAGCTTCTAGATTTATCGAAGTCTTGTTTCGCTTAGATATGCATGATAAGAACTTCCTGAAGTTCGATAATAATGCTATAAGATTCCTTTATTAAATGGAGTAGCTGGCAACTCTGGAAGAGTAAGGCCAGTCGGCTAACGAGACAGCTATCGCTTAGACACCAACGCAGTATCATGTAGGTGTCGGTCATGAGTGGGCGGTAACATGTCCCTCTCTCCTGCGGGATGGAATGAATAACCGTGTCTCTCCCCCTACAATCGTGGTTTTAGCCTCGGATTGAGGGATAGTTAAGCAAACATCAAAATAAAAATTGTCTGCCTTTTGCTAAGAAGCTTTCAATAAGAAAGATATTACATTTCAATGCTGTTTACCGTAGGTAACATTTTTAAAGGATTCTAACGCAGCGAAACTCTATATTGTATAATGCTCCTCATGCTTACGAAAGCATGGCTTATTAGAGTACATGCTTAGTGAGAAGATGAATGTAGTAGAGAATTCACTTTAAGACTACGGTATGGTCAAGTCTTATGCACATACCGAGGTTAACTACAGAATTCCTAGTATCCTTACAAAGGTTTCCTAGATTAATGCTGTTTACCACAATGTGACAGTATTATAAAGGATTCTAATACGGCAGCGCGCGATATATATAATTCTCTCATCCTTTCGAGAAACGCACACAACCTTTTTAAATTCGGATATTGCTCAGAGAAGTTGGGTTGAGTCGGATGGGAAACATTCTCTTAGTGGCAGAAGTTGTTTCCCTGAATGGACTATACTACGTATATAAAAGTTTTTTCCCACTAAGAACGGAATTAACATGTGAAGGATGTCGGGTACCATAAAGGCATAGATGTTATGGCACATAAGCTAAAAAAGAACTAGAAGGAAGCGCCAGCCTGGCGCAAATTGTGCCAGAAGCACATCCAAGATTTTCTTTTCTCGTTTTAGCGAGTTATTAACCTAAGAGTCCAGTAGCCTCTCGGACAGCAGGTGCTCGGTAACGGCAAGATTCGTTCCTGATTTCGTTACCCATTTAATCGAAAAGGGTCGCTTACAAGGAATGATGAAATGATTTATTTTAATCACTTAGGCCAATTCCACGACTCTCTCATATCGCAAAGAGCATCGAGAATCTCTTTTTTTTTTTCGCCCCGGTTCGCGTTAACAAAAGAGAACCTATTTGGGAACAGACACGGAACGTAACGATCCTTAAGAGGTTCGATGCAAGATTTTGCATGTCCGTGAGAACCTTCTTCGATCGAAGATAATAACTGTTAACGTATGTCTAACATTTATTGAAAAGAGTTGTGGAGAACCTGCGGAAAGTCTTCTTATAGATCTCTTTGTAAGGTAGAAGACGAACAGGCTTCCTTTAGACTGCTTCTTTTTCCTCGAACCCAAGGAGAGGTAGCAATATAAGACATCTTTAAATTTAAAGAAGGGGAATAAACTTTAGCCTTTTTTTCCCCTAGTTATAAATTCTTAACAGATATTAAGATAATTGGGCGTCAAAGGAAGAGAGGATGTATGCCTCATTTTGGCCTTAGAGAGGTTGGATTCACAGAAGTCACGTTCTTCTCACAGCATGTTTCGTAAGGCTTTTCCAAGAGTATCTGGATATTCTATCAGAATCTATTATAAATAGACCTACCTCTCCACACTGAGTCTGTCCGCGTGCAGACTGACCAGAAGTGGACAGAATGATGAGGGTTTTTTCAAAAAGGTAAATGACAATAGTCATGCTAAAGACATAGAATTGCTGCAGATCGTGTTAGGGAATGAGGAAACTGTCCTCTTCCGATACCTCTGTGAACCACATAGCGAGTTGTTTTTTTCTTCACTTTCAGAGGAAGAATCACCTATGTATATATCTGCTATCAAAGAACGCAGTTAAAGGCCATACTCTGTCTCTACAAAGGGAATTAGAGATAACAGAGGATTAAGATCTTCGGGATCTTATACGATACCCCAATACGACAAGAGTAGGATATCATGTACTATTCGAATGGGATTTTTTTTTTTTTTTTTTTTTTTTTTTTTTTTTGTGGCCACAGATTCCGTGTTCCGACAAATGGAACTGCTCCTCATCTGACTTCTTTGAGGAAGTTTATGAAGGAATTCTTTGTTTCTCTTAGCCCTAAACGACCAAGAAGACAAGTGAATTTTTTGTGCATTGGAATCTCGCATCAGATTCAATGGAGACTCGGCAATGGGTTCTTGCCAGCATAGTATGTCTGGCAAAAGAAATAAATCCCTCTATTCCTGACGCAACGCTTTCAGAGAGAAGTTTAGTTGCCCAGGCAGGGTACTTACATTTTCATCTACAGAAGAAGAGATGGTTTAAAAACGTTTGCCTACAGAGTCTTCGGGGTGTGCGATGAGGGCTCAAAATGCTTCCCAGAAGGTATTCAGAAGGTGATACAATAAGAGCTAGAAATCAGGGTTCCGCCCAATTTCAGCTCAGAGTCTCCTTCCGACTTCCAGACTCCTTCCCTTCCTTCGGGCAAGGATAGGGAAGATTTCTGCAACGAGGAACCTCATCAACATGTAAGAAGAGATCTCGTTAGCAAAAGAAGTGTTCACGAAGGATCCTCCTCGGAGGAAGACTCTTCTCTCTCGTGTTGTTAGATATCCTGTCGTCTACTGGGTGTAGCTGACTAAAATCATACCCTCCCCTTGCCAGGGGCCAAAAGCTCAAAGGGGAAGAATTTCTTCCACCCTTCTCCAGTCTCCTGATAAACTATGTGGTTGTTCAGGACTCTCGGACAATGTAGCGCCAGCCAAGCGCCAAATGCCAATACAGGCGAAAAACGCCAGAGGCGGACAGTTCCAAGGAACTCTGTCATGGTCGGATACTGAGAAGGAGCGGCCTCCAACCTGGCGCAAATGCGCCAGAGGCGAACAAATCGGACAGATATAAGAGTGCCGATGTGGACATCGTCAGACAGCCTAGAGACTCTTCCAAGCTCGAAGCTCCAGCAAGTGTGGAGGAGCCAAGCCAGGCGCAAGGCGCCAGCCAGGCTCTAGGAGCCACCAGCCAGGCTCTAGGAGCCAGCCAGGCTCTAGGAGCCAGCCAGGCTCTAGGAGCCAGCCAGGCTCTAGGAGCCAGCCAGGCTCTAGGAGCCAGCCAGGCTCTAGGAGCCAGCCAGGCTCTAGGAGCCAGCCAGGCTCTAGGAGCCAGCCAGGCTCTAGGAGCCAGCCAGGCTCTAGGAGACCAGCCAGGCTCTAGAGCCAGCCAGGCTCTAGGAGCCAGCCAGGCTCTAGGAGCCAGCCAGGCTCTAGGAGCCAGCCAGGCTCTAGGAGCCAGGCAGGCTCTAGGAGCCAGGCAGGCTCTAGAGCCAGCCAGGCTCTAGGAGCCAGCCAGGCTCTAGGAGCCAGCCAGGCTCTAGAAGCCAGCCAGGCGCCATCCAGGTGCCAGGCTCCTTCAAGGCTAGGCTCCAGTCAGGATTGAGGATCCATCCAGACGCAAGGCTCCTTCCAGTAAAGAGAAACCTAAAGCTCTGTCATGTAAGAGGGCTAGTCCCCATTGATATGATACAGGTAAGGCTCTGCATGTAAGTGGGTCGCAGCCCCCATTGGCACGATCCGAGAAGGCTCTGTCGTGTAAGCGGGCTATGCCCCCATTGACATGATCCATTAAAAGGGTTTGTCAGTCATAGGTCCCTACCTCGCTGAAACTCTTGAGGCATGCAGACTCATAGCAGTAATCATGAAGTCTTCTGCCAGGCTCCAGGTGCCTTCCAGGCGCAAGGCACCAGCCAGAACGCAAGGCTCCAGCCAGGCGCGAGGCGCTAGCCAGGAAGGAGGAGCCAATCAGGCACCAGCCAGGCGCGAGGCGCCAGCCAGGCGCAAGGCGCCAGCCAGGCGCAAGGCGCCATCTAGGCGCGAGGCTCCAGCCAGGCTCTAGGCGCCATTCAGGCGCAAGGCTCCAGCCAGGCGCGAGGCGCTAGACAGGCGCTAGGCGCCTGCCAAGCGCTAGCCAGGCTCCAGGCTTCACCCAGAAGAGATCTATATCAAAGAACGCCCTGGCCTTCTTTGAGACATTGTGATCTCCTAAGCACTTGATAAGTGCATTGATGATTCCTTCAAAACAGCTGAGAATTAAAAGCGCATGAAGTGCGAGCTTTTCCGAATTCTTGTTCTTTCCCTAACAATATGTCATAAGGACTATTAGCTGTCACATACGGGAGATGCAACTCTGTGTTGACTTCCCATTATCCGAAGGATGTCAAGATAACCTTCGAGGGATCCTTCTCTCTTGGTTGATACGTGTCTGCGGATACATTGCTGGGATAGGGAGCAGATACTGATCCTTATCTAGTGAGTTAATTTTATTTAACGTCGTGTTTTTTCTTTGGGTTGTTTGAAAGGAGTTTGTAGATAACTCTTTTCAACTTAAGCACTAACCCTCGTGTTAGGATCAGGTGATCGGGATCGGTGTTGTGCTCCTTAATTATGCCACTAGGCATAGGCATATTGTCATGTAAGAGGCTCTGTCGAGTAAATGGATAAGACCCCATCGACAGACCCACAAGAACTCTTAGCCATAGGTCACATCCTCGCTGAGGCTCTTGAGGCGAACAGATTCCTAGGCATTAGCCATGGAGGCTTCCGCCTGATCAAGTAGGAACCAAGGTTTTATTTATTTATACCTACAACGTATGTTGTTTACCTGTCTATTCAGTAAATAGTTGTCTCTTTCCCACCACCAAGGGTGTCAATCAGCTAAGTATATATCTGCTGGTAAGTTCCATGTACAAAAAAATGATATTGTTAAGATACAATAAAGTTTTGTACATACTTACCTGGCAGATATATACGATTGATGGCCCACCCAACCTCCCCTCAGGAGACAGGTGGAAGAGAAAATCTGGTTCTAGAACGGTAATCGTTCCTATTCCTGCCACCCAGCGGCAAGGGGCGGTAGATCACCTGACCTACCTGCAGCGTGTGCCGCGAAATTCGAATTTCTGTCGGGACGACGGAGTCTATAGCTAAGTATATATCTGGCCAGGTAAGTATGTACAAAACTTTATTGTATCTTAACAATATCATTTTACATTATACCATGAAGCTTTGCTCTCCTTGGAGTAGTGCTTGGAATAAAAAAGGTGTTACTGGAGTTAGGATATTGAACACACCAAGTATAAGAACTACAGGTTTTATGACAATGGACAGGACGTGTATCATAATCATCATTAGCCTGTACGAATTACATTAGACTTTGGATAAGTTCTTTCCACACCTCTGTCTTATAATGCTCTTTACTAAATTGTTCCGGCCGGTCCCGGAAAGTGGGCTGGGCTTAGTCACCTACAAAAAACAATAGAAGTGCTACTGCAAATTTTGAATTTTTAGGCGGCCTTTGTTGAAAACTGATAGCTATGTAATTTCTTAATAAGCATATATAAAACTTTATTTCACTTATATAACTTACCCGGTGGTTACATATAGCTGTCGTCTCCTGACGTCACGGCAGAATTTGAAATTCGCGGTAGCGCTAATGGTTTGACAGGTGATCCCTCTACTCCCGCCCTCTACCGGGTACCGGGAACCATTCCAACAATAAATCAGAAGTTTCCTGCCGTCGGAACCGGTAACACGGTTCCTCTGCTGGTTGGAATTTGGAATTGATCATCTTGGTTTTCTCCTTTTGGTGATGTACCTTGAGTTTACTGATCTTTTTGCTAGCGCTATAGTTATTTTGGTTTTGATATTGTTGTCCTTTTTAGAATTATTTTGAATTCTTCACGATGTCTGACACCGGCTCTGTTCAGTATAGGGTGTGTAGTAGTGGGTGTAAGACTAGACTTCTTAAAGCTTCACTTGATCCTCATTCTACTTGTGTTAGTTGTAGGGGACGTGAATGTTCTTTTGAGAATACGTGTGAAGAATGTAAGTCTCTAACATCTCAGGAGTGGAAGGCACTGGGAAAGTATATGAGAAAGTTAGAAAAAGATAGAATCAGAAAGGCTTCACAGAGATCTTCTTATAAGTTAGTGAGTAGCCAGGATATTCCTCTGAATTCTATTAATCCTGTTCCTATTAACCCCGTAGTGGTTGCTCCTGCCCTCGAATCTGTATCTCCCGATCCCGATCCCGTGTCAGTATTACGAGCCGATATGGACTCGAAATTTGTCCTCTTTCCTCACCACTATGCAGAAAATGGGTGAGACAGTGCAAGAAGTGGTAGTTAAGTGTGATAAATTTACTTAGTGCAAGTGTATGGAGGAGGTGGTTGTTCGGCCCGTTCGTTCTCCTAGGTCTAGGCCCCTGTCAAACTCCCCAGATCCTGGGAGGAGGCATGCCGAAAACCGAAGGGAGGCGAGCGGGACCTGCTCCCGAGCAGCCGCCCCCTCAAGCAATCCTGTAGCCGTATCCCAGGATGCTGTCGCTCACCATTGGAAAGGTGTTGCGAGGAAGTGTTTTTGCGTCAAGTGACTCTAGTTCAGATGGTTTCCTCTTATAGAGGTTGGCGTAATAAGACTTCTAGACCGCTGAAAAGGTCGCGCGATGTTTCGCCTGCTGCGGTTCCCAAGAAGGTGACGGCTGCCGAACCTTCTTGTAGTTTTTGGGAGGAGCCTGAAGCTTTTCTCCGGCGCGGTTTTCGATTTATCGCCCTTTCTCATAGAAGTGGAGAAGCCGAACACGCACACTCCTTCGGAGCCTTCTCCAGAGCCTCCTCAAGCGATAACTCCTGCGGCTCCAGACGTGTTTTGTGGATCATCCTTCTACTCCTCCCCGCACCTTCTACGTCGGTGGATCCTCAACCTTCGGTGTTTGAACAGATGAATGCCAAGTTAGGCAGTATCTTGGAGCTTTTTGGCAAGTCTCTTTCGTCCCCGAATGCGCTCCCGACCGCCTTACATCTTCCGCAGACTACTGTGCAGTCCTCTTCGCAGGCTCCTTTGCAGTCGCCTCTTCAGGCTCAGACTCTCCATGTGACTCCTCTTCAGACGCCACTTCAGGCGCCTGGTCGGACTCCTTTCCTGACTCCGTCTATGGCGCCACGTCAGGCTCTCGCTCGAGCGCCAGCGCGGCCGCCAGCTCAGCCGCCAACGCAGCCGCCAGCTCAGCCGCCCGGATACGTCTCAGTACAGGCTCAGACGTCTTCTCCTGCTTTCTCACACCCTCCTCGGACGCGTCAGGGTGCGACTTCGCCGAACAGGATTCCTCTTCCGATGGAATGTTCGCCAGTTTCGTCGAAGGAAGCTTCGGATTTGGAGGAAGAAAGAGAAGGACTTACAGAAAAAGACAAGCATTTGTCGGGGTATAAACTCCTTTTACGATCCTTCGTTGACAACTTTGGAGATTCTTTTGCGCCTTCCGTTCCAGTTTCTCCTAGTTCGCAGTGGAAAAAGGACATAAGCCTGATCCTCGTCCTCGTTCACGCGTCTCGTTCTCTCGATTCGGCTAAGAAAGCTATCAAGAAAGTTAACGCTTGGCTTTTGGAGAAGATGGAACAGGGGAAAAATGTTTTTTGTCTTCCCCCTTCGAGACTTTCGTCAAGGAGCCGTGTCTGGTATGACACTGGAGAAGTTTTTTCCCTCCCGGGTGTGACTGCCTCCGCTCAGGGAGACTTTTCTAGTCTCGTGGACTCTTCCCGCCAGAGCAGCCCTTAATACTGCTAAGATTTTCTTTTTTTCAACAAATGAAACTGGAGCATCTTTGCAAGAGTGTTTTCCGTGTTTTCGAAGTTGTTAGCTTCCTGGATTGGTCCATTGCTTCGCTGGCCAGGAAAGTCAAGTCATTTGGACTTTCGGAGGAGCAGTTGAAGGATTTTGCCTCGGTACTGGATTGTATCGATAAAGGCATCTGTGATGGAGCTTCGGAGCTCGCTGCCATTTTCGCCTCTGGAGTGTTGAAGAAGAGACAGCTTTGGTGCTCCTTCTTGTCGAAAGGGGTTTCATCGAACCAGAAGTCTGCCTTGCTCTTCTCTCCTTTGGACAAGAAACACCTATTTCCGCAAGAGATTGTGAGCAGATCGCTCAATCTTTAACACAGAAAGCGACCCAGGATCTTTTAACACAGTCAGTGAAGTAAGCCCAGGAAGATAGCTCCGGTTCTTTCTGCTTCTCGGAGTGCTCCCTCCACGGAAGCTCCTAAACCATTTCGAGAGAGCTCCCGTTCGATCTTCCTCCAGGTTTCGTGGGAGAGGTAGAGCCTCTTCTAAAACCACTCCCTCTTCCATCAAAAAGTAGGCCCGTAGTCCTCCACACAGCATAGGAGCCAGATTACACCTTTTCTGGCAGACCTGGTTTCATCTCGGAGCGGATCCTTGGACGGTCCAGGTCCTGAAGGAAGGATACACCATTCCGTTCATCAAGCACCCCCCTCTCACAGAATTTCCTGTGAATTTGTCAGCCTACTCGGAGAACTCCGAAAAATGCTGCCCTCCATCAAGAAGTTCTCGCCTTACTGGCAAAGAGGGCCATAGAGTTAGTGGACTCCCTCCGCAGGAAACCAAGGAATTTTTGTACAATCGACCTTTTCCCTGGTAAAGAAGGCCACGGGGGTTTGGTTGGAGACCGGTGTTGGACGTCAGTGCCCTGAACGTCTTTGTCCTGAAGACGAAGTTTTCTATGGAAACGACCCAATCGGTATTAGCAGCTCTTCATCCTGGAGATTGGATGGTTTCCATAGACCTTCGGGACGCTTATTTTCATATTCCTTGATTCATTCGGAATCGAGAAGATTCCTGAGATTCGTGTTCCAGGGCCGCATTTATCAGTTCAGGGCCCTCTGCTTCGGCCTGTCGACAGCTCCACCAAAGTGTTCACCAGAGTTCTGTCGTCAGTAGCAAAGTGGCTTCATCTAGACGGGTATACGAATATCCATGTATCTAGACGATTGGCTTCTCAGGGCAAGGTCCCAGACAGAAGTGTGTGGAGGACCTACAAAAGACTTTAAGGATGACGGAAAGCCTAGGTTTGTTAGTAAACAAAGAAAAGTCATGTCTCACTCCTTCTCAGGAGATAGTTTATTTAGGAGTGAGACTGAATTCAGTTCTTTTTCAGGCTTTTCCGTCTCGCCAAAGGATCGACTCTTGCCTGAACAAAATAGACGAATTTCTCGTCAGACAAACTTGCTCGGCGAATCAGTGGATGAGCCTTTTAGGAACCTTGGCTTCAATAGAGCAATTTGTAAGTCTGGGCAGGCTCAACATGAGACCACTTCAATTTTACTTGAAGCAGAAGTGGCAAAGGAAGAAGTTCCCAGACTCCTTCGTGTTCCCCATCTCGGAAGGAATCAAACAGGACCTACTTTGGTGGAAATCAGAAGGAAGGCTAGAGGAAGGCTTGTCTCTAAGCCAGTTGAGCCCCAAACCTTACTCTTTTGTCAGACGCATCGGACAAAGGGTGGGAGCTACTCTGGGGAGAAAGGAAGTGTCGGGTCTTTGGCAGATTCATCAGAAAAGCTGGCACATAAATCTAAAAGAGTTGAAGGCGATTCATTTGGCTCTAATGCACTTCAAGACAGAGGTAAGAGGGAAGGTAGTGCTGGTTCAAGCAGACAACACCACGGCTCTCTCTTACATAAAAAAACAGGGGGGGACACACTCGTTCTCTCTGTGCGAGGCGGCGAGAGATCTACTCATTTGGGCGAAAGAGAACAAGGTTGTCTTGAGCACAAGATTTATTCAAGGCTCGAAGAATGTAAAGGCAGACATTCTCAGCAGGAGAGGACAAGTCCTCTCCACAGAGTGGACATTACATCCTCAAATATGCAAGAAGCTTTGGGGGATTTGGGGATGTCCTCAGTTGGATCTCTTCGCCACAAACAAGACAGCTCGTCTACCACTGTATTGCTCCCCAGTTTCCAGACGAGGAGGCGTTTACAGTGGATGCCATGCTTCTGGACTGGTCAAATCTGGATCTGTGCTGCCTTTCCACCTTTCAAAATGCTAAGATTAGTTCTGGCAAAGTTCAGAGGTCATCAGAACGTCAGGATGACTCTGATAGCCCCCTTTTGGCCGGCCAGGGAATGGTTTCCGGATCTACTACTGCTGTTGACGGACTTTCCGAGAGAGTTACCGTTAAGGAAGGATCTACTCAGACAGCCCCACTTTCTGAGGTTCCATCACAACTTGTCCGCTCTTCGACTAGTCGCCTTCAGACTGTCGAGCATCTCCTCAGAAAGAGAGGATTTTCAAAGAGAGCTTCAAGGGCTATTGCTAGACCAGAAGAGAATCCTCTGATCGAGTGTACCAAGCTAAGTGGGTCCAATTCAGAGCTTGGTGCAAAGAAGAAGGAATTTCGTCTTCTAAGACCTCTATAGCTCAGTTAGCTAACTTCCTTCTTTTTCTTCGTGAGAAGAAGAAGCTTTCTACCCAGACGATTAGGGGTTATAGAGCTATGTTGTCCTTCTGTGTTCAGACATCGAGGATTAGACATTTCTAATAATCAAGACCTCTCAGACCTGATTCGTTCCTTTGATACGACCAAGACAAAGGAGTCAAGAACAGTAGCTTGGAACCTGGATGTAGTTCTTAAATGGCTGATGTCAGATAGATTCGAACCGATCTCCTCTAGTTCTTTTAGAGATCTGACCAGGAAGACCCTTTTTCTTTGTGCTTTAGCATCAGCTAGAAGAATCAGTGAGCTGCATGCTATTGATAAGAGAGTTGGATTCGCTAAGGGCAATGCCATTTGCTCATCAATGCTGGGGTTTTTGGCTAAGAATGAAAATCCCTCACGTCCTTGGCCTCGTTCTTTCTCTATAAAGAACATTTCGGAGTTAGTGGGACCTAATGAGCCTGAATGTCTTCTCTGTCCAGTGAGAGCACTTAGACATTATGTGCAAAGGACCAAAGGTATAAGAGGTAAGAGTGATAACCTGTGGTGTTCAGTGAAAGATCCTTCTCGTCCTCTTTCTAAAAATGCGCTCTCCTTCTTTTTAAGGAGTTTGATTTCTGAGGCACACGGACAATGTCAGGACTCAGATATCAAAGTGTTTAAAGTCAAAGCTCATGAAATTAGAGCAGTGTCTACGTCTATGGCCTTTAGACGTAATCTGTCTTTGAAAGACATTATTAAAATCTACATATTGGAGAAGCAATTCTGTCTTCGCATCTCATTATCTGACAGATTTGCAAACCACATATGAAAATTGCAGTACATTGGGGCCATTCATTGTGACTGACACGGTATTGGGTGAGGGAGAAGAAGGATGTATCCCATCCTCACTAACTTTTCTCCTTGATTATGTTTTTTGTATTTTTAAGGTTGTCTGAAGATACAGGGAGTTTTTTGAGTATCTTTCAGTCTTTTAATGTCTGGTGTATTTCTTAAACGGTTGTGGTGATCCCTCGTTTTTCATTGTATTTTGTGGTGATTTGTACTGCGCCCTGAGCAGGGGCATTATAGTCTTGTCCGTTACGGTCACGTCCTCAACGGCAAGTACTTATTATTGTGTCCGACGCACGGATCCATATATCCTGTCGGTACAATAAAGGCCAGCAGACTACAGAGCAGTAACCACTGAGTCAGCGGTCTTTAAAGGTAAGGAAACCTATATCTTCGGATAATTCCAACAGTTATTTTAGCTGCCATTGTCCCACCACCTAAATGTGTCAATCAGCTATATGTAACCACCGGGTAAGTTATATAAGTGAAAATTTTCACTTATACTTACCCGGTGGTTACATAACGAAGCCCGCCCTCCTCCCCTCATATGGACAGGTAGGCATGAAACTTCTGATTTATTGTTGGAATGGTTCCCGGTACCCGGTAGAGGGCGGGAGTAGAGGGATCACCTGTCAAACCATTAGCGCTACCGCGAATTTCAAATTCTGCCGTGACGTCAGGAGACGACAGCTATATGTAACCACCGGGTAAGTATAAGTGAAACTTTATATTATTATAAAAATGTCATTTTTATTATAAAAATATCATGTTTATTGCATGAACATATAAGATTAAAACAAGTTCTTGTCAAAATGTCATACTCTCCTTTTCTTCCCTTATATATATTGAAGGCATTGGTTGCTGTTTATGGACCATCAAGATTATTCAAAATTGTATTATTACAGTAGTATAAAGTAATGTATTATATGCATGAGATTGATTAATTAATTATGGTGTAATATTTTTGTAGGCATTGGCAAGCACTGTTGGGAGTGATTCTTCAGGTCCTCATTACAAGTATCATGATGACCCATATTTAACTCCAGCCTCCAATATAGACAAAAGATCATACTCTCTGTCTAAAGAGTCAGGAAGGAAAGCTGCCAGATGGATACTGAATACTCATGGTGAACTTTTTCAACATCAACCAGAGGATCCTGTCATTGAGGTCAGTAACTTGAATAATATGCTGGCAGTCCCTGTTTATCGTCAGGGGTTCTGTTCCCAATGGTGTGACGATAACTGAAAATTGGCAATGATAGCGCTGATCCCCCGCTAATCAGCACTGATAACTGTGGCTCTACACCACCGATAACTGAAGCTCAATGCCAATAAGCGAGGATCAGCACTTACTTCGTAGAAAATTCAGTTATTGTCGTTGCTGTACAAGCGCCATAACACCGCATCGCTGATAACTGGGGACTGCCTGCTTGAGATAAGGAAGCATGTTCAAATTTACCCTTCGTTTTTAGAAAAGTATAAGACATCTAAAATCAATTACCTACTGTTAAGGCTCAATCTTAACATAAAGATGTCTTAGATGGAATAAGTAACCGCAATAGTTTCAAGTAACTTTTTCTTTTTGCAGGCATTTTACCCAAAAATAACTTTCAGTGAAGAAAGCAATGTCAGTGAAGCCACTTTGGAAGATTTGATCCAGAAATGCTTTGTTAGTGATGCCATTCAAGTATATCAAATATGCAAGTCAAAGGGAGTAGGTAGGTTAATTTCCTTTTAATAGTTTATTATTTTTACATTTATGGAAAGCTATTAGTGTTAAGTTGAACTTTTTTGTTAGGAAAAAGTAATTAATTATTGTTAATCTAACCACAAATAATTTCTGCAGTCTGCAAATCTTTTTGTGTACATAATTATGTATATGATTTTCCAGTACTATTTTCTTAGCTGAGAATATTTCATAATAGCTAAGTAATTTTAAAGTTTTGTGCTGAACATTATGCTAACAGCAATTGAAGTGTCTCTTTACCTATGATTATGCTTCATTTTAACTAACACAATGTGGAAGTATATGGGAATTCTGGGGCTTATACTGCCCAACAGTGCAGTATAAGCTCTGTAATTGATGTATGAGTTGTAATATATTACAAATTTAGAATTTTTTCTATTTACACAGTATATTCAGCTTCAAAATAGGCCTACAATTATATGTACAGTAGTACCTCGAGATACGAAAGGCTCTACTTACGAAAAACTCGAGATACGAAAGCCAATGCGAAAAATTTTACTGCTCTACGTACGAAAAGTTTTCAAGATACGAAAGGTTGTTGCTGTAAAGTCCCGAGATTCGCCCGGACCACCGAGAACAATTTTAAAACTCCCGCGCCGCCAACTGAGTAAACTCGCCACCATCCTCCCGCTCTCCCATTGGTTCCTGATGCTAGTCACCCCATAAGGTCCTGCTCTCCTATTGGTCAGCATCTACCCCTTGTGCTTTAAGTATTCTATTGGTAAAAGGTTGCTGTAAATTGAAAAACTTATTCATGCAGTACGTTAAATAAAAAAAAAACATTAGGTAAAGATAGAATAAAGAATAGAAATGAATGGTTATTATACTTTTTGGTAGTTTCATTAGTTGAAGAGAGATAATGAAAATTTATGGCTTACTGCGTAAAAGTGATTGCTTGGCGATCGTTCGATACTCGTAAGTGCTGGATGTAAACAAACATTTGGAAGCTTTTTTTTTTTTGTTGTTTATTATAGTTAATGGTTACTTAATAATTAGTTGAAATGAGTACATGCAATATATTTAATAAAAAAATTGTGAATTAGATATCATAAAATGTAAAATAAATCAGACTGCCAACAAATACGTATTTTTTAGAATTCTTCTTCTGTTTTATTATTACGTTACGTATACGTATGTTTCATTATAGCTGTCAGTAACTTGGTATCTCCATTAGGTAAAGATAGAATAAAGAATAGAAATGAATGGTTATTATACTGTTTGGTAGTATCATTAGTTGAAGAGAGATACTAATGACAATTTATGGCTTACTGTGTGCTAGGAAAAAGGATTGCTTGGCGCTCGTTTGATACTCGTAAGACGGGTAAGAGCTGAATGTAAACAATCGATTGGAAGGCTTGTTTTTTGTTTGTTTGTGTATTATAGTTAATGATTAATTAGTAATTATTTGAAATGAGTACATACTGATTATTTATACATTTTATTGGCATATTCTAAGCTTTTAGCTCTTAGGTTTAGATGTCAGAATCATAGACTAGGCTACAGTAGCAACCGCTAACATAGGCTAGGCTTATTGCTAAGGGACATATGCTGAAGTCCTAATATATGCAGTAAAAATGGAGTTGAACATTACATGCAGTTGAATATTACTCAAGTATGTACAGTATTTTGCCTTTTTAGAGTCATATTTCTTCCGTCGGATCGGCGTCGTAACCCTAGAACATGTGTTTTAGGCCTGGAAATATAATTTACGGGGGTGGGTTTTGTTTTTGGAGGGCTTGGAACGGATTAGCCATTTTACATGTAAAATGTGTTCCAAGATACGAAAAACTCATGATACGAAGGCCGTCTCGGAACGGATTAATTTCGTATCTCGAGGTACCACTGTATGTTCTTTTTAACTGTCACATTTGATATATGAGCAGTAATTATTTTATGTTATCTTTGCAGTAATTACTAGAGCCATTTTATTATTTTGTTAAAGAGAATGGCATCATCAGTGGAATTGATTTTATATAAATATGTCTCGGTTATTCTTATTATTTTCCTCTCATTAGGGTTGATATTTGCTAATAACCGGCCAATGTTCATATTCTGAATTTGAACATTGGCCAGTTATTAGCAGTTCCATTGATGCTGCCATTCTCTTTAACAAAACATGTTTAAGACAGGGTCCCTTACCTTCATATAGCCATTTTATTAATACTAATATTTTTCTGAAATTCCAGATGGAATTAGGTTAAATGGGGTAACTAGGATAGTTTCTACCATTGTAATATATGTGTAGACAATAGCAAAGCATTTTACTAATGCTTCAATACCAGAAAAGGGCTGAAAAGCTGTAATGAATTACAACTTACAGATACCTGAAACAAAGTTGAGTTTTCATTTTAGGTAAGCCCTTTGTTCACATCAAGCAATTATATAGGGGTATATGATATGGATATTGGTATGTGGCACCTAATTAGGTCATCTGTGAGGAATATCTGGCATTTCTGGCAACTTTAAACTTGTTTGACCCTTTAGAGGAACCTAATTGGTACCTGGCTGACTCACAGCAAGCTTCTGAGAAGTAGCTGCTTATGATATGAAGGTTGTGGCTTGTGGACTCCCATGCTATTGACAGACATGTTGCTGGGAACTACATGCATGAAAACAATAAAGGTGATGTACCAGAAAGATAATGCTCATTTGAGACGGTGTACGCACTGCCTTTATTCAACTTATAAAACTGTGATAGGACAGACTTGAGGTGCAGTAGTACTGCATTTTCACAGTCTTAAAATCTGATATTTCTTACAAGCCACAACTGAGGTTACACTGCTTAATTCAACTATATTGTAGAATTGATGGCAAAGTCCCAGGGGTGTGTGTTACAGTGGAATGCCATGTAGTAGATGGTATTGCAACAAACACACTCTAGAAAAAGGGAGGCTTTCATCAGGAAGCAAGCAGTGAGAGTGTAGTGTTTTACTTTGTAGTGCACTACATTTTATCCAAACCACAGAATTTTATTTATTTTCATATTGCTAACCATTTCTTGTTAGTGGAATATTTAGCTGTATGACTGATGTTTATGCTTATTGCAACAATAACTTTCATGTTTAAATAGCATGCCAAAAACAGTTTTAAAAAATTCAATTTAAAGGTTAGTAGTAGTGAAACTTGAAGATTATTGTAGGCTTTGTATTTTTTGTATTTTTGCTATCTTTTTTATAGTATTTTGTAAAGTTTTAATATTAAAGATAATTATGTAAATTTACCGAGCCTTTTAGCCATAATATAAAATCTTTTACTTTTGTAACCTTTTTCATGTGATACATCTGGAATTGAATAGAATTGAGTGAAAAGATACGTCAAGATCTTCTTGAATTTGTGTGCTATTACAATTGTGAAGACCCATTAGATGAAGACTGGGTTGAAGAACGGTGGTATCGTCAAGGTGTGATGGGACGTGGTGGCATAAAAAAAACTTGGAAGTAAGTTACGAGTTTTGATGGTTTATGAATATAGATATGGTGCATTTATTATTTCTACATTAGGTTTTACTATTTCAAGATTAGTATGGTGCTTTATTAAACATCTGAAGATTGTTTTTACTACATATCCATTAATAGTGATGCTCACAAATATTACATTGTATGCATACATTGAATGTAATGTTAAATTCACAACCTCTCTTATTTAAAAAGAAAATTTGGAAGGTAGGCAGGCTATCCATAGATTGCTGTGTCGTAAAAAAAACTTTAATTCTGTTATCACTTGGATTAATGTAAGTCAGTATGTATTCAGTATGTTGTTTTTTCTAATTGGTTTTACTATAAACACAGAACATTTGAATAACACACTTCTGTATTTCAGAGACAATGGATTTGCTGAGGAATTATTTCAGTCATTAGAAAATAAAGACTCTAAAGCTTTTTGTTCTCTTATTCGTGGAATGTCCAATTACTTTCAGGTAAGTTTCATTTTGATTAGGTAGACCTTTACACTTGCCCAAAATCTGTTATTAATTACTTACACTTTTATGTATTAAGATATTTTAACTTCAGTGATGAGTAAAATATGAATGAAGTACTCATACATTATAATTATCATTAGCATAGCTGGATATGTTTTTTGATCAATCTTACATTTATGAGTAAAATATGAATTATATTTCTAATTAGAATAGCAGGATATGATTGTTGATCAATCTTATTTGAAATATATTTGTGGGATAAATATCTAGTAAATTACAATTTTTAAAGCCAGGAGTTTATAAATAGAGAACACACTATGCTTATCCGATTTCCGGTTATTGGCAATCCATACCTAAAAGAGGTGCCATTAACCAGTAATTGGTTCCATAAGCGCCAAAAATCGCAGATTTTCAGTTATCAGCGATTTTTGCTTATCATCAAGCTGTTGGAATGGAACCCCTGCCAATAACCGGTGACTGCCTCACGTAAATTAGAGTTATTACTGTATTTGCCATAATTTTAATAAACTTGAGCTTATCTGAAGAAATAATATGAGATCATTTATGGTTACGTATTAGAGATGCAATACATAACTCAAATTAGAATGTTGCAGTCTGAGTTCTTAATGTACATGAAAGAATAATTTAGATGAATTGATGATTGTTCCCCTTGCGCATTAACCATGTAACTATCAGTACATTATAAACTGCTAATTTAGCTCTCCAGTCAAGTTTTGTGCAGTGTTTTCCATTGTGTTTTGTGGAGTGATTCAGTACACATCCAAGTCATTTTAACCATCAAATGTAAGGGATAGGAGGATGCCTTTTTGTTGTCATTAATTTTTTATTATGGATATGAGTTACAAATTTTGCCATATTCTCTCAGATTGATAAAGCATGGCAGCTTTACCAAGAAGCACAAGAGAAAGGTATCCCTTTAGATACTGAAACTTACAACTCTGCCATTCGGATTGCACCTTTTCTTCGAGAAAGCTCAGACTTACGTTGGCAGCTCATGAAAGTAGGTGGCATTCCAAATTTTTCGTTTTCTAGAGTTTGTATGCTATGCATGTTTAAAGTTATACTCTTTTCACAAGGAAGATTACATATTCATATTTTCTTGTAAACATAGTAGTCTATGCCATTATATACAACAATTACAGTAACTTGATGAATACTGGGTAATCAAGTCATTATCAACTGTTTTTGATAGTGTTCAGTCGACTCCTGCTATTCGTGGAGTCACAATTCACGGACTCACCCATTCGCGGATTTTGCTATGGACCACATATACCCATTAATAGCAGAAAATTTGCCTATTCGCAGTAATTTACACTGAGAAGTATTTACAAATTACTGTATTTTAATGTCATTTTCGTGACTAAATGCACTTGTGATAAAACTGTTACAAAACTCAGATATAAGCATTTTTTAGTTTTTCTTTGTGTTTTAACCATCAAAAGAGGGAACTAACAAAAAGTGTGCTTGAGTGTACCTCCAAGTAAGGGAACTCCAGTCTAAGACAAGGGGAAGACCCCAGTTCAAAGGTTATGGCACTGTCCGAAAGGCTAGTAAGTCTCTTCAGCATAATAAGAAAGGACAAATTCAAAAGGTTAAAAAGTGCAGGATATTCAGTGTTGTCATGTATGTGTGTGTCAAAATTGAAAGATATGAAATTAGATATGCCAGATTACAGGCAGCCCCCGGCTTATGACGGGTTCGGCTTACGACGGGTTCGGCTTATGACGTTCCAAGGTTACAACACTTTTCAATTATATTTATCAGATATTATTTCCAGGTTTACGACGCATGTTCCAGGGTTACGGCACCTACAACGCTAATCTGACAGAAGGAATATGACTCCAAAAATGCAAAATAATCAATATTTTAAGATTATTTTGATGAAAAATGCAATAAGAATGCAGTGTACATCGTTTTTAATGCACTCAAAACATTAAAAGTAAGGTTTTCTTAGGATTTTTGACAATGTTCTGGCTCACGATGATTTTTGGCTTACAACGCGTCTCAAGAACGGAACCCCCATCGTAACCCGGGGACTGCCTGTATTCTGAGTTGGTGTAGGCGTAGAAAAAAGTCTGTGACCAAAGAGGGGCCAAACAACAAACTGTACTGGCCGACCTTAGTTGGTACCTTACCTTTCTAGTGGTTGTATCTGAATGGGCAGTTGGTACCTTGGCCAACCTACTACCTCTGGTAATTAAGATTGTAATGATATTGACCTAGTTTATCTTTGTTATTTCATCATCATTTCATTTTCTTACTAATCTTTCTCCTTTCATGAGGTACTAGTTAAATTTTGTATTCAGAACGTAAATTACAGCATGATACATACCAGGTAAAGCCTTTATTAAAAGCATTTTTATTTATGTAGAATTGCCTTGATTAGTTTTCATTAAATTCATATACATAGTTTTTTTTATTAATATAGACTGCAAGACTAAAAAGAAGCTGATGTATTTGAGGCTTTGAAGGAAAAATGTTAGTGAACTGCAAATTTTTCTGTAAGATATTCCAGATTTTAAATATTTATGTACAATATAATTAAATGCATTTACAGTGGTCCCCCCGTATTCGCGGGGGATGCGTACCAGACCCCCCCGTGAATAGTTAGAACCCGCGAATGTTTGGAACCCCTATGAAAATGCTAAAAACAGCCTATTTTGTTAGTTAAAACTCAAGAAAAACCCACTAAAAATTTTCATACTTGGTTTTTTTAATAGTTTTATCACAAAAAGTGCATTTTATGATGAAATTCATCAAAAAAAACAGGAATTTGTGGATATTTATCATAGAAAAATACCGCGAATGCGCGAATTTTCCGCGAATAATGCAGGGAAACGTTCCCCAGAGAAATCCGCGAATGTGTGAGTCCGTGAATCTGGAGAACGCGAATACGGGGGGTCCACTGTATCACTAACATTTTTGCTTTCTTTCAGGATATAATGAAAACTATGGCAGATAAAGGTATAGCTCCCAATCTAGGTACTCTTAACAGTACTCTTGAGGCCCTAGTTCAAGCAGCAGGGTGGCGAAATACTCGTGACATAAGTCTTCAAACGTTTGCAGAGTTTTGTAGTCTCGGAATCAAGCCTTCTCTTGCTACATACTACTACTTGCTTCTTATTCACTGTAGAGAGAGTAAGTACTTGTTATTTTTTGTAGATGTATCATTTGTCAGTATCAGTCCACGTTTTTCACTATTTACCAGCCATAGTCATACTGACATGAGCATTTTCAGTTGCCCTTGCCTTGACATTCGTGGGGGTAATACTTTAATTTCATCCTACATTTTGTCTTATTTATTCAAACAACTGGAGCTGTGTTATCTGTCGTCAGATAAACTTCAGTTGATGATGATATTACTTTCAAAATTGCAGTAAAAGATTGTTTGAGATAGGTTTGCGATCCCGTATCCCAAACCCTTTGGGCCAGCAAGTTGTGTTTCAGTTTTTTATTTCTTTTTGATGATGTTCCGGCTTACAACGATTTTTGGCTTATGACATGTCTCAAGAATGGAACCCCCATCCTAAACTGGGGACTACCTGTAACTTGAAACACTCAATATGCTTATATACAACAACTGTCACATTTTAAACTGAAAACTTTATGCAAAAGGCAATTAGTATCAGCCTTTTTCCCCCATATTTGTAACAAAATACACTGCATAATTACTCTTTAAAGAAATGTAATCCCTTTCTTTTTCTTTCTTATAAATAACACATTTCAGTAGATAAGTAGCCTTATCATGATTTTATAACCTTTAATGTACTTTTATACAGCAACTTTATCAGTTGTTACCATATTGCATTACCATACACAAGATACAAGATGTGTACATATGTGTGACCTATTGACCTAGGCTAGGTGTTACACTTACTGTATCCTATCATGTTATTTCTTCATCGTAATATTTATATGTACAAAATACCATTGTTTGCCATTTGCAATGACTATCGTTTATGTTGTCAGAATTAGCTGATGTAGCCGTCTAGTAAAAGAATAAGGAGATTCATTTTAGTTGCTAAAAGAAATTAATGTATTACTTGAATTATTATTTTTATTTTTGTACATAATTCTATATAAAACAGGTACGCAAAGGGTACAATAATGCTTGCATAGATATGTATGCTTATGTGCATCATTGTATAGTTTGTTTACTACCTTGTATAATGTTCTATAGGATTTTTAGCATATTTTTCTTATACTAATGAAACTGTAACTCATTTACAGGAGGACCTGTTAGCAACATGCTGATCAGCATCTTACATCAAATTGAGGGGAAAACTTTTGAAATTCGAGATATGAAAGACACCTTTTTCTTTGTCACAGCAATGGATGTTTGTTGCAACCACCTGAAGGTATGATAAAAGAATTTTTCAGATGGCTCCATTATTGCACTGATAGTGTAGTTTAATTCCTATGCACACGTGCCAGAGACAAATTTTTAGAGCAAAAAATGAATTTGGCTCTCATGAGATATGCCCTTATCACAAGAGGAAAAATATTACAATCAGGAACTAGGAATTAGCTTAATACACTATCAAAAATTACACACTTGAGAGTAAGAAAAAGAGAGAAAGCAGAGCACTCACTTCAACACCTAGAAAGCAACTCTCTTGTATGTAAACATTAATACGTAACCAGGAAACATCTGAAACTTTAGAAAATGATCCAATAAATAAGTACTATTTAAGGGTACAAATATTTCAGTAGAAGGATTCAGTGCTTAAAGTGAATATAGAGTACATGTAATTACTTACAAGAATTGCATCTTCAGCGTGAAAGAAAAATTGATTTCGTGGTCAAGCCAACTGAAAAGAGCAATGACCTGTAGATATGCAGAAAGGCCTGTCTTTATTTATATTCATCATAATAAAACCTAATTCTCTTAATGGTAAATTCTCTAAAAGTCTTGCTTTAAAAAAAAAAAAAAAAAAAGTCAGACTGTTCGCAGAGATGTTGTAAATGTCATATGAAGCCCAGGATGTCACGAAAACAGCAATTCAAGAGTAAACCCTTGACATGGAGCTGTGACTTAGATAGCAGACAAAAGAAATGGCACAGAGGACTCTGGAAGATCTATAGATCCATGCGCTCATGCGCTAACTGACAGAGAATGCAAGATCTTTTTGTTCTGTCAAATGTAGTGGCTGGGGACTTTGACAAGTACACAGAATGCTATGTAAAAGTAGTTGGTTTAGTAGTGGGTTTGTGATGAAACTAGTTAAACCATGTACAAATCACTGAAATCATAAATTGCATGGAAGCAAAACTGTAAAAGGGAGGTACAGTCTTTTGAGCAGTTGTATGAATCTCTCTCTCTCTCTCTCTCTCTCTCTCTCTCTCTCTCTCTCTCTCTCTCTCTCTCTCTCTCTCTCTCCTTTAACATTATTTAAGTATCCAAATAATGAATTTTATCATGAAAATTTATTTATTAATTATTATTATTAAGGTTCATGAAGCATGAAGGGATTGATGCTTTAAAAGCTTTTGAGGATCAGTATATACTAACATTTTAATTATGGGCTATGATATCTGTGGAAACTTAAAAAAACTTTATATTTTAAAAATATTTTTGTATGTGGAGAGTTACTATAATTAGTTTCTATTAAGGAAAACTGATAACTTTTTCAGAATTTTACGGTTGCCCGACATGTTAATGAGGTATTGCACACTGGAGACAATTACCGTCTTATTGGTGACTCATACAAGGAATCCATTTATCAGTAAGTAGGAATTTTTGGAGCTCCTGTTATAGTACTGAATTATACTGTATAGATATTAGGTAATAATGTTCACTTTTCATCAACTTCCATGCAGATTATAATACTGGCAGTCCTCAGTTATCATCGGGTGTTCCATCCCGACAGTTTGATAATTAGGAAAAATTGCTTAAAGAGAAAAATAAAAAAGTGAAATTAATAAAATCAGGCAAACTAAAACCGGCTTTAAAACAGATAGAAAGTAATCATGTCCCATCTTAAAGGCGGTAGGAAAGTAACTGGTGGGTCACGGGACGCCGAGGGCATTCTGGGTAATACATGCCCTGTGACCTGGTATAAATGCCAATAGTCCTTGGATCTCACAAGTTTAATTTTAATTCTACCGGTTTCCAGCTTGGCCCCTAGTATTATCCTAATGTTAAGACCTCAGGTTTGTTAGTTATGAAAAATACAAATTGGTTAAATATTTGTCATATTTTAGCACTTATTGACACCCATAACTGGATTTGGTGCAGATAACTGGTTAATGACACCTATGTTATCTCTGATTTTCGGCGGTAGACAAGGCCCATAAAACTGGATCGTCGATAACTGGGGACTGCCTGTACTATTGTAATAATTATTGATCACTGTAAATGTTTTTCATGATATAGTGCTAGTTATGTTGCTGAAATAAAAATGAATATACTTGTCCTATATCACAGAATATTGAAAAATGAAAAGCAGTAAAAATTAAGTCAGAATTTTCTATGGATGATGTGTCATTGATACACAGTCATGCTTCAGTTGAAAGACTTAGTCCGTTTCAGAAGGCTGTTTGTCTCCTGTGCAGTTTATATGAATGGTTTAAGATATTTGTTTTACAGTGTACATTGTGAAATTTGTCTCTTTCTGTATTATAGTTTTAATTTATTTGAAACTGAAATACATAAATGCATTATAATAAAAGAAATGTAAATGTTTTGTGATAAATATAAATGACTAATTATCCTGTCTGACACAAATAATGGTTCATTCCTTCCCTCATATCGACCTGTTTACAGTTTTGTTTTAAATTTCTGTTCTTAAAACATTTCATTTCTTTACCATACAGCATTCCCAGTAGGTTTAGCTCCTTAATTTTTTTTTCATGCTTAGTTAATTCATGTAGTAGCTCTGTCATTTAATAGATATGTCACTAGTAAAATTTATAATTGCAGTTTGATGAACTTTGGTTAGGAATTATTTTCCGTCCTTAAATTTCTTTTAAGCAAAGAGAAATTATGTTTTCAAGTAAGAGCCAGGTTTTTTTATGATACTTAGCCATATGCCTTAAAACCTGATTTGTTCCGATACGTAATACAAACCATCGGTCCTTTAACAATAGGAAGTAGCTAGCGGCAGCTGGAACGGTCGTAAGCTTCGAACAAGGGGAGAACGGTAGTTAACTGCTTGTCCGACAGGTAAACAAATCACTTTTGCTTTCGGCCGCGGGTGTGAAGGACGTGTTCGTCATCGTCTCTGCCTGCTTCATCGTCGTATGCTTTGTTTATATTGTGTTTTCTACTATTGGTTTGTTTGACTTGAAAATGAAACTGTAAGTACACTGTTTTCATTTTCATTACTTAATTATGAACCAACATGGCTATTGCCGTAGATGCGGCGATTTCCTCTCTTTCCATGAATTGAACCCTTGAATTATGTCTCGGTGCCAAGGGCGGGCGCGCTCGCGCCGAGTCATGTATTTTGGGCGAAAGTGTGTAATTGAAAAATGTAAGTACTCTTTTCATTATATTTTTGCCCTGTGCGTTCGTTGCCGAGAGCGTGATTGCTCTCGGCACGCGCCTCTTATTTTGTATGATAGAATGCAATGAAAGTGGATTTGCAATTGCAGTATTCTTTTCATTTTCATTTATTTATTTGCATCAATTTTAATTTGGATCAATTTTCGCTCTTACCCGGGAATTGATCCTTACGATTATTTTCTGTGAAAGTGAAATCGCAAGTGCAGTATTCTGTTTCATTTTCATATATATTTTATGATAGTATCATATTATTATGGATCAAGTTTCCGCTCTTACCCGGGAATTGATCTTTTCCCCTTTAAGTTATATGAAGTGAATCGCAAGTGCAGTATTCTGTTTCATTTTCATATTACTTTTCACTGCTGTGCGGGGGTAGGGGAAGCGAAGGTCTGCCAGGAAGTCGTCGGAAAGTCGTCGTCTTCTTTCCTGCCCCCGCTCAGCTTCCTCGCTGTATTTTGTATTTGGGGTCTTCCTTGCGTTCGGGGTGGGGCATGTCTTCCCCCCGTGCGTGAGGGAACCCCTCTTACTAATCTATCTGTGCTACCGCAGGTGCTACATCCGTTACATCCGTGGGAGACGACCTTGGACAGGTATGGACCACCGCGGCGGCAGGGCGTGCCTAGCATCCACGGGCTGCTGCAGCGTCTAGCGAGGTCTGGGGCGGTCTCCACTACTATCTCCACGGCCGCTTATGCTGTTCCTCCCCGCCTGGTCTACACTCCCCATGCTGTGTCGGTGACGCCGTCTGCCGCTACTAGGGCCGGTCGCCGCCGTACCGAGGGGGGGTATGCCGCCGCCGCCTGTGTTCTTCGTGTTGCCTGCCCAGACTTCCGCTGTTCCAGCAGCTCGCCCCTGGACCGGCCGCCAGTACCCAGGTTCCCGCTGGCTGCTGATGATTCTACGAGGCGATGGCTGGGCCTGCCGTACCTGCCGCTGATGTGGTTCCCGCTGCTGGCTTGGCTGTCCCTTCTGGGTCTACCGCTGCCACTGTTCCTGCGCTCCTGAGCTGGTTGCTGTACCTGTCGCTCCTGGTTCCTGCGCCTGTCCATGCTGGTCCTGCCCACGGTGTATCTTCCCCAGTCCCAGGTCCTTCCGGACAGGTGTAGTCGGGCTGTGTTGCTTCGGCAATAGCCCCGGCTCCGGCCTGGATGGAGGACCTGACGACTGTCCTGCGTGAGCTGACGAGGAAGAGGAAGAAGAAGAGGAAGGTGTCATCTTCGTCTTCATCGTCTGCTGCTGCCTCTTCCCCTTCGACTTCTAAGGCCCATAAGCCGAAGAAGAAGAAGGCTGCCTCCCCCCCTAAGAAGTCTCCTTCGGGAACTTCTAAGGGCCCGTCCCACCCCGGTGGGACGGGGGGTCCTTCTGCCGGTCCTTCTGCTCCTTCGGGAGCGGGGCCCGTCTCCCCTTCCGTAAGGAAGAGATAGACGGGGACCAGAGGAGTACCAGTTAGCGCTGGTACTTCCTCGCCTGGTGCTAGCGGCGATGCCGCTACGCCAGGTTCCGGCTCGGTCTTTCGTTCGCGAGAGATCCCGAGTGTACGCTCTCCCTCGGGAGACCGTGCAGCCAAAGTTTCGGCGCCAGAGTTCGCTCGGCGCCAAGACCGCGGCACGGAGCAGAAGGCTGGTGAGAGCCGCTCAGGTGACTCTCGCCAGACCAGCGGCCGCTCTCGCAGCGACCACCTGGTAACCCGGGTTTCCCCCCTAAGAAGGCTCCTTCGGGAACTTCTAAGGGCTCGTTCCACTCCCGTGGGACGGGGGGGGTTCTTCTGCCGGTCCTCCTGCTCTTTTGGGAACAGGGCCCGTCTCCCCTTCCGCAAGGAAGAAGAAGACGGGGACCAGAGGCGTACCGACTACCACCGGTATTTCCTCGCCTGGTGTTTGCGGCGCTGCCGCTACGCCAGGTTCCGGCTCGGTCTCTCGTTTGCGAGAAGTTCCGAGTATACGATCTCCTGCGGGAGAGCGTATAGCCAAATTTTGGCGCCAGAGTTCGCTCGGCGCCAGGACCGTGGCACGGAGCAGAAGCTGGTGAGAGCCGCTCAGGTGACTCTCGCCAGGCCAGCGGCCGCTCTCGCAGCGACCAGCTGGTAACCCTGGTAGACGTGACTGTCTCTGACCAGCCACGGGCTGAGGCTGGGAAGAGGTTCCCCCCTCTCGATCGTTGGTGCCAGCCTCGGCTGGTACCAGCGGTATGACGCGCCGCTCCCACAGGGACCGGGCGGATAGGGGGACCAGCAGCACTCCTCTGCACACGAGATCGGGGCCGCTGTTCTCGGTCCAGCAGTTTCCCTGGGAAACGGCTCGACTAGGCCTGCAAGTTGGCGATCGCCTGCAGCCCTCCAAGCCCACTGGTTCTGCCAGCGAGCGAAAGAGGAGCGTGTCATGTCTTCCTCTCCCGTGCCTGCAATTTCCTCGGTTTGCACCAGGAAGAGCGAGGCACAGCGGGGTGATCGTGAGGGGCATGCCCCGCACGATCCCGTCACGACGCCGGAAGTACCAGGTACGATCTTCGGACCGACCAGGACGTACAGGCAAGTGGCAGGAGGAATCCAAGAGGTATCTATCGCAGTTCCTCCTCCTTAAGGGGGAGGTTCTCGGAATGCTCTTGTTCGAGGGGCTTGACTGTCCTACTCTGCAAGATGCTATGACTTCCGAGATCCAGAGGAATTTTGTCGAGGTTATGGCGCTGATTCGTGGAACCCAAACCGACGCTGGGCCTGCCGCGATCAGAGCTTGCCGATTCTGTCTTGAACCAGAGTCTCTCGTCTCCGGATAAGAAGGCTCTCTCAGATCTGGCCGGTCGAACAAGCTACTTCCACCTCCTCTACTGCGACAGCGGCGTTTCTACGTGTCTTCGGACACCGTATTTAGATACCCCTCCGGTCTTCCTGAGAGGTTTCGATCTCGATGAGGACTGGAATGAGTCGGAGGACGGTATCGGCTCTCTCCTGTCAGGTGTCGATCACCCCCACCCAGACGACGTTCACAGTGGCGGCAGACCCTTACCTACAGGGCGAGTTCGTAACCCTCCTTGGGAAAACGTTTTCTCCTGACGATACGTTTTCCCAGACTCTGAGAGGTCATCGCCACAAGGCGATGGCTGCTCCTACTCTTCTCCAACTGCTAGTTCCACTGGGAAGGCGAGCGAGTATCCAATTCCTCCCCCATTCACTCTCTCCTTACGGCTACGAGGGAAAGGGGAGGGATCCTACACAGATTTCTCTGTAGGATCCCACGTTGGGGACTGCGCTACCGGGGGGACCTTCGGGTCCTACCTGACGTAAGCCCAGGTCGTTGAGGAGGGATCCTGCCCCATTCTCGATTTCTACGGGAATCGAGAGGACCACCAGCCGATATCGTTTGACGAATTCGGTGGGGGTTTCGCAGAGTGCTTAGAATTCTACGGAATTTCTGGCGCATTCAGTGTTCGAGTTTTTTACGATCTCCAAACACTTAGGCGAGACCACGGTCCAAAGTGAGCGAGACGAGAATCCCCGATAATTGTTACACGATAATCGGGAACCTCGCCTATGCTCGAATTCCTGGAATTTCTAGCATTGGGAAGAAGACTGCTGCTGAAAGAAGACTATCTCACAGTAGGCGACCAACCTGGAATAGAGAAGAACGGACGGGAACATCCAGTTTGGCTTGAACTATCGTCTTAGTTATTCTGTTCACCATTGAAGCTTTTCTTCGAGGAAGACTTCTCCTTCTTTCTCTTTGATAGAGATCGAAGGTGGTCGATCTCCAATCCTTATTTTGTTTTCTTGAAGGAAAGAATTTAGGATGGAGATCGTTGTTCAGAATCCTACAAATATACTACGTATATTAACCTCGCGACATGATTCTGCTAAGCAGTTGAATTGTCCGAGGGGTAGGCGCATATCCTAGTTACTCTACGGATTGCGACTTAGACGAGGAGTATTCTAATTGAACTGCAACTCGGGGTTGCCTGCAACCTCCCAGGAGTTTCCAGTTTCAATTTTATATACTTATGGTTTTGTCACGACAACACCATTTCAGCTTTTGTATTTACCGAAATTCGTTTCGCCTAAATATAATTGCTCGAGCATATCTTTTTATGCTCGGTGGTTCTAGCCGAACGCATTCCTTCGTGGAAAGGATTACTTGGCAACTCAGGATGACGAGTCAGCGACAGCTACTGCGTATTGAATTGCCCGAGGCATTTCAGTACCAGCTGCCGCCTCGAGATGCACGGTTGGTTATGTCTTTCTCCCCTGCTTTGATTGAATACCAACCATATCTCTGCCCAACAATCACGGACTTAAGTCTCTGATTAACGGGGATTCTCGCATACATGAATGACCATCTACTGCTGTGACGCTCGAATTCATCGCCTTCAGTATTGCGAGAATTTACAACAGAGATATCTCTTCGACTTTCATCTTTCTGTTTACTGCACGGTAACAGAATTATGTAATAGTCTCTTGCTGCATCGCACTGCGATAATGTGAATGATTTTTGCGGAATCTGAGTTTGTCCTCAAAATATCTCGTATTCGTAGGTGTGCAATTATTCATTGTTCACCCCGGATTAGCAGATGTATTGAAAGACATCGCCTACTCCCACACCTGCCAGCTCTACTTCCAAACGTTCAGCCCATAAGAAGCAGTTCTTCTGGCGGCTCTCCCCTGTGTTTCATTACTGAAGAACGCCCCGCTTTCATTGCAACTACGACTTCTCACCGGACAGCAATGAAATAGCGGTTAGCGTTTTCAGTCATTTGGAAGCACAGGTTCTGAATCTTGAGAATCTTTCTCTTGATTCGTCTGTGAAGACGTAGGTTGCATTCAATATCTACCTTCGTCTTCAACGGCACAGTGTTGTTTCTCCTTAGCTGAGATTCAACAACTATGAGATGTTTTGCCTTCAGGGACCTCGGTCTCTAGAAGGCAATTGACTTTCGCCTGTTGGGCACATGCCTTAAGAGAATCATCACCTCGCTGTCCGGCATTGGTGACAAACAAATACATTATTTGTTTGGTCTCTCGGCATAACCCTTTAAAGGCGAAGGTCACGTGACTTACTCGGATGCTTGGACAACTTGCCTCACTTCCGATACCGAACCAGTCAGTCGGCAGCTGTCAGAGCGCCCGAGTCAGTTACGAACTACGCTGTGGACTTAGTTCGGTTGTTACAGAGCAATCATTACTTCGTCTTAATAGCTTGTCACAGTTCCCATACCATCGAAACCCACCATGGAGTGTCGGTGTCCTATCCACTACCGAGAACTTCGCTGCATGGGGATAGGAGGATGCGAGACTCTTCGTGGCAAACGGACAGACCAGTATGGGTACTGGACATCACCGAAGTCGAAAAGAGGGGTAGGCCATGCGACTATTCCCTTCTTTTCCTCTGAGGAAACTGCATGACTTTTCCTGCGAAGTCAAGCATCCAGGGGATGGGGATCCGTGACGCTCGATTTCGTACCGAACTTCGTAGCGAAGACTCGGAACCCTTCGTTCCCTGACGATCGGTTCGAGTTGTTCACAATCCCCTCCCTAATGGACTTCACCGCCTTCGATCCGAAGGAGATGCTGCTTTGTCCGCAAGAACTTCTCCGTGGCGCAGGTACTGAAGGCAGGGGTCTGGTCCAACCAGACCACATGCACCTCCTTCTACCTTCGGGATATTGCCCACAGGTCCTTGGATCTTTTTCCTTGGGACCCGTGGTGACTGCTCAACACGTTGTGTAGCGAACCCAGACCCTCGCAGGCTGAACAGCATCGAGTCCTGGTGTGACCGTAAGAATGGATGAGTGAATGAGAGTGTGACTGGCTCCTCTTCCCATCTTTTTCTTTCCCTCTACCTGTGGGTAGAGGGACACGGTCGTCACCCTGCTGGATAAGGACGAGATGCAGGTGAGCTACTCAACAGAGCCCCATCCTATCCCTTTCACTAGGGATAGGAGCGTATATCCACCACTTCCTCCAACAAGGGGGAGGAAGTGGATGCCAGCTTGAGACAAACCCATACTTTATGTTGCCTCTTGCAAACAGGAACAAGTTCTTGCTTGCTGGTACGAAGAGATACGCTTGCCTCTCTCTTAGTACTCGGCCCAGAGGTCTGACCATTGATCCTGCGGTGCACACCCCGATCAATCGGACAGAGGCTTGGATCTCTCCCTCGCTCTTACGACCAGGGAGGCATTCCAGGGATGGACGAACACCAGTCTGTTCATCAAAAGACTCAGATTCCTCCCACCAAGAAGTGAGTCTTCCTATTGTTAAAGGACCGATGGTTTGTATTACGTATCGGAACAAATGACAATTTGTCGAAAATTGCATTTTTCCTAACTATACAAACCTAGGGTCCTTTACATAGGTGTCCCCTCCTCATGCCACCCCTCACTCTGCGTATTTTGCATGGGCCAAAAGCAAAAGTGATTTGTTTACTGTCAGACAAGCAGTTACCTACCGTTCTCCCCTTGTTCGAAGCTTACGACCGTTCCAGCTGCCGCTAGCTACTTCCTATTGTTAAAGGACCTCAGGTTTGTATAGTTAGGAAAAATGCAATTTTCGACAAATTGTCATTTTTTTTCTATTTTCCTATTCCCTTTCTTCTGTTAGCTTTTATAGTTTTTTTTATAGTTTATCATTAATAGTTTGTGTCTTTATTTTGAAAAA
>NC_061093.1:60414463-60479525 GCF_015104395.2 Macrobrachium nipponense | reverse complement strand
TTTTTCAAAATAAAGACACAAACTATTAATGATAAACTATAAAAACTATAAAAGCTAACAGAAGAAAGGGAATAGGAAAATAGAAAAAAAATCAGGTTTTAAGGCATATGGCTAAGTATCATAAAAAAACCTGGCTCTTACTTGAAAACATAATTTCTCTTTGCTTAAAAGAAATTTAAGAAGGATGGAAAAATAATTCCTAATCAAATTTCATCAAAACTCCAATTATAAATTTTCCAAGTGACATATCTATTAATTGAGAGCTACTATATGAATTAACTAAGCATGAAAAAAAAAATTAAGGAGCTAAGCCTACTGGGAATGCTGTATGGTAAAGAAATGAAATGTTTTAAGAACAGAAATTTAAAACAAAACTGTAAACAGGTCGATATGACGGAAGGAATGAACCATTATTTGTGTCAGACAGGATAATTAGTCATTTATATTTATCACAAAAAACATTTACATTTCTTTTATTATAATACATTTATGTATTTCAGTTTCAAATAAATTAAAACTATAATACAGAAAGAGACAAATTTTCACAATGTACACTGTAAAACAAATATCTTAAACCATTCATATAAACTGCACAGGAGACAAACAGCCTTCTGAAACGGATTAAGTCTTTCAACTGAAGTATGACTCTGTATCAATGACACATCATCCATAAAAAATTCTGACTTAATTTTTACTGCTTTTCATTTTTCAATATTCTGTGATATAGGATAAGTATATTCATTTTTATTTCAGCAACATAACTAGCACTATACCATGAAAAACATTTACAGTGATCAATAATTATTACAATAGCACAGGCAGTCCCCGGTTATCGGCGATCCAGTTTTATGGGATTTGTCTACCGCCGAAAAGCACCAAAATCCGGTTATGGGTGTCAGTAAGTGCCAAAATATATGACAAATTTTTAACCAATTTGTATTTTTCATAACTAAAAAACCTGAGGTCTTAACATTAGGATAATAATATGGGCCAAGCTGGAAACCGGTAGAATTAAAATTAAACATGTGAGATCCAGGGACTATTGGCATTTATACCAGGTCACGGGGCATGTATACCCAGAATGCCCTCGGCGTCCCATGACCCGCCAGTTACTTTCCTACCGCCTCTAAGATAGGACGTGATTACTTTCTATGTTTAAAGCGGTTTTAGTTGCCGTGATTTTATTCATTTCACTTTTTAATTTTTCTTTTTAAGCAATTTTTCCTAATCATCAAGCTGTCGGAATGGAACACCCGATGATAACTGGGGACTGCCAGTATTATAATCTGCATGGAAGTTGATGAAAAGTGAACATTATTACCTAATATCTATACAGTAATTCAGTACTATAACTGGAGCTCCAAAAATTCACACTTACTGATAAATGGATTCCTTGTATGAGTCACCAATAAGACGGTAATTTGTCTCCAGTGTGCAATACCTCATTAACATGTCGGGCAACCGTAAAGTTCTGAAACAGTTATCAGTTTACCTTAATAGAAACTAATTATAGTAACTCTCCATATACAATAATATTTTTAAAATATAGTTTTTTTAAGTTTCCACAGATATCATAGCCCATAATTAAAATGTTAATATATACTGATCCTCAAAAGTTTTTAAAGCATCAATCCCTTCATGCTTCATGAACCTTAATAATAATAATAAATAAATAAATTTTCAAGATTAAATTTATTATTGGATACTTATATAATGTTAAAGGAGAGAGAGAGAGAGAGAGAGAGAGACGAGAGAGAGAGAGAGAGAGACGAGAGAGAGAGAGAGAGGAAGAGAGAGTCATACAACTTCTCAAAAGACTGTACCTCTTTTACAGTTTTTGCTTCCATGCAATTTATGATTTCAGTTGATTTGTACATGGTTTAACTAGTTCCATCACTAACCCACTACTAAACCAACTACTTCTACATGGAATTCTGTGTACTTGTCAAAGTCCCCAGCCACTACATTTGACAGAACAAAAAGACCTTGCATTCTCTGTCGGTTAGTGCATGAGCGCGTGGACCTATAGATCTTCCAGAGTCCTCCGTGTCATTTCTTTTGTCTGCTATCTAAGTCACAGATCCATATCAAGGGTTTACTATTGAATTGCTGTTTTCGTGACATCCTGGGCTTCGTATGACATTTACAACATCTCTGTGAACAGTTTGATTTTTTTTTTTTTTCAAAAGCAAGACTTTCAGAGAATTACCATTAAGAGAATTAGGTTTTATTATGATGAATATAAATAAAGACAGGACTTTCTGCATATCTACAAGTCATTGTTCTTTTCAGTTGGCTTGACCATGAAATCAATTTTTCTTTCACGCTGAAGATGCAATTCTTGAAAGTAATTACATGTACTCTATATTCGCTTTAAGCACTGAATCCTTCAACTAAAACATTTGTACCCTTAAATAGTGCTTATTTATTGGATCATTTTTCTTAAGTTTCAGATGTTTCCTGGTTATGTATTAAACATTTACATACAGGAGAGTTGCTTTCCAGGTGTTGAAGTGAGTGCTCTGCTTTCTCTCTTTCTCTTACTCTCAAGTGTGTAATTCTTGATAGTGTATTAAGCTGATTCCTAGTTCCTGATTGTAATATTTTTCCTCTTGTGATAAGGGCATATCTTATGAGAGCAAAATTCATTTTTTGCTCTAAAAATTTGTCTCTGGTACATGTAGTACATAGGAATTAAACTAAACTAACAGTGCAAAAATGGAGTTACCTGAAAAATTCTATTATCATACCTTCAGGTGGTTGCAACAAACATCCATTGCTGTGACAAAGAAAAAGGTGTCTTTCATATCTCGAATTTCAAAAGTTTTCCCTTCAATTTGATGTAAGATGCTGATCAGCATGTTGCTAACAGGTCCTCCTGTAAATGAGTTACAGTTTCATTAGTATAAGAAAAATATGCTAAAAATCCTATAGAACATTATACAAGGTAGTACTAAACCAAACTACAATGATGTACATATGCATACATTCTGTACAAGCATTATTGTACCCTTTTCATACCTGTTTTATGTAGAATTATGTACAAAAATAAAAATAATAATTCAAGTAATACATTAATTTCTGCTTTTAGCAACTAAAATGAATCTCCTTATTCTTTTACTAGAAGACTACATCAGCTGATTCTGAGAACATAAACGACAGTCATTGCAAATGGCAAACAATGGTATTTTGTACATATACATATTACGATGAAGAAATAACATGATAGGATACAGTAAGTGTAACACCTAGCCTAGGTCAGTAGGTCACACACATATGTACACATCATGTATCTTGTGTATGGTAATACAATATGGTAACTGATAAAAAAAGCTGCAGTTTAAAAGTACATTAAAGGTTATAAAATCATGATAGGCAGTGGGTTAAATACAGGAAGGCTACTTATCTACTGAATGTGTTATTTATAAGAAAGAAAACTTGCTGGCCCAAATTTGGTTTTGGGATACGGGATCGCAAACCTATCTCAAACAATCTTTTACTGCAATTTTGAAAGTAATATCTTCATCAACTGAAGTTTATCTGACGACAGATAACACAGCTCCAGTTGTTTGAATAATAAGACAAAATGTAGGATGAATTATAGTATTACCTCCTCGAATGTCAAGGCAAGGGCAACTGAAAATGCTCATGCCAGTATGACTCTGGCTGGCATTTCTGGTAAATGGTGAAAAACGTGGACTGATACTAACAAATGATACATCTACAAAAAATAACAAGTACTTACTCTCTCTACAGTGAATAAGAAGCAAGTAGTAGTATGTAGCAAGAGAAGGCTTGATTCCGAGACTACAAAAACTCTGCAAACGTTGAAGACTTATGTCACGAGTATTTCGCCATCCTGCTGCTTGAACTAGGGCCTCAAGAGTACTGTTAAGAGTACCTAGATTGGGAGCGATACCTTTATCTGCCATAGTTTTCATTATATCCTGAAAGAAAGCAACAATGTTAGTGATAAATGCATTTAATTATATTGTACTAAATATTTAATCTGGAATGATATCTTACAGAAAAATTTGCAGTTCACTAACATTTTTCCTTCAAAGCCTCAAATACATCAGCTTCTCTGTATGTGTATATGAATTTAATGAAAACTAATCAAGGCAATTCTACATAAATAAAAATGCTTTTAATAAAGGCTTTACCTGGTATGTATCATGCTGTAATTTACTTTCTGAATACAAAATTTAACTAGTACTTCATGAAAGGAAAAAGATTAGTAAAAAATGAAATGATGATGAAATAACAAAGATAAACTAGGTCAATATTATTACAATCTTATTACCAGAGGTAGCAGGTTGGCCAAGGTACTAACTGCCCATTCAGATACAACCACTAGACAGATAAGGTACCTACTAAGATTGGCCAGTACAGTTTGTTTGGCCCCTCTCTGGTCACAGACTTTTTTCTACGTCTACACAAACTCAGAATACAGGCAGTCCCCGGGTTACAATGGGCTTTCCGTTCTTCAGACGCGTTGTAAGCCGAAAATCGTCGTAATGCCAGAACATTGGCAAAAATCCTAAGAAAACCTTACTTTTAATGCTTTGGGTGCATTAAAAACGATGTAAACTGCATTCTTATTGCATTTTTTATCAAAAAAAATCTTTAAATATTGATTATTTTGCATTTTTGGAGTCCTATTCCTTCTGCCAGATCAGCGTTTGTAGGCGCTGTAACCCTGGAACATGCGTCGTAAACCTGGAAATAATTATCTGATAAATATAATTGAAAAGCGTTGTAACCTTGGAATGTCGTAAGCCGAACCCCCCGTAAGCCGAGGATTGCCTGTAATCTGGCATATCTAATTTCATATCTTTCAATTTTGACACACACATGACAATACTGAATATCCTACACTTTTTAGGGTCTTCCCCTTGCCTTAGACTGGAGTTCCCTTACTTGGGGGTACACTCAAGCACACTTTTTGTCAGTTCCCTCTTTTAGTTAAAACACAAAGAAAAACTCTAAAAAATGCTTACATGAACCTGATTTCGTAACAATTTTTATCCCAAGTGCATTTAGTCACAAAAATGACAAAAATACAGTAATTTGTAAATATTTATCTCAGTGTAAAATTACTGCGAACAGGCAAATTTCTGCAATTAATAGGTATATGTGGTCCATAGAAAAATCTGCAAAAAGGCGAGTCCGTGAATTGTGACTCCACGAATAGCAGGAGTCGACTGTACCCTATCAAAAAGAGTTGATAATGACTTGATTACCCCATTATTCATCAAATTACTGTAATTGTTGCATATAATGGCATAGACTACTTACTATACTCTGTTTTTTTTCATCTGTCCATCCGCCAGTGGTGTTTTTGTATGGTAACACTGCGTCCCGGGCTTGAAATAGTTACGCTGTGTAAGTTTTAGGTAAATAAAGGATATCTGGTTGTACATTTGCAACTGAAAAGTGTTTTTTTAATAATTTACTGTATGCGAATTACACCGTTAATATTCGAAATAGAATATTGTTATTATTGTCGAATGTAAGATGCCTTTTTTTCGGGCTGGCGAATGGAACAGCCAGACGCAAATTCCATCAAACAGATGCTAAACCAAGTTACGTCATATCGTATCTGGCTGAAACGCACTTTATAAAAATTAACAGTACATACTGATATACTTACGTATAATGAAGTAATACGTTGACATCTTGCCGTAGTGAACAGCGAGAGAAGCAATTTTCTCGCCACTGCGTCTGGCTGTTCCATTCGCCACCCCGAAAAGGGAGCTTACATTCAACAATAATAACAATAACCTATTTCGAATATTAATGGTGTAATTCGCATACAGTAAATTATTAAAACACTTTTCAGTTGCAAATGTACACCCTAAATATCCTTTTATTTACCTAAAACTTACACGTAGCGTAACTATTTAAAGCCCGGGACGCAGTGTTACCATACAAAAAACCCCACAGCCGATGGACAGATGAAAAAAAACAGAGTATATGTTTACAAGATGAACAAAAAAACAGGTATATGTTTAAAGATAATATGAATATGTAATCTTCCTTGTGAAAAGAGCATAACTTTAAACATGCATAGCATACAAACTATAGAAAATGAAAAATGTGTAATGCTACCTACTTTCATGAGCTGCCAACGTAGTCTGAGCTTTCCCGCAGAAAAGGTGCAATCCGAATGGCAGAGTTGTAAGTTTCAGTATCTAAAGGGATCCCTTTCTCTTGTGCCTCTTGGTAAAGCTGCCATGCTTTATCAATCTGAGAGAATATGGCAAAATTTGTAACTCATATCCATAATAAAAAATAAATGACAACAAAAAGGCATCCTCCTATCCCTTAACATTGATGGTTAAAATGACTTGGATGTGTACTGAATTATTCCACAAAACAAACAATAGTAAAACACTGCATAAAACTTGACTGGAGAGCTAAATTAGCAGTTTATAATGTACGGATAGTTACATGGTTAATGTGCAAGGATAAAAATCATCAATAATTCATCTAAATTATTCTTTCATGTACATTAAGAACCCAGACTGCAACATTCTAATTTTGAGTTATGTATTGCATCTCTAATATGTAACTATAAATGATCTCCTATTATTTCTTCAGATAACCTCAAGTTTATTAAAATTATGGCAAATACAGTAGTAACTCTAATTTATGTGAGGCAGTCACAGGTTATTGGCAGGGGTTCCATTCCAACAGCTGATGATAAGCAAAATCGCTGAAAACTGAAAATCTGCGATTTTCGGTGCTTATGGAACCAATAACTGGTTAATGGCACCTCTTTTAGGTATGTATTGCCAATAACCGGAAATCGGATAAGCATAGTGTGTTCTCTATTTATAAACTCCTGGCTTTAAAAATTGTAATTTACTAGATATTTATCCCACAAATATATTTCAAATAAGATTGATCAACAATCATATCCTGCTATTCTAATTAGAAATATAATTCATATTTTACTCATAAATGTAAGATTGATCAAAAAACATATCCAGCTATTCTAATGATAATTATAATGTATGAGTACTTCATTCATATTTTACTCATCACTGAAGTTAAAATGTCTTAATACATAAAAATGTAAGTAATTAATAACAGATTTTGGGCAAGTGTAAAGGTCTACCTAATCAAAATGAAACTTACCTGAAAGTAATTGGACATTCCACGAATAAGAGAACAAAAAGCTTTAGAGTCTTTATTTTCTAATGACTGAAATAATTCCTCAGCAAATCCATTGTCTCTGAAATACAGTAGTGTGTTATTCAAATCTTCTGTGCTTATAGTAAAACCAATTAAAAGAAAAAACACCATACTGAATACATACTGACTTACATTAATCCAAGTGATAACAGAATTAAAGTTTTTTTTACTACGCAGCAATCTATGGATAGCCTACCTACCTTCCAAATTTTTTTTCTAAATAAGAGACGTTGTGAATTTAACTTCAATGTATGCATACAATGTAATATTTGTGAGCATCACTGTTAATGGATATGTAGTAAAAACAACCTTCAGATGCTTAATAAAGCACCATACTAATCTTGAAATAGTAAAACCTAATGTAGAAATAATAAATGTACCATATCTATACCTATTCATAACCCATCAAAACTCGTAACTTACTTCCAAGTTTTTTTTATGCCACCACGTCCCATCACACCTTGACGATACCACCGTTCTTCAACCCAGTCTTCATCTAATGGGTCTTCACAATTGTAATAGCACACAAATTCAAGAAGATCTTGACGTATCTTTTCACTCAATTCTATTCAATTCCAGATGTATCACATGAAAAAGGTTACAAAAGTAAAAGATTTTATATTATGGCTAAAAGGCTTGGTAAATTTACATAATTATCTTAATATTAAAACTTTTACAAAATTACTATAAAAAAGATAGCAAAAATACAAAAAATACAAAGCCTACAATAATCTTCAAGTTTCACTACTACTAACCGTTAAAATTGAATTTTTTTTAACTGTTTTTTGGCATGCTATTTAAAAATGAAAGTTATTGTTGCAATAAGCATAAACATCAGTCATACAGCTAAATATTCCACTAACAAGAAATGGTTAGCGATATGAAAATCTAAATAAAATTCTGTGGTTTGGATAAAACATAGTGCACTACAAAGTAAAACACTACACTCTCACTGCTTGCTTCCTGATGAAAGCCTCCCTTTTTCTAGAGTGTGTTTGTTGCAATACCATCTACATGGCATTCCACTGTAACACACACCCCTGGGACTTTGCCATCAATTCTACAATATAGTTGAATCAAGCAGTGTAACCTCAGTTGTGGCTTGTAAGAAATATCAGATTCTATGACTGTGAAAATACAGTACTACTGCACCTCAAGTCTGTCCTATCACAGTTTTATAAGCTGAATAAAGGCAGTACGTATACCATCTTAAATGAGCATTATCTTTCTGGTACATCAACTTTATTGTTTTCATGCATGTAGTTCCCAGCAACATGTCTGTCAATAGCATGGGAGTCCACAGGCCACAACCTTCATATAATAAGCAGCTACTTCTCAGAAGCTTGCTGTGAGTCAGCCAGGTACCAATTAGGTTGTTCTAAAGGGTCCCTCACAGATGACCTAATTAGGTGTCAGGTACCAATGTCCATATCATATACCCCTATATAGTTGCTTGATGTGAACAAAGGGCTTACCTAAAATGAAAACTCCACTTTGTTTCAGGTATCTGTAAGTTGTAATTCATTACAGTTTTTCAGCCCTTTTCTGGTATTGAAGCATTAGTAAAACGCTTTTCTATTGTCTACACATATTACAATGGTAGAACCTATCCTAGTTACCCCATTTAACCTAATTCCATCTGTAATTTCAGAAAAATATTAGTATTAATAAAATGGCTATATGAAGGTAAGGGACCCTGTCTTAAACGTGTTTTGTTAAAGAGAATGGCAGCATCAATGGAACTGCTAATAACTGGCCAATGTTCAAATTCAGAATATGAACATTGGCCGGTTATTAGCAAATATCAACCCTAATGAGAGGAAAATAATAAGAATAACTGAGACATATATATAAAATCAATTCCACTGATGATGCCATTCTCTTTAACAAAATACGTAATAAAATGGCTCTAGTAATTACTGCAAAGATAATATAAAATAATTACTGCACATATCATATCAAATGTGAAGGTAAAAAAGAACATATAATTGTAGGCCTATTTTGAAGCTGAATATACTGGGTAAATAAAAGAAATTCTAAATCTGTAATATATAACAACTCATACATCAATTACAGAGCTTATACTGCACTGTTGGGCAGTATAAGCGCCAGAATTCCCATATACTTCCACATTGTGTTAGTTAAATTGAAGCATAATATCATAGTAGAGACACTTCAATTGCTGTTAGCATAATATTCAGCACAAAACTTTAAAATTACTTAGCTATTATGAAATATTCTCAGCTAAGAAAATAGTACTGGAAAATCATATACATAATCATGTACACAAAAAGATTTCCAGACTGCAGAAATTATTTGTGTTTAGATTAACAATAATTAATTACTTTTTCCTAACAAAAAAGTTCAACTTAACTCTAATAGCTTTCCATAAATGTAAAAAAAAATCAACTACTAAAAGGAAATTAACCTACCTACTCCCTTTGACTTGCATATTTGATATACTTGAATGGCATCACTAACAAAGCATTTCTGGATCAAATCTTCCAAAGTGGCTTCACTGACATTGCTTTCTTCACTGAAAGTTATTTTTGGGTAAAATGCCTGCAAAAAGAAAAGGTTGCTTGAAACTATTTGCAGTTACTTATTCCATCTATGACATCTTTATGTTAAGATTGAGCCTTAACAGTAGGTAATTGATTTTAGATGTCTTATACTTTTCTAAAAACGAAGGGTAAATTTGAACATGCTTCCTTATCTCAAGCAGGCAGTCCCCATTTATCAGCGATGCGGTGTTATGCCGCTTGTATAGCAACGACAATAACTGAATTTTCTACAGAGTATGCGCTGATCCTCGCTTATTGGCATTGAGCTTCAGTTATCGGTGGTGTACAGCCTCAGTTATCGGTGCTGATTAGCGGGGGATCAGCGCTATCATTGCCAATTTTCAGTTATCGTCACACCATTGGGAACAGAACCCCTGACGATAAACGGGGACTGCCAGCATATTATTCAAGTTACTGACCTCAATGACAGGATCCTCTGGTTGATGTTGAAAAAGTTCACCATGAGTATTCAGTATCCATCTGGCAGCTTTCCTTCCTGACTCTTTAGACAATGAGTATGATCTTTTGTCTATATTGGAGGCTGGAGTTAAATATGGGTCATCATGATACTTGTAATGAGGACCTGAAGAATCACTCCCAACAGTGCTTGCCAATGCCTACAAAAATATTACACCATAATTAATTAATCAATCTCATGCATATAATACATTACCGTATACTGTATTACTACAATTTTGAATAATCTTGATGGTCTATAAACAACCACCAATGCCTTCAATATATATACGGGAAGAAAAGCAGAGTATGACATTTTGATATGAACTTGTTTTAATCTTATATGTTCATGCAATAAACATGATATTTTTATAATAAAATAAAGTTTTATATATGCTTATTAAGAAATTACATAGCTATCAGTTTTCAACAAAGGCCGCCTAAAAATTCAAAATTTGCAGTAGCACTTCTATTGTTTTTTGTAGGTGACTAAGCCCAGCCCACTTTCCGGACCGGCCGGAACAATTTAGTAAAGAGCATTATAAGACAGAGGTGTGGAAAGAACTTATCCAAAGTCTAATGTAATTCGTACAGGCTAATGATGATTATGATACACGTCCTGTCCATTGTCATAAAACCTGTAGTTCTTATACTTGGTGTGTTCAATATCCTAACTCCAGTAACACCTTTTTTATTCCAAGCACTACTCCAAGGAGAGCAAAGCTTCATGGTATAATGTAAATGATTTTGTATTAGTTTCAAGCATTTTCTTGTTAATAGTAACTTCCTACTGTCCAATAAAAAAAACCCATGGTATTACTTCAATAAACATTCAATATCAGTATGATAAGTGACCTAATAAGGACAAAATATGAAAATTCACGAACAAAAGACACATTACTGTACACACTACTAATTCTGCGAGATAAAAAGCTCAAGTTGCAGAGCAAAGCATTCTGTAATCTATCATGGCTCCTGGCTATTACAACACAAGTAAAACATCTCTTGCACGAAGACAAATTCTCAGCAACAGCTTATCACACCGTATTATAAATATTATATGTATTGTATAATTTGCAAAGTTTTCATTTGAGACATGAAAGCATAGAAATAAAGCTACAAATTTTATTATGAAAACTGCCAACCTGTAAAAAATTTACAACTAACCTGGAGAATATCTGTTGATGATCTGGGGATTCTATTTGGGATGACAACTTTTTCACTGTGTTGCTGCACTGATGTGCTGAATCTCCGATGGACACCCCTTGAAAAAAAAGTTATAAATGCTATACAAACCTAATTCATTGATGATACAATATCTAAGATTCTTCAAGCAATTTAATTAATCTACATTATACAAACCTGTACTCTTGTATATATATTAAGTTGTAATAAGCCAAGATTAGTGCATTCGATTTTCTGATGTCCAACTTATTTGCCCAAACATTAACAGAAGATATGAGAGAAATAAAAACAAGCAAAGGAAAAGCAAATATGGACACTATTTCATAAGAAGTGGTGTACATACTCTACTGTACTATAACCACACTCTTCAAAAATGGTAGCTTAAAAATATGGTGGCAACACAGAGTAAGAACACCAAAGGACTTGAAACTCTGTCTCAATACTGTGGTGCTAGCTAAAATCAGTGAACCCTATTCAATTAGCCCATTGCCATCATCAATATTTTGTCAGACTTTTCACTTACACGTTACACATGAAATACAAAAACATTCTCAGCTTCCCTCTGGCTTTTCGATGGCATCCATAACATTTTAATATAGAAGAGAAACTACAAAAACATGAAACAAAATTCATTCTTTCAATACAAACCCACAATTCATCATTTACATTAGCGTTGTTACCCCGAAACATGTGTTGTAAACCGGGAAATAATTTATGATGAATAAATGTACTTGAAAAGTGTCATAACCTTTGAACATCATAAGCAGGGGACTGACTGTCATATAATTTCTTGACTGATGAGTATAGAAAATGGTGTAGCCTATATATTACAGTGCAGCTAAGACAATTTGAGAAATTTATCAAGATAACAAATATTATTTTCTTTTGTTTACATTTTTTTCAAGCCTGAGGAGTGGTACTAAACATGGTGCTCTGCTGGACTTTTGCTAGGTACTATGCACAGCACCAGCACTTCAGGGATGACCACAGAAACATAAAACCAATGATGCTAGATCTCTCAAATTATCTCGTATCTACTGTATTATACACACCCATTTCTGTATCGCTTAGTAAAAAAATTTAATAAACAATACCTATCTTCATGTGGCCATGTACATTTACCAATTTTTCAAATGCTTTAGCCTGTATGTACTGCATTATTTAGGCTACTATAGTATTATTTTTATTAACAGATTTATCAAACTACGACCAGGACCCACCAACGATGCTGACCATCTATTAGGCTAAGCCTACAGGGGCTATTTTTGGAATTGGTCTCGTTTGAATTTAAGTAAGGCCTCGGTTCGGCCGAAACTCTGAATGACATTGTCCTAAGCTACTAGGACGTAGGTAGGGAGCGATTGAATAGTATCCGCGGACTGCCGTTTTTTTTGGTTAAGGTGTGCTGCAAGTAGGAACGTGGTAGAATGGCGCTTTGCACCTTATCCGCATACCTAGCCTATTTGAATATTCTTGGCAAGCTCATTTGTTCTGGCAAGAGGTATTGTTTTGCTGTGCATGCTAGCCTCAGGGTCAAGATCAACTGGGTACTTAGATACAAGGAGCTGTAACTGCGTACCGCGAATATACCTAGTACAAACTGCCAAGGAGGTTAAGATTTTTTTTTTTTTTTTCGTAGGTGAACTTGATGGTGGCCTGTGGGATGCCTGCTTGGGGACCTGCTATCTACCTCGGTGTTTCTACAGAAGCAGTCCACACGGACGGCAAGGAACGTAACCGCGGATACGACATCCACTAGGGATTGGAGCATCCAATGTATTTTGCCTTGTTTAGTACTGACCCCTGGGGGGTTAATTACAGTCGTCCGAATAAATACCTATTACTTAAAATTCTTGTTCAGTACCTACCTACCAGGTAAAACTGCATAGAAAAACCGCAACTGCCATAGTTTAGGCCGCCGCGGATAAGTACCCTAGATCTACCTCTACCTCTAGTAGCTGGTTGAATGTAGATATTCGGACAGATGATGAATCTATAACAAGCCAGACACAAATATTAGGCTAAATAGGTATTTTCCCGACTGCCAATACTACCCTATCGAATAGGATAGGTTAGTTGGGCAACCGGTATCCCATGCTAAGGTAAGAACAACAACAAAAAATGATGGTATCCGGGAAACCATATTAGGTATAATAAACTTACCGTGATCTGCATACGGTCACAGCTCTTTGAAAAGGAAGCGATTTAACAACATTCCACGACATTTTTTGGAGAATTTCTCAAGTAAAAGGCAAAATCAACGTGAATTCCTGATGCGGAGCAGCCGAAATCTTTTTACAAGAAGAAGAAAGTCTTAGGTGTGTAAACAAACACTTAACATTACCTGAGGTAAGGTTTTACTTTTAAATAGCTGATAGCAGAGCAGTATTGGGGAAGAAAATTCAGCGTTTCGATCAATAATTTCAGGGTTTGATGAGGAAACATAGTTTCATCATTAATATACCAATTTTCTCTATACCCGTTGCTTGAACCTCGAAAATGAAAACCACACACACACACACACACACACACACACACACACACACACACACACACATATATATATTATATATATATATATATATATATATATATATATTATATATATATATATATATATATATATATATATATATACGCATCAAGCTACAAAATTGTCCTTTAATATCTAATTCGCTCTATACCTCGAAATTAATATATTTTCATATATGTTAACCGAGGGGGAATTTTTCAGTTGATAACTGGGACTGAAGCACGGAAGAATATAAGGACATAAGACTGCATGCGGTGATGCGCCTTAAACCACACAACCATCAAGGGTGAAAAGAAGAGTTATAATAAAAAGTGGTAATTGTATCAAGAGGTCCAGAGATCGACCATTAAGTCACCCCAGTTGACAATTTCTCATTATAATCTTAATCGCTGGTTGGAGGAAGATTTTATCTATGATAGAGTCCCAAGCTCCTTTTGAGAGATTCATCATGATTCTTTGTTTAATCAAAGCTGATTCTACCACCTGGTTTTTTAATCAATAATTGCTGCTACAAATTGTATGTGACAAATTCCAATGTATTCTGTGATTATCGTTATTTATGTAGTTAAAAATAGCTGAGCTCTGTTGTTCATACATAACTGAATTTTAAAATATTTCCAAGTGAAGAAAGTCGAGAGTACTAAACGGGGTGAAGAGTAAGGATATGAAAGAAAATGGAAACCAGAAATATGGAGCAACAAACTTTTATATGGAATGACAGGATAAGATGTTCATTCATAGGGCAGGCTTGAACCCAATTTTTACAAGCCCAGTGACTGGGTATCAGGAAAAGAGAGTTTTTCGAGGCTGAAGCTGGTCAAAACTTTCTTGAGTTCTTCAATTCAGCAAGGAAGTTTGAACAACCTACCAGTTACATCCATGCATTGGACATGAAATCAGCAGTAGTTACAACCTTGTCAAAATTATAAAAGACAACTAAAAATGACATTTACAAATACCTGGATTAATGAATAAAATTAACATTCAAGCAGCTACTAAGAGCATTACCTTAGCTGTTGCCTGTAACGATTATGTTATGTCGTGATTTTAAGTACGATAAAAGTTACTTATGATAAGGAGGTCTTTGCGTCAGTGTAGCATCCTTCTTAATCGTGTATTGATTTTATTCGTGATTGTCCAAATGATGATCAGTGTGTGTAAAACACAAAAGTTGCTATCTGATTTGTCCTCACACGGGCTATGCAGGCTGAATATATTCATAACTGCAACGCTTACTGAATTGCTTTGTCTGTCATTACACGTACTTTATCAAAATCTCTGCTACCTGATGCACACACACACTTATTCTTCGGCGTCGTTGGGACTCTCTGTGACTCATGCCGCTCACATTAGACTGCTAAGTTCACGTTCACGTTGCAATTTTCTAAGAATAGATGGTTACAGGAGCTCGTGTTGTGACATTAATTGATGATCACTCTTCCAAGTACTACCCTGACCAAATGTTACTAAATTTTTATATACCTGATTTCATACACTACTTCATACATTCCTAATCCAAGTACGAATCACTAAAACTGAGACAACTTCCACGTCACCGGGGAATATACCGTCCTTGGGGAACTCGTCTTATTATATTTAATACATATCTTTCTCTTTTTTTTATACCAAAATAAATGCTAGACTTCTGACTCAGAAATGAATATGACCTCGGAATCCCAACGTAGGTAATCATCTTCAGTTCAGTGTATAATCCATTTTATATAATGCAAAATATATGAGAGAACAGACATTTCAATGTAATTTGCAATTTTATTAATTTATAAGGATTATTTTTTAAAAATCTATGCAAAAAGACTTTATCACAGGAAGTTATATAAACAGTTTCCCATAATCAATATTACCATCATCAGCCGTTAAAAACGATAATACTCTTGATTTATTTAAATGTATATTACTGACGAATTATATGAGCAACATTTGCTCTCAAAGGAAGGTGCTCATTTTGATAAAGTCTATATATTCTGAAAACAGCTTGTGTACGAATTAAAAAGTGGTTTTGCATGCATGGGAATGTCCATGTTCGCATTCTCAAATAAAATTTTCTCATCTCAGGGTCAATTAAAAACAGAACTTACTTCATAGAAAGCAGTCATACCTTCAAAAGCTTCACTCAGTATTACTTATCACCACATCACGTGATGCAATTATTTACCTACAAGTGAGGATTTCAAAGTGGAAATGTGAGGGCAAGGTGTCGTATCCACACAAAGAATAACCCACGGTGTTTATTATTAACTGTGATTCACTTGCATATGTGCGACGTAATTCAACAGCAAATGTGCTAGTGAATTTAGGCAAAATTACACTATATGCTGTATTTTGTAGCCTATAATATCATTAGCTACAACTTCCATTTGATAACCATGAGACATTTGCAGTGTAGTACACTATAAAACCAGAAAACGGCCGATCGTTAAAATTAATTGTCTCCTATGTCCTGTGTAAATTAAATTACAATAAAGTATTACGCCAAAGTCGACGAGGAAATCACATCAGACAGTGAGTTAGGAGACCAGATAATCGAGTTTATGCATTGTGTGATCTCTAAATCCAAGACAAAGAAGAAGAGCTCGACCTTTGACCTGTCCCCCTCCCCCAAAGTTCCCCAAGCAAAGCGGTTCTTTTGTGTCGGAAAGCTGTGCGTGGACGTCATAAGTATGTCAGTTCTGTGTTCAGCGTTGTAGTTTTGCACGCACTAACCTCCTATTAATTCGTACACATTCCGATTAGTTTTACGGCAAGTTTACCATGCGACGGATAGACATGAGCCTATAAATAAGATACCTAACAATATCTAAAGATTTGCGGACACTTTTTGGAAGTTGTGCTTGGGTCATAACGAGGTCACATTTGGTCCTGGTATTATTATCAAACAACGTTTTTGCTGTTGTTATTGTCACTGCGAGTGCACGAGAGGATTGCACTCTATTCTCGACGATGGATAAGGGATCGAAATCGCCAGCCAATGGGATTCGATTCTTCGCGACAAACTTCAGCAGCCCGTTTGATAGTAAACATGGATCGGGACTTGCTGGTATGGACAATTCGCCACTAAATAAGGTGACTATGGGACGTTTCTTGTTTTTCAGAGGGAAGGAGATTTGGGCGATGAATAAAAGCGAGTGGTGGAAGGACGGCCAGGGAGTTGTTGGCATTCCTAATATAGTAGCTGGTTGGCAACAGTCGCCAAATTCCGTCGAGGTAGATTACTAGAAGTTTGGCCTTGCTAACCCACTTGGCATTCATCGAGACAAAGGCGGACCCCTTTTACTATTTGGAATACAGACGGATGTCCTTCGTTTTTATAATAAATGAACCCCCAGGTCCCCCTCCGTTTTAGTTATGAGAGCCCGAAATGTGTAGAGTATCATATTGTATCTTAGTACTGTGGGTAGGTTAGGCAAAGTTTATCATTACCTACCTATTTAAGGCCTTGGTTACCTGACATTGATATCTTTATTAAAACTTACGACGATAGATCTAAGTAATTCCTCCGTGTCTGGTATTTCTTTGGAAACTGATATTTTCTATAGTATTTTGGTTGCTTAGCCTACTAAAGAATTTACAGTTATGTTTTTGTTGGTCGACTGTAAGCAGTAGCTACCTAATTAATTAAGGTAGGTAGATCTACGTAATAACTCTGCATCTAAATATTTCTTTGGAAGTTGCAGTTTCCTTTACTGATATGTATTTCGTTGCTTATTAAGAATTTAATGTTTGTTTTTGAGGGTTGACTGTAAATAACATGCAATTTACCTTAGAACTTGATCCAACAAGGTATGGCACCCATTGGGAATGCAGGATTGTGGTGTCATTTTGAGCGACATTTAGTGATAAATGAACAGACAAAAGGCTAGCTACATAGGCTAGTAGCTACATCATTTAATGAAAGGGGACTGTATTGGGAATTCTGGGTTTTCGGGTGAGGGACAAGAATACAAGGGGATAGGATAGGTCAAGTCACAATTTAACAAAACTTGGACGATTATAAAATTGACATGAATCGGTCGGGTAAGTGGGTTGCCTGATCTGGTCAGGTCAGTGCATAGCTCAAAGTTAGAGTAGGATGCATCCCTCGTGAAATATGGCTTTCATCTGCTTTTAAGCAGCTTGCAACCTACAGATATAAAGGTATAGCCTGTGTGGCAAAACTGAAGACTACCGCCATCTTCCCCCCTCCCCCCCCAAGGTTCATTAACTACCAGTTTATGTATAAAATGGGTTCTGTGTTTACCTATAGTACCAGCCCCATGGAAATAAAGGTAATAATGTAAACATAAGAGTAAATATCATATAGACAACCAGTGGGCAAAAGGCAGCAAAATTACAGTCACAGACTGGCAGGAACCAGGCCTCTATAGTAGTCTTTAGTTTTACTGTATGTCTTCTCTTTACTTTTACTGGCTAGGGAGTTGAACAGGAAATGGGAATTACTAGTGGAATTAGGCAAGTTTGCACAGGTTCTACTTCACTTTTCAAACTGATGACATATTTAATAATTAAGAAAATGGAGGAGGAAGGGACAGGATTTGAAAATGAATTAGTAAAGATAGGGACACTTTTCTTTGCTGACGATGGGTTAGTTTTAGCAAGTAATATAGAAGATGCAAGAATAAATATAAAGATTTTAATAGATATAGGAAATAAATGTGGGCTAGAAATAAATAAAGAGAAAAGCAGCATCATTATTTACAATATGAAGGATCAACCAGAAGAGATAGAGAATATAAAAGTGAGGGAGAACATAACATATTTAGGAATAAAGATAAATAATTCTGGAAATCTGTTTAAGCTACAGAAAAAAGAAATGTTGGATAAAGCACAGAAGTTAGCCAACCTAACCTATTCCGTGATAGAAAAAAGCTGCAACAAAGTTCTAATAGGTAAAACATTCTGGAAAAATATAGCTCTACCATCAGTCTTATATGGAACCAATGTGGTTAATCTAACAGACACACAAATAGAAAAATTACAAAGAATAGAGAATGGGGTATATAGGAAAATATTAGGAGCATGTAGAAGTACAGTAGTAGCCACATTAAGGGGAGAGATAGGAGCATCTTCCATGAAAAGTAGAATTATGAGTGGGAAGATAAGCTATGTAAATAATACTTTAAATGGACGGAAAGAGATACTGAAGAAAATAATTACAGATATGCAAGAAAAGGAAAGAAAATGGTGGAAAACAGTGGAAAAGTACATGCATGAAGTTAAAATCAATTTAAGAAAATTGAAGGAAGGAATGTCCTTGGAAGGAATGTCCAAAACAGAAATAGAGGACAAAGCCAGAATCTGGGACACAGCGAGGTGGAAAGAAGACTTGGAAAATAAAGTGACTGTGAATATATATATATATAATGTGGAAAAGAGAAATAAAAGATGAAGAAATTTATGATAATTCTACTGGTTCAATACTTCTCTTCAAAGCCAGAACCAACTCTCTTAATTTAAATATAGCAAAAAGGCACCAGAATGAGAACACCTGTTGTCCTTTTTGCCATAATACAGTAGAAGACATATTTCATTTCCTCTTATATTGTTGTACTTATAGAGAAGAACGTGTTAAAGCAATAGGGCTACAGCAACCCTATGAAGAGAAGGAAAGTGACATAGTTGGAAAATTTCTATTTACAGGTAACAACGAAATAAGAATGGAAACCATATACTTGATGTGGAAAAAAAAGAGAGGAAAAAAGGAAAAAACTCAAGATTAAGAGGCGTCGTTGCAAAGGCATTGCCTCGACCCATAACTACCTATGGTATTTTAGTTGTGGTTATGTGTATTTTTATTATTCTTCCCTAGCTTAGAGACATGTAGCTACTGTTGGGTTTTAAAATTTTGGGGCGTTTTGGGAATAGTACAACTCAACATAATTAGTTTTTGGAATTTTGAGATGTTTTGGCATTGCAACTCAATCTTGTACAAGTTAAACTAACTTAATTTATTATCTATAAAACTTTTAGTTTTCTAGATAATTTGCCCCTTGAATTGTAACGTCGATCCCTTTATGGGCTGCTCTTTGCGCAAGAGCCCATGCTAGCATAAGGTCAGCTTAATCTAAAACAACAACGTCAATCCCTAACCCCTTGGTTTGTCAACTATAATGGTGTTTCTGGGGAGGAGAATTAAACTAAAAAACCAGTTAAATAAATACAATGATGCAATATGTCCAAGCCTAACCATCCTTAACCTAATTTAATGTAGGGTACTGGCACCTCCTTGGACCCCTTAGCTAACTTGATCCTGTACTGCCTGTACAAACCTAACAGAGGCGTCATTAACCAGGTTATCGGCAATTTTCGCTTATCATCAAGCCATCGGCATGGAACTCCTGCCGATAACCGTGACTGCATATATACTGCATATAAAACTTTTTATTAATATAAAAATGTAATTTTATACATTCAACTTACCCGTCAGATATATACATAGCTATCACTCCGTCGTCCCGACAGAAATTCGAATTTCGCGGCACACGCGGCAGGTAGGTCAGGTGATCTACCCCCCCGCGCTGGGTGGCGGGAATAGGAACCATACCCGTTTTCTAATTCATATTTTTTCTGTCGCTTGGAATGTAAACAACGTTTGCAGTTCCTCCTGATGGATTTTCGTGTTTCATCGCCATCGATCGTCTGGGCTAACTTTTACAGGGAAGTAATGGATCTTTGGTTCGGCATACGCTTTTGTTAACTTTTTGATAATATTAACTTCGAAAATTTCGAAGATTAGTGACGTGTAACTACCGAAGTTTTCGGTAGACACTTTCACGAAAGTGAATTACTTATACTTTCATGAAAGGGAATTACTTATATTTATTCATTAATACAAATAAGTGTTAGATTTGATTGAGAAATGTATATCTTTCTTCCTAGTTGGGGAAGTCAGAAAAGTAACTATCCTTTAGAAGCTTTATTAGCTCTTGTGTTAACGAGGAATTATAGTAGTAACAGTACTAGTAGTTGTTGCATCCTCATCACCTTCTTACTCCGCAGAATCTACAATATCATATTTGCAAATTGTAGACTTTGGATATAGTTCAAATGCGAACTCTTAGAACATAAGAAGTGAATATAGTGTTCCCCCATTACAATGGAGGGTGCGTCTGATCGGCTCTGTCTCGCTCTCAGGTCTAGACCTCTTCCAAGCTCACAAGCCCAGAGGAGAAGGAATGTCGAAAACCGTAAGGAGGTTCAGAGAATCCCCACCGGTCAGGCGTCCCCCTCGGCAGGTTCTGTAGAGCGTCCCAGACTGCCAGGGATAGCCATTGGAAAGGCATCCTAAAACAGTGTTTCTCCCTTTTTATGCCTACTGTTCCATGATGGATAGGAGAACTTCGAATGAATGAATTTGACGAAGATCCTCGTATAATGCCTTCTGGTAGAATTATTCAAAATGAGAATGACTTTAATCGATCCACCTTTCGATTCAGGCGACGATTTAGCGCCTTCTAATATTAGAGATCATTCGATAACATTTGTGATAAAGTCATTGTTCGAACATTTTTTCGCAACTAGACGAGAACGCTATCCCATGGGGGTATGAAATTGTTATTTCAACATAAGATTCCCCATCGGTGCATTTTTAGATATAGATCTATTCTGATTAGAACGATTTAGATTATTTGTCAATCGAATGAATTATATGGATCTCGTTGAGTGATAAAGCATATATGTATGACTTTTAAGCTTCTAGCTCCTACCATGCTTAGGACAAATCGCCTTAGGCTACGGTATGGCAAGGCATACTCACATACCGAAATTTATGCTATAATGGTCAAGTGAAATCCTTACAAAATTTCCTAAATTAATACGGTTTACCTTAATGTAACAGTATTATAGAGTATTCTATTACGCTAGAGTATGAGTTATATGATGCTTTCGTGTCTTCGAGAAGTGATCGGAGAAGCATATCTTTATTGGTGAATTGAGAGTAGGATAGAAACATTTTTCTTCGTGTTAGAAGAGGTTTCCATGAATTACCAGTACCCTTCTAGGACTTTCCTAGGAAGAAATTGTTTTAAAGGATTGTTTAGACGACACCTATTTAGTTTCTAGACTTGTCGAAGTCTCGTTCGCTTAATTATGCTTATATAAAACTTCCTGAAGCTCGATAAAAATTTTATAAGATTCCTTTATTTAATGGAGTAACTGGCAACTCTGGAAATGGAAGGCCAGTCGGCTTTCGAAGACTGCTTTCGCTTTGAATTGAGAGAGACCAGTGGCAGTACCGTGTTGTTCTCAGTCGTGAGCAGTCGATTACAGCTCTCCTCCCCTGCGGAATGGGATAACTAACCGTATCTCTTCCCTACAATCGTGGTCTTAGCCTCGGATTGAGGGAATACTGAAGCTGTCATAAATAAATATTGTCTGCCTTTTGTTAGGAAGCTTTCAATAAGAAAGATATTACAACCTTTCAATGCTGTTTACCGTAGATAACATGATTAAAGGATTCTAATGCAGCAGAACATTATATTATTTAATGCACTCATACTTACGAAAGCATGTCTTATTAGAGTACATACTTAGTGAGAAGAGAGATGTAATAGAGATTCACTTCAAGACTACGCTATGGTTAAGTCTTTCGAGAAACGACACAACCGTATTTAGAATCGGATATTACGCAGAAGTTGTATGAGTCGAATGGGAAACATTCTTTTAGTGGGAAATGTTTTCCCTGAATGGATTATACTACGTATATAATAGTTTTTCATAATAAGAACGGAATTAACATATGAAAGGATGTCGGGTACCATAAAGACACAGATGTTCTGGCACATAACATAAAGATAATTAGTAGGAGGCGCCAGCCTGGTGCAATAAGCGAAGAGCACCAGCCAAAATATTTCTCGTTCAGGAAAATAGGGGGGGGGGGGATACGGAAGAATTAACCGAAAAGAATAATTCCCCTGGCCCTTGTCAGGATTAACTGAAATGCGGAAGTCTCTAAACAAGAAAAACAGACTTCTCATGTCAGGTGATATAGTGGTCGCGTGAGCGACTTCTTTCCTGGCAAGAGGAGTTGTTTTGGGAGAAACTTTCTTTGCCAGATCAACCCTCTACTGACAATTATTCTAGATATCGCACAGGCGAACGTAGTACGTGTCAGGATAAGTGGGTTCCTCTGCTTTATAGACCTTTACATGGTGAAGAGAACCGATATCTTTAGAAGTCTCTCGCTTTCCTCAACCTTATGAGACAAGTGATAGAAAATATATCGGACTCATAAGTTAATCTGGGTGCAGGTTTTAGAAAGACCTTGGCAACCCCTTTTTGTTCATGAAACTTACCTGTCAGATATATATATAGCTGTATTCTCTGAAGTCCGACAGAATTTCTTAAAACTTACGACACACGTAGTGGGAGTAGGGTGGTTAGTACCCATTCCCGCCGCTGGGAGGCGGGTATCAGGAACCATTCCCATTTTCTATCAGATTTCTTCTGTCGCCGGTGTTGTAAAACATCTGTTTACAGCACCTCCGCCTCAGGATTTTGGAAAACTTTCTTTGCTTGAGTATCCTCTTGACTTTTTGGTTATTTGTTATTGGATCGATAGCTTGGCATACGTGACTTTGGATTGTTTTTGATTTGGCTCGGTTTTTTCCTTAAAGATGTCAGGTTCTAGTTCGGCTAGTGCCAGAGTGTGTATGAAAGACGAATGCAAGGTGAGGTTACCAAAGCTTTGGTTGATCCTCACACAGTGTGTAAAGGTTGTAGGGGGCAAGTGTGTAGGTATGATTTCGCTGCACGGAGTGTGAAAGTTTGAATGATGCTCAATGGAAGACTTATGAATCCTATGTAAATAAATTAGAGCGTGATAGGATCAGGAGGTCTTCCTCCAGGAGTAAATCGGGTAGTAGACAGGGTAATAATGTAACCCCTTCTAACCCTTCTTTAGATTTTGTGACTCCTAACCCCGTAGTGTTGCCTTCGGGCCCTCAAGTGGTGTCTGCGGAGGGTAATGCCCTTTCGCTTATTTTAGATTCTTTGAAAAACTCTGGATCTAAGGTTCTAGCCCTTGAAAACAGGGAAAGTGCTAAGTGTAGTGATAGTTCCCCCAGTGAAGTGGAGGGGGCGTCAGATCGGCCCTATAGCGCCTCTAGGCTGGGACCTCTGTCCGGACTCCCAGGACTCAGGGAGAGGGCATGTCGAAGGCCGAAGGAGGGTTACGGGGATCCCCCACCGATCTGACGTCCCTTCAGCATATCTGTTGACGCTTCCCAGGCTGCTAAGGAGCGTGCTCGAGCACGTGTCCTAAAGGATTGTTTCTCGTCTTCCGACGCGTCCTCCCCGCGCAAGGGGTGGGAATCTCGTTCGGATTCGCGACCGTTGAAGAGGACGTTTCAAGATCAGGACGCTTCACGTCATGCTTTGTCGGATTGGCATTCTTCTCCGGAAAGCGTGTCCTTTCCGCCCCAGAAGAAGGCTAGGTCGTCTTCCGATGATGACGTCTTTGAGCGCCCCAGTCGCTCTAGAGCTAAGGCTGTTCCTGGGAGAAGGAAGAAGGCGTCCCCTCGCCCCTCACCTTCTCGCAGGCATGGCTCTTCTCCTCGTATAGATCCTTCGCAGACGGAGGTAATCCTTGCTATGCAGCGACAACTGGATGCTTTACTTAAGCAGAAGGAAACGGTTTCTGGCCGTAAGAAGGACGATAGACTTCCGATCAAGAGATCAAGACAGTCTTCTCCGCCTGCTCGTCTTTCGTCCCCGTTTCATGGTATTTCGTCGTCTAGACTTTGTTCTCCCCAGCGTTTGTCTAGAGGTGGAAGTAAACGTCAGGAGAGAGAGAGGTTTCTTCATTCTGCCCTCTCTTCTCGACGTGAGGACGCTCGGCGTTCCGACATCGACGTTTCTGAGGAAGATGCTTTAGTTTCTGACGGACGGAATTTGGTACGCACCGCTCCGCTTCGTCATGCTTGTGTTGACGTTCATCGGGACGCTCGTCAAGTGTCAATTCCTGTCTCTTCGCGGGACGATCGTAGAGACGCTTCGAGGGACGCTAGGAGGGACGCTCCGCTCATCGCTTCTTTGGACGCTCACTTGGACGCTGATTTGGACGCTTCGTTGGACGCTCGGAGGGACGCTAGGTTAGACGCTCCGATGGACGCTAATAGACATCGTTGTAAGAGCGTCTTGGACGCGAGTACGGAAGTTCGCTCTCGATCGGACGTTATTCCCGAGTCTTTAGATGACGCTACACGTCTTCCTTCTACTTCGCGTTCTACTCAAGTTGTGATTGCTGTTCCTGTATCGGCTAACGATTCTGTTAAGGATACGTTACCCTCTTCTTCTCGTCATCGGTCTGATAGGAGACTTGGAGAGATAGGTCTTCTACCTCTTTCTTCGGAGTTTAACTCGGGTAAGGAAGAAGGGGAATTGAGCTGTTCTTCGGAGGAGGTTGATGAAGAACAACCCTCGACGTCGTCTTCTTCAGACTATCAAGTTTTGGCTCGGCTGCTCCGTGATTCTTTTGGAGATACCTTCCTTCCTGCTGCTCCTCCTTCTCCTCCATCGCAGTTTTCGTCGTCGAAAGCTAAGAAGACACCAGGGTTTGTTAAGATGAAAACGTCTTTATCTACCAAGAGGGCTTTCCGGAAAGTTAACACTTGGATGGAGACTAGGAAAGCTAAAGGAAGCACCACTTTCGCCCTGCCTCCGTCTAGGCTTAGCGGTAAGGCAGGGATGTGGTATGAAACCGGTGAGGAGTTAGGTTTGAAGGTTCCGACGTCAGCACAGGGAGATTTCGCCAGCGTTGTAGATGCTTCAAGAAGAGCTCTGTTAGCCTCAGCGAAGGTGTCGTGGACTACGTCAGAGATGGATCATCTGTTGAAGGGTCTGTTTAGATCCTTAGAAGTATTTAACTTCTTAGACTGGTGTCTCGGAGTACTAGACAACCAGTCGCGTAAGCCAGATTCGATCAGCTTGGGGGAGCTGTCCAGTGTTTTGTCATGCATGGACAAGGCTGTCAGGGATGGCTCTGAGGAATTAGCATCTCATTTTTCAGCAGGCGTGTTGAAGAAGAGATCGCTGTATTGTAATTTTGCGGCTAAGTCTGTCTCTCCCGCACAGAAGACAGAACTTTTGTATGCGCCGTTCTCGAGTCATCTCTTCCCCCAGGCTTTGGTGAAGGATCTGGCAGTAAGTCTGCAGGAGAAAGCTACACAAGACCTTTTGACGCAGTCGTCGAGACGTCCTGCTGTCCCTTCCACGTCTTCAGGAGTTCAGTCTTTAAGAAGCAGAAGCCCTTTCGTGGAGGATCTTCAGCTAGATCTGTATCCCGAGGAAGAGGTCTTCCTAGAGGTAGAGCCCCGGCTAAGTCCAGGGGCAAGAAGTGAGAATGCGTGCCTTCAGTCACCGGTAGGAGCCAGGCTTCAGTTGTTTGGAGGAGCCTGGAGAGAAAGAGAGGCAGACACCTGGTCTCTCAACATCATAGAGAAGGGGTACAAGATTCCGTTCGTAAAGCCTCCCCCTCTGACTTCTCCCAGGGACTTGTCCCCGTCGTATCCTCAAGAAAAAGCAAAGGATTCTTTCGATCTGCTCGAGCAGATGCTACGAGAAAACGAGCAGTGGAACAGGTCTTAGACCTGGCTACGCCAGGATTTTACAACAGATTGTTTCTTGTTCCGAAACACTCGGGAGGGTGGCGGCCAATCTTGGACGTAAGTCGTCTGAACCTCTATATAGAAAAGCAAAAGTTCAAGATGGAGACACCTCAGTCAGTTCTGGGGGCCTTAAGACCGGGGGATTGGATGGTATCACTCGATCTTCAGGACGCATACTTTCACGTCCCGATACACCCCCAGTCTATGAAGTACCTTCGGTTCGTCCTGAAAGGAAAGGTGTTTCAGTTCAGGGCCCTTTGTTTCGGTCTGAGTACGGCCCCATTCGTGGTTCATCATCTTAATGAAGAATGTGGCGAGGTGGCTCCATCTTTCCAACATCAGGATCTCGCTCTACCTGGACGACTGGCTCATACGAGCTTCTTCGCAGACCCGGTGCCTGAAGGACCTGAAAACGACTCTGTCTTTAGCTGCGTCCCTGGGACTTCTGGTGAACTTCGAAAGTCACATCTGACCCCACACAGTCCATCGTGTATCTGGGGATTCAGATGGATTCAGTGGCTTTTCGGGCTTTTCCGTCCCAGGAACGTCAGCAACAAGGCATAGAGAAAGTGTCAGCCTTTCTAGGGAAAGATTCATATGCTCGGTGAGGGAATGGATGAGTCTGCTGGGGACCATTTCCTCGCTGGAGAAGTTTGTTTCCCTGGGGAGGCTACATCTCCGACCTCTTCAGTTCTTCCTGTCGACAATTGGACAGAGAAGGACAACTTCGATATGATCCTAACCATCTCAGAAGAGGTGAAGAGCCATCTAAGATGGTGGCTCGATCCGTTAAAGCTCTCAGAGGGCATATCCCTCAAGCTTTGGAACCCCGACCTAGTGTTGTTCTCCGACGCGTCATCCACGGGGTGGGGAGCAACACTAGGGGGGGAGGAAGTGTCAGGCACCTGGAGAGGGGAACAGGTAGCCTGGCACATCAACTTCAAGGAGCTGGCAGCGGTTCAATTAGCGCTCCAGTTCTTTCAGGACAAAGTCTCCCGTCGAGTGGTTCAAGTCAACTCGGACAATACCACAGCCCTGGCATACTTGAAGAAACAAGGAGGACTCACTCTCGCTCCCTGTTCGCTCTAGCGAAGGAAATTCTGATTTGGGCGAAGGCAAGAGAGATCACGATCTTGACAAGGTTCATTGCCGGAGTCGAGAACGTCCGGGCGGATCTCCTCAGTCGACAAGGTCAGTTGCTGCCGACAGAGTGGACCCTCAATCAGGACGTATGCCAGGAGCTGTGGAGTCTTTGGGGACGCCCCTTGGTGGACGTTTTTGCAACCGCAAGGACGACGAGACTTCCTCTTTACTGCTCCCCAGTTCTCGATCCGGGGGCAGTAGCAGTAGACGCCCTGTTATGGATTGGGACGGGCCTAGACCTCTACGCATTTCCCCCCTTCAAGATTCTGGGGGAAGTGATGAGGAAGTTCACAGCCTCGGAGGGGACGAGGTTGACGTTAATCGCCCCCTTTTGGCCTGCAGCGATCTGGTTCACAGAGGTGATGTCCTACCTGGTGGATTTTCCGAGATCTCTTCCGTTAAGGAGAGATCTACTCAAACAGCCCCACTTCGAGAGGTACCACAAAAACCTCTCCGCTCTGAGTCTGACTGCGTTCAGACTATCCAGAAGTTGGCCAGAGCGAGAGGTTTTTCGAAACCTGTGGCTAAAGCTATCGCCACCGCAAGAAGACCTTCGTCAATCGCGGTTTACCAGTCGAAGTGGGCAGCTTTTAGGAGCTGGTGTAGGAAGAAAGGAGTTTCCTCTACCACTACCTCTGTGAGCCAGATCGCTGACTTCCTTCTTTATCTCAGACGAGATTTAAAGCTCGCAGTGTCGACCATAAAGGCTACAGAAGTGTCTTGTCTGTAGTTTTTCGGCATAGAGGTCTTGACCTTGCTAATAATAAAGACCTTCATGATCTACTGAAATCTTTTGAGACCACCAAGGTACCGATGGCTAAGTTGCCTTCGTGGAATTTGGACGTGGTTCTCAAGTTTTTAACGTCAAGCCGCTTCGAACCATTTATTTACTCTGCCTCTTTGCGAGATTTGACGAAGAAGACTGTATTCCTAACTGCTCTGGCGACGGCGAAGAGGGTTAGCGAGATACAGGCGATTAGTAAACACGTCGGCTTCAAAGGGCATAATGCAATCTGCTCTTTGAGTATGTCATTCCTGGCTAAGAATGAGAACCCTTCCAACCCTTGGCCTAGGACGTTCGAAATAAAAGGTATGGCAGAAATCATTGGTCAAGAGCCAGAAAGAGTCCTGTGTCCTGTTAGGGCTCTTAAGAATATCTTCGTAGGACAAAGGAGTGTAGAGGTTCTGCGGAGAACTTATGGTGTTAGGTTAAGAGGCCTAATATGCCCATGTCTAAGAATGCACTGGCATTCTTTTTGAGGAACACCATTAAGGAGGCGCACGCTTATTGTCAAGATAGTGACTTTTAAGCTTTTAAAAGTTAACGCTCATGAAGTAAGGGCTATTTCGACTTCTATAGCCTTTCAGAAAAATATGGCTCTCAAAGATATTTTAAGTGCCACTTTTTGGAGAAGTAACTCGGTGTTCGCCTCGCACTATTTACGGGAGGTCAGAACGACATATGAGAACTGTTACTCTCTTGGACCATACGTCGCCGCAGACACTATCTTGGGGGCAGGAGGTAGCACTCATCCTTTCCCATAGAAAAGGGTAGGTGAGTTTTTAATGTTCGTAATGTTTGTATGGTTGTAGGGTCGGCCGCCGATGCGGTCTTCCCTTCTTTTAGCCTTTGGTATATGGGAGTATTTGATTAGGCTAACTTAGGTGGTGGTTTTGCCTCGTTGTCCTCTTGAGTATGGTCATGGTCTAGTCACATTGTGGTCTCGTCCCCGTTGGCAGATCATCTAGAGCGCACCAACTACACAGGTCTCTACCTTGTTGGTAACTCTAGTGAAGCAGATGCAGGCTTGGGTGACAGTAATCACGAAGTCAGCTATGCTAACAGGTAAGGAACCAAGATGTCAATCATCTACATATATATGTTTCCTAAATCCTTTTCTGTCTCTCCCACCGCCAAAGGTGGATTCAGCTATATATATATCTGACAGGTAAGTTTCATGAACAAAATGATATTGTTAAGATACAATAAAGTTTGTTCATACTTACCTGGCAGATATATATATTTTAAGTACCCACCCACCTCCCCTCAGGAGACAGTGGAGATAGAAATCTGATAGAAAATGGGAATGGTTCCTGATACCCGCCTCCCAGCGGCGGGAATGGGTACTAACCACCCTACTCCCACTACGTGTGTCGTAAGTTTTAGAAATTCTGTCGGACTTCAGAGAATACAGCTATATATATATCTGCCAGGTAAGTATGAACAAACTTTATTGTATCTTAACAATATCATTTTTATTGCACGTTTCGGCTAGTCCCTTGAACCATGCAGCTCCTCTTTCTCCTCTTTCATTGTTATTAACAGGATGTTATATTATCCTACTCCTATGTAAACATATAACAAGGGAGACCTTGTAATGTTTTGGTACTGGAAAAGACTCGTAAGAGTTCTCAGTATTGGGTGAGAGGCTTTTTTCAAGTATTTGAACCGTACATTACGGCCTGATGTCCTAGGATAGGAATCTTGAATGATTCTCCTCGATCCTGGATCATTTATTAGGAGAATAGGATAATAATAATTTGTTGTTTTGCTGAATAACGATGATAGAATTTTCCATTCTCTCGTTGCCCAGGCACGAGGACGGGAAGAAAGAATATAAGAGAGAGGTAGCAATCTACACCATCTTTATTTTATAGAAAGGGGAATAAAATTTAGTCTTTTTCCCCTAAAATATAAACTCTTTACAGAATGTAAGACAAAGGGCGTCAAAGAAAGAGAGGATAATACGTTATGCCTCATTTTAGACTTAGAGAGGTTGGATTCACAGAGGTCACGTTCTTCTCACAGCAAGTTTTGGAAGTCTTTTCCAAGACAGTCTGAATATTCTTTCAGCATCTATTTTAAATGGACCTTAACAACCTCTCCACTCTGAGTCTGTCTGCGTGCAGACTGACCAGAAGTGGACATGAATGAGAGGATGTTTCAAGGTAAATGACAGTAGTCATGAATAAGATATTTGATTACTGCAGATCGTGCTAGAGGGAATGAGGAAACTGTCCTCTTCCGATACCTCTGTGAACCACATAGCGGTTTTTTCTTCCCTTTCAGAGGGAAGAATCACCTTTGTATATTTCTGCTATCAAAGAACGCAGTAAAAGGCTATACTCTGTCTCTATAAAGGGAATTGGAGTTAGCAGAGCATTAAGATCTTCGGGATCTTATACAATACCTCTATACGACAAGACTAGGAGATCTTATAATTACAATGGGATCCTATTTGGGCCTCAGATTCCGTGTTCTGACAAGATGGAACTGCTCCTCATCAATGTTTCTCTTGGTACTAAACGACCAAAAGGACGAGTGAAATTTTGGGCTTGGAATCTGGAATCAAATTCTAGAAAGACTAGGCAATGGGTTCCTGCCAGCATGGTATGTTTGGCGAAAGAACTAAAACCTTTTATTCCTGGATCAACGCTTTCAGATAAAGGATTCGTTGTCCAGGCAATGTATTTACGTTCTCATCTACAAAAGAAGATAAGGTTTAAACGTTTGCTGACAGAGTCTTTGGAATATGATGAGGGCTTAAAAAACCACTTCCCAGAAGGTTCGAAGAGATATTTAAAGTGCTAGAAATCAGGAATCCTCCCAATTTCAGCTCAGAATATCCTTAGACTTCCAGGCTCTTTCCTTGCCTTCGTGCAAGGATAGGGAAGATTTTGCAACAAGAGAACTCATCAACATGTAGGAAGAGTGCTCGTTAGCAACGGAAGTATCAAGTATGATCCTCCTCGGAGGAAGACTGGTCTCTCGGACTATTAGATTTCCTATCGTCTACTGATGTAGCTGACTAAAATTACCTCCCTGTTACGGAGGCCATAAGCTCAAAGTGAAAGAATTTCTTACACCCTTTTCCATTCTCCTGATAACGATTGTGGATGTTCAGACTTTCGGACAATGTAGCGCCAATCAGGCGCCAAATGCCAAACAGGCGTAAAGACGCCAAAGCAAGACAGTCCAAATAAACACTGTCATTGTCTGATGAGGAGAAGGAGTAGGCCTCCAATCTGGCGCAGATGCGCTAGAGGCGAATAAATCAGGCAAATAGAGTGTCCGAGGTGGACATCGCCAGTTTTCATCGAGACTCTTAACAAGCTCGAATCTCCAGCAAGTGGGGAGAAGTCAGCCAGGCGCGAGGAGCCAGCCAGACGCGAGGCGCCAGGCAAGCGAAGCGCCAGCCAGGTGCGAGGCGCCAGCCAGGCGCGAGTGAGGCGCCAGCCAGGCGCGAGGCGCCAGACTGGCGCGAGGCACCAGGCAGGCGCGAAGCGCCAGCCAGGCGCAAGCCAGGCTCTGGGCTTCATCCAGAAGAGATCTATTTCAAAGAAAGCCCTGGTCTTCTTTGGAACAGTAGAATCTCTAAAGCACTTCTTGAGTAACTTGATGATTCCTTCAAACAGCTAAGAATTAAAAGCGCTTGAAGTGCGGGCTTTTAACAATTCTCGTTCTTTCCATAACAATATGTCATGAGAGACATATTAGCTGTAATAACGGGAGATGCAACTCTGTGTTGACTTTTCTTTGCACGAAGGAGATCAAGTGGGCCTATGAGAGATCCTTCTCTCTTTGTTATACGTGTCCACGGATGCGTTGCTGGGACAGGGAGAAGACACTGATCCTTAACTAGTGAATTGAAAATTTTTTTTTATTTTTTGTATTTGTATTTTTTTTTTTTTTTTTTTTTTTTTTTTTTTTTTTTTTTTTTTAACATAAGTGTATTATTTTCTGGGGTTATTTGAAATGAGGTTTGGGATAGCTCTTTCAAATTAAGCACAAAAACCCTCCGTGTTAGGATCAGGTGATCGGGATCGGTGTTGTGCTCCTTAAATTATGCCAATAGGCATTGGTGTATTGTCATGTAAGTGGATAAGACCCCATTGACAAATGACCACTAGATTCTGTCAAGTAAGTGGATAAGACCCCATTGACAGATCTACAAGAACTCTTAGCCATAGGTCACATCCTCGCTGAGGCTCTTGAGACGAAGCAGACTACTAGCAATAGCTAGGAAGTCGACCCTTCGTCTAAACACATAGGAACCAGGTTTTATTTATTTATTACCTACAACGTATGTTGTTTACCTGTATATTCAGTAATAGCTGTCTTTTACCCTCCACCAATGGTGTGAATCAGCTATGTATATATCTGACGGGTAAGTTGAATGTATAAAAATGATATTGTTATGATACAATAAAGTTTTTTATACATACTTACCTGGCAGATATATACAATTAAATGGCCCACCCAGCCTCCCCTCAGGAGACAGCTGGAAGAAAAAATATGAATTAGAAAACGGGTATGGTTGCCTATTCCCGCCACCCAGCGGCGGGGGGTAGATCACCTGACCTACCTGCCGCGTGTGCCGCGAAATTCGAATTTCTGTCGGGGGGACGACGGAGTGATAGCTATGTATATATCTGCCAGGTAAGTATGTATAAAACTTTATTGTATCATAACAATATCATCTTCTGAGTGAGATCTCAAACACATCTTGCTCAGGGCTCTATCACTCTCATCCATAAGTTACGCCAGATCGAAAAGGAGGCTACAGAACATAAGAGATTCAACTTGTAATACAGTAGAACCCCCGGCCTCGACTGTAATAGAACTCAACATAATTGTATGTCAACACAAAATTTCTAGTAAATTTGCATCAAATCTCAAACAATAAACCAGAATCAGACCTGATGAACCATATGATTTTTGTAAACAAGTTTTCCAGTCCGTCGTGTGCTAGTTGGCATTGTTTAAAGCCAGCTCACTCTGCTGATATTGTTTTGAGCAAGTACACACTACACAGGAATAGTATTTCCTTAGTTTTTGTGGCTTTCTGTACTGTATTTCGATTCAATCTTGGGTCCGAAGACAGCCATTGCAGACAAGCAGAAGAGGGAAATTGTAAGAACCACAACTGAACTTAAGGAGGAGATTATTGAAAAGTATGAAAGAGTCATTTGTGTGACTGATTTACTGCCTTAGTTTTAATATTTTATTAATTTACTGTAACAATTAGGCTTGATACAGTACATACTATACCTAGCCCAGCCAATGTCTCTCGGTCAACCATCGGCAATACAGCCACATTGGACGTATGCCAAGTTTTTTATACAGTACCTATACAGTGGACCTCTGTATTCGCGTGGAATACGTACCATACCCCCCCGGGCAGATAACCAAAATCTGCAAATATACTTAATACCCCTCTAAAATGCTTAGAACTGCCTACTTTGTTAGTCCAAACGCAAGAAAAACCTTCTAAAAGTGTTTATACCTGAATATTTTAATAAAAAGTGCATTTAGTCATGAAATTGATATGAAAAGAATGGATTAATCCATTTTCAGTTAGTATTTCTTATGGAAAAAATTGATTCAGATCTCTACTGAATCACACCTTGATGCTTTTTCTGGAATGGATTAGTGTAAAGGTCCAGGGTTCTACTGTATGTAATTTTCATAGATATACAAACTTAGTCTTTTTATGCATTCAACTTACCTGTCAGATATATACTTAGCTATAGACTCCGTCGTCCCCGATAGAAATTCGAATTTCGCGGCACACGCTACAGGTAGGTCAGGTGATCTACCGCCCTGTCCCTGCCCGCTTGGTGGCGGGAAATAGGAACCATTCCCGTTTTCTAAGACAGATTTTCTCTATCGTTTGGAATGTAAACATACGTTTGCAGTTCCTCCTGATTTGGATTTTCGTGTTTCATCGCCATCGATCTTCTGGGCTATCTTTTGCAGGGAAGTACTGGGTCTTTGGTTCGGCATACGTTTATTAACTGTTTTAACGAATTTGGCTTCGAAAATTTCGAAGAATACATTACGTGTAACTACCGAAGTTTTCGGTAGACACTTACATAGTTTGCAAGAAGGGAAATATTAATATTTATTCATTAATGGGTAATAAAAGTTAAAATTGATTGAGGCTAACTTCCTTATCGAGGAAGTCAGAAAAACATAGAACTAGTTACGCTTCCTTTAGAAGAAGTTTTATAGCTCTCGTACTAACGAGCAGTTAGAGCATTAACAGTACTAGTAGTGTTGTATCCTCATCACTTCTTACTTTACAGAACTACAAATTCATATTGCAATTTGAAGATAAAGGAATATAGCTCCAAAAGCGAGCTATTAGAAGGTAAGAAGTGAATTAGTGTTTCCCCATTGCAATGGAGGGTGCGTCTGATCGGCTTCATCTCGCTCCCAGGCCTAGACCTCTTCCAAGCTCACAGGCCCAGAGGAGAAGGAATGTCGAAAGCCTTACGGAGGTTATGGAGAATCCCACTGATCAGGCGTCCCTCGGCAGTGTCTGTAGAACGTCCCAGACTGCCAGGGATAGCCATTGGAAAGGCATCCTAAACAGTGTTTCCCCCTTATGGTTAAACCTCCTTACCCTCGGCGGATGAGGAGAAGGAAGATTCATCAACGAAGATTCTTATGAATATACAAGATAATCTCGTTTATGTTATGAATAAAGAAAGAGGAAAATTGGATGGTTATAGTATCATTACTAAAGTATAGCTTCATCTAGGCACCAGGTGCAAGTCAAGTGCCAGGTGCCTGCTTAGACGTCTACCATGATGAAAGATCCTCACAAAAGCGCATGAAGGAATGCCATGGGGAAGGCACATAGCCAAAGGCCATACCACGTTGAATACCGCTTCTCTTCCGATCAACGAAGTTCAGTAACGTGGGGTCTGGTCAGTACGTGGCATAGGTGGTGCCACAGGATAGAGCGGTGACGTCACAGTCTCTCAATGATAGAATTCCTTCGCCTTTACAGTAAGTGAGGTCTAAGGAACAATAACCTATGAAAGGGATTAATCTCCTTCTGATCTTCTCGAATGGGAAGAAGTTTAGAAGACGAGCTCCAATGAGGAAATACGTTCGAATTATAAAATTCTTACAGCATCCAGGATTTCCAGCTTCTTTGTGTTGGAAGATGGAAATTGAACAGGGTATCCTCTTGAGATTTGTCACGGGATCAGTTTTTCCTGACGGGGGCGCAAAATGTTGCACAGGCGGCTGTCGCCCGTGTCAGGATGTGTTTGAATCTGTGGGAAGTTTCTCTGGAAGAGAACCCAAGAACATACTTCTCGTGAAAGAGAGACTAGTGGTCGCATAAGCGACTTCGTCTCTATCACATTGGTTTGATTTGGAGAGAAGTTTTTTTTTTTTTTTTTTTTTTTAGTAGGATCAGCCTTCATCTGCCAGGTACTCAAGATGTCGCACAGGCGAACGTAACCCTTGTCAGGATGAAGCTGGTTCTACTTTAAACCCTTTACCTTATGAAGAGAGGCGCTCTCCTCGGGTAACTCACTCTTTTCCCAACATTATGGGACAAGAGATGGAAGATATCAGACTAGGAAGTCAATGAGGGTGCAGGTCTTTCAGCTTACAAGACCTTAGCAACCCTTTTATTGCAAGAATTCGGAGAGTCTCTTGAGTTCTGCCACCCCTCCTTCTCCTAGTTCGTTACTTTTAAGAGGATTATAAGTCATCCTCTTTCGTATATATGCAGCAAACCGATTTTCAGAATGAGAACTTTGCAATTGTTTGGAATTGGACAAGACTTGTATGAGCTCGCATTATTTGATTAGAGGCTTTTTCAAGTAATAAAAGCATAGATTACAGCATTATGTCCATGGATAGGAAGCTTGAAATGATTCTCTTCGATCCTTATTTCTCATTAGGATCTCCTTCGTCTAGTACCAATTCGTTTTATTGACGAAAAGAACGAAGTTAGGAGATTTTACATTCTCTCTCGGCCTCGGCGAGGAAAGAATGTAGTAGAGAATTCACCTTAAGACTACGGTATGATCATGTCATATACATACCGAAGTTGACTCTATGGTTGACTACTGAATTCCTAGTATCCTTACAAAAGTGTTCCTAGTTTAATTCTGTTTACCGCAATGTAAGAGAATTATAGAGGATTCTTTATGGCAGGAGTTATCTCAGGCTTTCGGGAAGCATATGTAGAAAGCATAATCGTATTAAAGAACGAAGATTGCTCAGGATAAGTTCGATAAGTCTGTTGGGAATCATTTTCTTTGTGGCAGAAGTTGTTTCCCTGATCTCAGGCTTTCGAGAAGCATGTTTAGAAAGCATAATCGTATTTAAAGAACGAAGATTGCTCAGGATAAGTTGATAAGTCTTTGGGGGGGAATCATTCTCTTCGTGACAGAAATTGTTTCCGAATGGACTATATATTGTCCATAAAAGTTTTTCCTACTGAGAACGGAATAAACATAGAAGGCTCAATGCGCCAGAAGCCACCCTGGCGCAATGAGCCAGAAGCGCCAGCCTGGCGCAATTGCGCTTCTAGCCTGGCGCAATTGGCGCTAGAAGCGCCATCCAAGATAATTTCTCGTTTTCTAGCGAGTTATTAACCTTAGAAAGAGTTCACTAGCCTCTTCGACAGAGGCATAGTAACGGCAAGTTTCGTTCCTGATTTCGTTCCCCTTCTAATCGAAATGGGTTCGATCCCAAGGAACTATGAAATTATTTATTTTAAGCATTTAGGCCAATGCCACAGCTCTCTCATATCACAAAGAGAATCAAGAATCTCTTTTTTCGCCCGGGTTCGCGTTGACAAAAGAGAACCTGTTCGGAAATCAGACACGGAACGTAACGATTCTTAAGAGATTCACTACAATATGTTGCACGTCCGTGAGAAACGTCTCGATAGACGATAATAATTGTGAAATTATGTCTAGCATCTATTGGAGAGAGTTGTAAAAAACCTGAGAGAAGTCTTCTTCATAATCGCTTCGCAAGGTGGAAGACGACCAGGCTTCCTATAGATTACTTCATTATTCTTGACCCAAGAGATGTAGCAATTTACGCCATCTTTAGTTTTAAGAAAGGGGAATAAACTTTAGTCTTTTCCCCCTAAATATAAATCTTTTAACAGATGTTAAGATAAAGGGCGTCAAAGGAAGAAAGGATGATACTTATGCTTCATTTTTGGCCTTAGATATATTGGATTCACTGAGATCATAAACGTTCTTCTCACAGCATGTTTCGTAAGAAATTTCCCAAAGATTCTGGAGGTTCTATTAGAATCCAGTAAAACCTCTCCATTCTGAGTCGGTCTGCGTGCGAGACTGACCAGAAGTAGACATGGTAAGAGGATTTTTTCAAGGTAAAAGGCAAGGTCATGGTAAAGACATAGACTTGCTGCAGATCTTGCTGGTGGGAATAGGGAAGCTGTCCTCTTCCTATACCTCTGTACCACATACGGGGTGTTTTCTTCCCTTTCAGAGGGAAGAATCACCTTTGTCTATATCTTTTATCAACAACGCCATATAAGGTTATATTCTGTCTCTGCAAGGAGAATTAGATATAGCAGAGAATTAAGATCTTAGGGATCTTATACGATACCTCTATACGATAAGAGTAGGATATCATGCACTGAGTATGGAATTCTTTTTGTTTGGAGTCCTCAGATTCCGTGTTATGACAAGATGGAACTGCTCCTCATAAAACTTCTTTCAGAAATTTTATGAGGGAATTCCTCGTTTCTCTTGGTCCTATACGACCAAGAAGAAAAGGGAAGGGTTTTTTTTGTGCATTGGAATCTCGCATCAGATTCTATGGGAACTCGGCAATGGGTTCTTGCCAGCATAATATGTCTGGCAAAAGAACTAAAACCCTCTGTTCCTCACTCAACGCTCCAGATAGAGTTTCGTTGTTCAGACAGGGTCCTTACGTTTCCATCTACAGAAGAAAGAAATGGTGGAAACGTTTTGCCTACAGAGTTTTTGGAATGAGATGAGGGCTCAAAATGCTGCCCAGTTAGTATTAAGAGGGATATATATAAAGAGCTAAGAAATCAGGGGTCCGCCCAATTTCTACTCTGAGTCTCCTTCGACTTCCAGGCTCCTTCTCTTCCTTCGGGCAAGGATAGGGAAGATTCTACAACGAGAAACCTCATCAACATGTAAGAAGAGATCTCGGTAGCAACAGAAGTAATCACGAAGGATCCTTTTCGGAATAAGACTCTTATCTCTCGTACTGTTAGATTTCATATCAATTATGGATGTAGTTGACTACTTCTCCTCCCTTGCCGGAGAGGCCGAGAGCTCAAAGTGGAAGAAGGTCTTCCACCCTTCTCAAAGTCTCCTGATAAACTATTGTGTGTTTAGGACTTTCGGACAGTGTAGCGCCAACTAGGCGCTAAATGCCATAACAGGCGTAAAAAACGCCAGAGGCAGACAGTCCCAAGAATCATGTCATTGTCTGGTGAGGAGAAAGAGTGGGCCTCCAACCTGGCTTAGATTTGCTAGAGGCGAACAAATCGGACAGGATAAGAGGAGTTGCGCATGGGGATCATCGACAGACATCTTCGAGACTCTAACAAGCTCGAAGCTTAGCAAGTGGGGAGGAACCGGCCAGGCTCCAGAGGCGAGGCTCCAGCCAGGCGCGAGGCACCAGACAAGTGCGAGGCGCCAGCCAGGCGCGAGGTGCCAGCCAGGCGCCAAGACGCCAGCCAGGCGCGAGGAGCCAACCAGGCAAGCGCGAGGCGCCAGCCAGGCGCAAGGCGCCAGCAGGCTCCAGCCCCTAGGCTTCATCCAGAAGAGATCCATTTCTAAGAAAAGCCCTGGTCTTCTTTGAAACTATGTGATCACCAAAACACTTCATGAGTATCTTGATGATTCCTTCAAACAGCTGAGAATTAAAAGCAAATGAAGTGCGAGCTTTTATGAATTCTTGTTCTTTCCATAACAATATGTCATTAAGTACATATTAGCTGTCATTTACGGGGGAGATGCAACTCTGGGTTGACCTCCCATTAAACGAAGGATGTCAAGTTGACCTACGAGAGATACGTCTCTCTTGGGTTATACGTGTCTACGGATAAGTTGCTGGGATAGGGAGTCGACACTGATCCTTAAACTAGTGAGTTAAATCTTAATTTAACGGAATTTTATTATTTGGGTTGTTTGAAAGGAGTTTGGGGATAACTCTTTTCAAGTTAAGCACGAACCCTCGTGTGAGGATCGGGTGATCGGGATCGGTGTTGTGCTCCTTAATTATGCCACTAGGCATAGGTGTTTTGTCATGTAAGTGGATAGGACCCCTTTGACAAATAACCATTAGATTCTGTCAAGTAAGTGGATAAGACCCCATTGACAGATATACAAGAACTCTTAGCCATAGGTCACATCCTCGCTGAGGCTCTTGAGACGAAGCAGATTCCTAGCAATAGCTAGGAGGTGGTCAACCCTTCGTCTAAACACATAGGAACCAAGGTTTTATTTATTTATTACCTACAACGTATGTTGTTTCCTGTCTATTCAGTAAATTAGCTGTCTCTTACCCTCCGCCAAAGGTGCCAAGTATATATCTGACAGGTAAGTTGAATGCATAAAAATTTTATTGTCATTATACAATAAAGTTTTATGCATACTTACCTGGCAGATATATACGATTAATGGCCCACCCAGCCTCCCTCAGGAGACAGGTGGAAGAGAAAATCTGTCTTAGAAAACGGGAATGGTTCCTATTCCCGCAGGCCACCCAGCGGCGGGGCGGTAGATCACCTGACCTACCTGTAGCGTGTGCCGCGAAATTCGAATTTCTATCGGGGACGACGGAGTCTATAGCTAAGTATATATCTGCCAGGTAAGTATGCATAAAACTTTATTGATCATGCCAATAACATTTATCATAATCCCACCTCATCCACCCTGCTGCTTAGTCACTGATACCTAAGGATAACAGATGCCCCATTCTGCCATTACTCACCCTTATCATTAGTTAGGCAAACTACAATATTTTGTACAGTGCCTAGCTTGAACAAATTGATTCCAGCGAGTGCTGTTCTTTAAAAATTTGGTATACAATATTTTAGGAAAAGGCCAAGCTTTGGTTTGAATTTAGTCAGGTTGTGTTAATATATGGGTGTTCTTCAAAGGCATGCAGTGTGTATTAAAGAAGTATTTTGATGAATGTACTTTATCTGTTACTAGGCCCATAGGGAACAGCGTCGTGCTGAGGCATGTTTAAGAGGTGGAAGGCTCGAGGAGGCTGTGGATTGTCATAGGCGTGCAGCGGAGTTGTTAACTGAAGCACTTACCTTATCAGATACACCCCTGGCGCAGCAAAGCATAAATCTTCAACATAGTTTCCATATACGTCAGCAAGAAGTAATAAGGTAAGTCTTTGAACAGAGTACAATGTATTTGATTGTACGTATTACACAGCATTATATAAGCAAAGCACTTATTTGATTTCAGCAAGATGTAAAGGCCCCCAAAAGATTGCAAGTAACTGAATGGAGCACAAACTTATGCACTGCTGTACTATACGCATAGTTAATTATCAAGGTTTCTTTTATTGGACTTGGATCCAAATGAAAGTATGTATATATAGGTCTTATTGGCTTTAGTGTCAGTGCTGTCTGGTGCATTTCATCACCATTGACTGCATGCCTGCTATATGTGACAAGCTGCTCTGTATTTCAGGAATTTTCTCATTATTCATAAAAAGGTAACGAAGATTGATCGTTTCATGATCCCTATAGTGTGGACTATTCCTAATCATTACATTCTAAATTGTGACTATGTGTAGTCATAGGTTTCTGGAATATTACACCATTCTTTCAGTAATGGTAACTGCCAAAAAATCAAGACTAGTTAAAACTGTTAAATCTATATATTTATTACTTAATAGATTCACTCTCAGTTATTTTACTGAAGGAAGACCAGAACTCATATGCAGATGCCAGCTGCTTATGATTTTTTTTCCATTGTAGGTTACTGGAGACTTGAGCAGCCTTGGTCATTTACATTAGTAAGTCTAAGGGGATGCAGATTTCTCCAGAAGACAAATAATTGTAGCTACCTCAAAGTCCAAGCCTGTGCTAATATACACTAAGTTTATAAAAAGTATGAAGGCCACAGAGTTGAAAACAATGTAGCATTGCAGAAATACTGCTTTTCTGCAAGTGGAATGTTTCATTCATACCTACCCAAACTGCAATTACCAAGAACTAGCAGTCTATAGTAAATAGTTTTTTACTGTACACATGTATGCAATGTATATTGTACTCTATAATGAATATACTAATCTAAGATGACCTAGGATGTTTAGGGGTGTATTTCTGTTTGAAATTATATTAAATTGTTTTAATATGATAATTTAAGGTATATTTTTGTTTGAACTATCAAATTAAGCATGAAATGTTAAAATAGACAGTTATAAGCACTTTAATTTTAGGGCTACTGGGTATTTAGCAGTTATAAGCATTTTTAGAGGGGATTTTTGCATTTCCGCAGTAAGGTCTGGAACCTATTCCTGCATAAAGTGGGAGATCACTGTACATATAACTTTTTTCCTTTTTCCTTTTATCCAAATTAAAGTATGTACTAAAGTACATACTTTAAAGAAGCGAGCTCACATTGGGTTCAGAGTATGTCAGCTAAATGTTGGGTCCATGACTGGGAGAGGTAGAGAATTGGCTGACTTGATGAGAGAAAAGAAAGTAGATGTGTGTGTGCAAGAAACGCGGTGGAAAGGAAATAAAGCTAAAGAGTTGGGAGATGGATATAAGCTATATTATAGTGGAGCAAATAAACAAGGTAGAAATGGAGTTGGCATAGTACTGTCTAGTGAACTAAAGAACTCGGTAATAGAAGTGCATAGAAAGAATGACCGTATCATCAGATTGAAGATATGTTATGGAGGAGAGATTCTGAATATTATAAGCGCATATGCACCACAAGTTGGTTGCACAGAAGAAGAGAAGGGAAATTTCTGGAGAGACATGGATGGAATAATGCAAGAACTGGAAGAGCATGAGAGGGTGATAGTTGGGGCAGATTTGAATGGCCATGTCGGAAGTGAAAATGAGGGCGATTGGGCGGGTGCATGGGGGCCATGGAATTGGGGAGAGAAACCCAGAAGGAGAGAGTGTAGTGGACTTTGCTGTGTCATTCGACATGGCAATAGTAAACACATTTTTTGAGAAGAAAAGGGAACACCTAATAACATATAGGAGTGGGGGAAGATTCTCCCAGATAGACTATTCTTGTATAAAAGGATAAATCTGGTGGAGGTCAAGAACTGGAAAGTTATTCCAGGCGACCATGTAGCCCCCCAACACAGGCTGCTATGTATGGACTTGAAGTTGAAAAGGAAAGAAAAACCAAAGCTAAAGGGATAAGGAAAATTAAATGGTACGAATTACAGAAGGAAGGGGATAAGAAGAGAGAGTTTAAGAGGAGGGTTTTGGAGGATATTGATATAGGGATGAAGATGTTCAAGAATGGTGGGCACGAAATGCAGCAGTAATAAGAAGCATGGAAAGGAGCTGCTAGGAGAGACATCTGGTATCATATGGGAAGAAAAGGATAGTTGGTGGTGGGATGAAGACATTGAGAAAGTAGTAAAAGATAAGAAGGAGGCAAAGAAAAGATGGGAAGAGTCACAGTCAGTGGAAGACAGAAATAGGTACAGAGAGAAAAACAAGGTGGTGAAAAAGGTGGTAGCCCCAAGCTAAAGCAAAGTCGTATGATGATGTGTATAATGAGCTGGGGACAAAGGAAGGATTAAAGAAGATGATGAAGCTATCAAAGGCTAGAAATAAGAGCACCAAAGATATAACACACATCAAACAAATAAAGAATCAAGAGGGTGTAGTGCTTAGAAAGGAGAAGACATTGTGAAGAGATGGAAAGAATATTTCGAACAGTTGTTAAATGAAGAAAATAATAGACTAATAAGAGAGGATGGGCAAGTGAACATTGGCATGGTAATGAGGTTTTCTAGGCAAGAGGTACTAAATGCACTGAAGAAGATGAAGAATGGAAGGCAACCGGACCAGACATGATCCCGGTGGAGGCATGGAAAGCATTAGGAGATGAAGGAGTGGATATACTGTACGATCTTATGATAAAGATCCTTGAACAGGAAAAGATACCAAATGAGTGGCGTGGGAGTATATTGATCCCAATTTTAAAGGGAAAGGCGATGTCCAAGAGTGTGGTAATTATAGGGGCATTAAATTGATGTCCCACACTTTGAAGATACTGGAAAGGATGATAGATGCTAGACTGAGAGAAGAAGTACAAATAGGTAAAGAGCAGATGGGATTTATGAAGGGAAGGGGAACAACAGATGGTATATTTTGTCTGAGGCAAATAATGGGAGAAATTCGGGGAAAGACAAAAGGGACTACATATGGTATTCATTGACCTTGAAAAGGCTTATGACAGAGTCCGAGACAAGAGGTATGGAGGAGCCTGAGGGAGAAGATGGTGCCAGAGAAGTATGTGCGATTGATACAAGAGATGTACCGGAATGTATTTACCAGAGTGAGGAGCAGTGTTGGGGAGACAGAAGGTTTTGAGGTGAGAGTAGGATTACACCAGGGGTCGGCTCTGAGCCCATTTATCTTTAACATAGTGATGGATGTTATAATAGAGGAAGTAAGGGAGACAGTACCATGAACATATTGTATGCGGATGATATTGTTCTGTGTGCAGAGAGCAGGGAAGACCTGGAAGTGAAATTGGAAAGATGGAGACAAGTACTGGAGGACAGAGGAATGAGAATAAGTAGATCCAAGACAGAATATATGTGTACCACCACTGAGGGGGATGATAGAGAAAGTATTCAGCTTGGTGGAGAGCAAATAAGGAGTTTGATAAGTTTAAGATTTGGAATCTTTTGTTAACGCTGGAGGAAGTATGGAAGAAGAAGTAAAACATCGGTACAGGCAGGCTGGAACAACTGGAGAGCGGCCTCGGGAGTTCTTGTGACAAAAGAGTGCCGCTTAGGTTAAAAGGAAAATTTCACAAGACGGTGGTAAGAACAGCAATGCTGTATGGTACGGAAACAGCAAGCATGAGAAAAGCAGAGCAGAAGAAGATGGATGTGGCAGAAATGAGAATGCTTAGGTGGATGTCTGGGGTAACAAGAGTGATAGGATCAGAAATGACTACATAAGGGGGTCAACTAAGGTGGTGGAAGTATCAAAGAAAGTGCAGGAGGGGAGGCTGGAGATGGTATGGACACCTGTTGAGGAGAGATGAGGACCACGCTGGGAGACATACTATGGGAGTGGAGGTGCAAGGAAGAAGAAAGAGAGGGAGACCAAGAAAGAGATGGAAGGACTGTGTGAGAGGAGATTTACATGAGAAGGGAATTGATGAGGCAGAAGCGCAAGATAGAAATAGATGGAAACGGCTCATCCGAAACGGCGACCCATATAAAAATGGGAAAAAGCTGGGAAGAAGAAGAAGACTAAAGTATTATTTTAATTAATAGAGATTTTTATTCCCATATATACTCGTCATTTTCCTAAATTCGAATTTGACCTCTACATGCCACAAGGGCAGCTTAGCTTGGATGTGAATCCATTAAGAGAACTGGCAAAGTAGCTCAAAATCTGTGTCACAAAAAAAAAGCCATGCTTGCATCGTTACTCATTGTAAAGTGGTATGACTGGTTTTGATATGATGAAAAGTGTCTGGCACTGATTATTTTAGTATTTTTGTTTTAGCTCTGTAGTGCTTTCAAATACTAAATAAATTGATTGAGAAAATTTTATTTGGCAGCTCCACTTCCCACCCTTGCCCTTCCTCAAACGACAAGAAGGTTTGGAAATACTGCAGCAACTTGATGAATAATTTCTTTTACAACAGGTTTAGGAGCAAGCAACGGGAGAAGTATGCTAAGGCAATGGAAAACCAGAGATTGAAAATTGGTAGTGGGAATAACATTGGAGGTCTTACTGCTCACCCGTCCAAAAGATTGCAGGCAATAACTTTAGAACTGACAAAGTAAGTTTAGTAAAGCTTTTTGTTCAATGCAAAATTGTTGAATAATAATTACACTTTGCATAGAACATAATTACATTATCCATATTCACATTGTTAGTGATCATTAGAGTTTTTCTGGTAATCATTGAACCTTTAGTTAATCCTTCTTATCACTAGAGTCGAGAAGCAAAGAAATAAAAAATTTATTCTATTTTCTTTAGTGCACTCTTCCCTTATTAGGTACAGTAGCTATAGTCTCAGCTTGTTATGCATTAATAAAAAGTGTATTGATAATTTTTTGTGTATAATAGTATAAAGACTGATTTCAGTACCTGTACATACTTAACATATGGCGAAGATTGCAGCTCTGTATTCATTGTCTGGGAAATGTTGGAGCCTGCATTTTACATCTTGGGAAGATTGGACTGTTCTCAATTTGGGGACTGGGGGCTTTAGTTCTTATTCTGTCTGGATAAAGTTTGAGTTTTGCATTCTACAAGTGAGAAAGCTTTGGGTTTGTATTATTCATTTAGGGTATCTGAGATCTATCTCCATATTTAATACAATTTTTCCGTAGAAAAAAAATTTACCCACCTGAATAATTTTAATAATTTCATACAATCAACTTACCTGTCAGATATATACAGCTAAGACTCCGTCGTCCCCGACAGAAATTCAAATTTCGCGCCACTCGCTACAGGTAGGTCAGGTGATCTACCGGCCTCCGGCCCGGGGCGTCCAGGAACTAGGAAACCATTCCCGTTTTCTATCCATATTTTCTCTGTCGCCGGTGGTATCAACATGTTGCTATTACCTCCTGACTTAGATTCTTATTTCATCCTTTGATCATCGTTTATCGGCTTTTTGGTGACGTATCTGGATCGTGTTTTTGGCATCGCTACTGTGGACTGATTTTGGACTTGCTTTTTTGGAATTTTCTCAGTATGTCCTGATTCAAATGTGAGTGTGAGAATGTGTATGAATGTAGGCTGCAGGGTGAGGATACCGAAAGCTTCGGTTGATCCTCACACTGTATGTCGTAAATGTAGGGGGTGGGGTTTTTCAGTGTTCTGCTACTAATACTTGTCATGAATGCGAGGGATTAAATGCAGAAGAATGGAAGACTTTAACTTCTTATTTGAAGAAGTTAGAGAGGGATAGGGTTAGACGTCTGAAAGGTGTGAGTTTCAAGGCCTATTGAGGCCTTTTATTGATACTTTTATTCTAATCCTGATGATTTAGATTCTCCCTATGAATCTAAATCCTGATGATTTAGATTCTCCCAAAATGGCGGACTTACAAGGTAAGGCTAGTGAAAGTGAGCATTACAGTGAAGTGAGTTCTCCCAGTGTTGTGGAGGGGGCGTTTGATCGTCCCTGCGACGCTCCCAGGCCTAGACCTCTTCCAAGCTCCCATGCCCAGAGGGAGAAGGAAAGTCGAAAGCCTTAAGGAGGGGTCGTGGGGAATCCCCAACGGTCAGACGTCCCTTCAGCAAGCTCTGTTTCGTTGCAGGCTGCTCAAGGGCGCTTTAGAAAAAGCGTCCTACGTGAGTGTTCTCATCCTCTCCCTCTCCCTCACCTAAACGAGGGTGGAAGGAGTCGGATTTATCTAGGCCTCTGAAACGGCATTTGAAAGAAACCTGAATTAGATTCGAGCCCGGAGCGTTTCTCAGATGACGCCCCCTCCCTCGTCTATTAAGAAGGCGAATTGTGGCGTCAGCGTCACCCGACGGACGCAGAAGAACACTTTCTACATTCTCCCCCGATTGAAGATGACGTGGGAGAAGCTTCAAGGAAGATTATCTTGGCAGTACAAGAGCAACTGGCCTCTTTGGTGGGAGTGTTAGCGCTCGTAGGAAGGACGTTGCGCTTCCAATCAAGAAGTCTCGTCCTCTCTCCCCTGCGAAGCGAGAGGCGTCATGCAGACGTGAAGCTTCCAAACATATCGCAGAGGCTTCGGTTTCGAGAGCGAGATCGGGAGAATCTTACAGAAGACACTACGCCAGAGAGACGTGAGATGTCGTCTAGGCATGAAGCGTCATTTAAAGCTGCTTTTAGACGCGAGGCTCCAACCAAAATTTTGGCGCCAGTTAGGACGCCTTTTGACCGAGCGAAGCGGGTCTCCAGGCGCGAGGTCAGGTCCAGACGTCAGCAGCCACACAAGCGGGAGGCGTCAGCCAGGACGAACTTGGCGGACTAGAAAGCGTCATCCAAGCGGGAGCGTCCTCCATTTATGGAAGAGAAGCCTGGGCTGTTGGCGCCTTCCAGGACTATTAAAGTGGAGAAGAGGAAGGAATATCATTCCCTTAGCCCCTCTCCTATTAGCAGTTTGTCTCCTCCAGAGGAAAGACGAACTGAATTAGCAGCGGAGACTCATCTAGACCCCGAGTTAGAAGTAAACTCGGAGGAGGAGTATCAAGGAAGAGAAGGACTGTCGAACTATAAAGTTTTGACAGCCTTGCTTCTAGAGGAGTATGGAGACGACTTGACTCCTGCCTCTCCTCCTTCTCCGCGCTCTCTTTTCTTAGAATGAAGCCCGCCATTTCGATGAAGAGGGCTCTTCAGTCTTTAGACTCTTGGATGAAGTCGAAGAAGGAGTTAGTTTAGAACGGTCTTCTGCATGCCTCCAGCGAGACTAGCTAGTAAAAGAGGCATTTGGTATCAGACGGGAGAGAATATGGGTATTTCTCTTCCGTCTACGTCAGAAGCGGACTTTTCGACCTTAGTTGACGCTTCACGTAGACAAGGTTTGAACTCTGCCCGTATAACTTGGGGCATTTCAGAACTTTGGACCATCTCCTCAAGGGACTCTTTCATGTATTGGAAGTTTTCAAACTTCTTAGATTGGTCCCTTGGGGTGATGTCCAAGAAAGCCCATGATTCTGAAGGACTCGAACCAGAAGTCCTTCTGTGTATTTTGTCTTGTATAGACAAAGCGTTCAGGATGGCTCGGTTGAGATCTCCTCTTATTTGGAGCAGGTCTTCTAAAAAGAGGACAGTATATAGTGCCTTCCTTTTAACCAAAGCGGTCCCCACCTCCCACGCTCAGGGGAGGGCAGCGCTTCTGTACTCGCCTTTGTCGACTTTTTGTTCCCTTCTCAGTTAGTGAAGGACATTTCTCGTTCATTAACTGAGAAGGCGACTCAAGACCTTCTGACGCAGTCAGCAAGGAAGAAGAAACCTGCTTCTACTACTGACAAGAAAGGACCGAGTATATCAGTTCAGCCCTTTCGAGTGGCCCGACCTCCAGAGCTCCCGCAAGAAGGAAGGCTCCTGAGAAGAGAGGTAGGTCTGCCTTTCGTCCCTTTAAAAAGGGAAAGTGATGCTTCTCTCCTCCAAGCACCAGTAGGTGCAGGCTCCTGGGATTTGTGAAGGCCTGGGCACTTATAAACGCAGACGCGTCATCGATGTCTGTAATACGGAAGGGATATCGTATCCCTTTCCTGAAACACTCCTCCCTTACGTCAACACCGCGGGAACTAACAGCCAAGTACAAGGATCCTGTGCTGAGGGATACTCTTCGATCGATGGTGGAGCAGATGTGGGACAAGAGAGCAATAGAACTAGTACTGTGATCAAAACTCCCCGGGGTTTTGACAATCGCCTTTTTCTGGTTGCGAAGGCCTCGGGAGGCTGGAGACCAGTACTAGACGTCAGCTCTCTGAACAAATTGTTCAGAAGGAGAAGTTCTCGATGGAGACTTCTGCCTCAGTCCTTGCGTTCATTGCGACAAGGAGATTGGATGGTGTGTCTCTAGATCTCCAGGACGCCTATTTTCACGTCCCGATCCACCCTTCATCGAAGAAGTACCTCCGTTTCATGACGGGGGGAAGGATCTTTCAGTTCAGAGCCTTGTGTTTCGCCCTTTCCACAGCTCCTCAGGTCTTCACAAGCCTGATGAAGAATGTGGCAGGTTTCTTCACCTCAAAGGAGTAAATATCTCTCTGTATCTGGACGACTGGCTCATCAGGGCCAGATCAGAGAGACAGTGCTTGCAGGACCTTACGTTAACTTTAGATCTGATCAGAGCGTTGGGCTTATCTCGTGAACCTCGAGAAGTCGCAGCTGACCCCCAGACAGAACTTAGTCTATCTGGGGATTCAGATGGATTTCTCGGGGTTTTCGAGTTTTTTCCTTCGCAAGAGAGAATCGCAAAAGGTTTGCAGAAAGTCTCTCTCTTCTTAAGGAAGGAACAGACGTCGGCGAGGGAATGGTTGAGCCTTCTAGGGACCCTTTCCTCGCTCGAACAGTTCTTCCCGCTAGGAAGACTTCATTTACGTCCGCTTCAATTCTTCCTCAAGAGGTCTTGGAGTTGGAAAAACTGGACAAACTTTCGGACGCCTTTCCCATTCCAGTGGAGATAAGACCGCACTTGGAATGGTGGTTGCCCCTCTGAAAGAGAACAAAGGGATCTCTCTAAAAATCCAGAACCCAGACTAGTGTGTACTCCGACGCGTCGGAGAAAGGTTGGGGGAGCAACATTAGGCTCGAAGGACGGTGTCAGGCACCTGGGAACCAGCGCAGGTGTCGTGGCACATAACCTCAAAGAGCTCTTCGCCGTACACCTGGCTTGAAGAGTCCAGAACCTCGGTTTCGAATAAAGTAGTGCAAATAAACGTGGACAAACACCACGGCACTTGCCTACATTCGAAAACAAGGAGGGACTCACTCCTCGTTCCTTTACGAGCTGACGAAAGACCTTTTGCTTTGGACGTCTCACAGGAACATCTCCCTTCTTACAAGGTTCGTTCAGGGAGTAAAGAATGTGAGGGCGGACAGACTCAGCAGGAGGAACCAGGTCCTTCATACAGAGTGGACCCTACACGAAGAGGTGTGTCAAGATCTCTGGTCTCTGTGGGGGACCCCTCATGTGGATCTCTTCGCCACATTCATCTCCAAAAGGCTGGCAGTCTTTTGCTCGGTCGTGGAAGACCCAAGAGCTCTTATGGTAGACGCCTTCCTGCTGGATTGTCTCACGTAGACGTCTAGCTTTTCTCCATTCAAAATCCTGGGACTAGTACTGAAAAAGTTTGTGGCGTCAAAGAGACGAGGATGACATTGATAGCCCCCTTTTGGCCGGCCCAAGATTGGTTCACGGAGGTGGTAGAGTGGATCGTAGACTTTCCCAGATCCCTACCAAGAAGGATGGATCTTCTCAGGACAGCCACACTTCAAGAGGTATCATCAAAACCTCCCCGCTCTCGCTCTGACTGCCTTTCGACTATCGAAAGACTCGTCAGAGCGAGAGGGTTTTCTCGCGAAGTTGCAAGCGCGATCGCGAGAGCACGCAGAACCTCCACTAGGCAAGTATATCAGTCAAAGTGGGAGGTTTTTAGAAGGTGGTGTAGAACTAAGAAGTTGTCCTCCTCCACTACCTCTGTAGCGGAAATTGCGGATTTCCTTCTATTCCTGAGAGAGCAATCTCATCTAGCTGTATCCACAATAAAGGGATACAGAAGTATGCTCTCGGCAGTCTTCAGGAATAGAGGATTAGATCTGGCAGATAACAAAGATCTCCACATCTCATAAGGTCCTTTGTGACTTCAAAGTCTAAGGAACCGGTCCCTCCTAACTGGAACCTAGACGTGGTTCTCAAGTTTCTTTCATCCGAAAGGTTCGAACCTCCTCATCTGGCATCGTTTAGAGACATCACCATAAAAGAAAAATGCCTATTCCTATTATCTTTAGCTACGGCAAAGAGAATTAGTGAATTACATGCTCTGCAGGATAAAGTAGGTTTCAAGGGAGACTCAGCTATTTGCTCGTTTAAGACCCTGTTTTTAGCTAAGAACGAGAATCCCACGAATCCCTGGCCTAAGTCATTCGAAGTCAAAGGCATATCGAGTCTCGTAGGAAGAGAAGCAGAGAGGTCTCTATGCCCTGTAAGAGCTCTGAAGTTCTACCTTCAGAGAAAGCATCAGATGGGAGGTCTCTAGACAAGGTCTTTGGTGCGCGGTTATGGTAAAAGAACCCACAAGACTGATGTCCAAGAATGCTCTGGCATTCTTTGTGAGGAACGTCATTACAGACGCGCATAAGGTCTGTCCTGACGAAGAGTTTCGATCTGTTGAAAGTGAAAGCTCATGAAGTGAGAGCAGTAGCAACGTCTCTCTCGTTTCATAAGAATATGTCACTTAAAAATATCATAGATACGACATTTTGGAGATGCAAACTCAGTATTTGCATCCCATTACTTGAAAGACGTTCGTGTGTGACATATGAGAAGTGTTTTTTCTCTGGGTCCTTTCGTATCGGCGGATACGATTCTGGGTACGGGAGCCGACACCAATCCTTAAGTATATACTTTTTCTCTTTTTAGATATGGTCTAGAGTCTCTCTAACAAAGAAGGACTTGGTTTAGCACGGGCGGCCGTCTATGTTGTTCAGTAAGAGAATCTTGTCATATCTAATTAGATGAGTATAAAATTTTTTTTTTTTTTTTTTTGGGGGGGGGGGGAGAAAATTATGTATGTGTGCATAGAGTGGTTTTGAGTTATGGTTGTTGTGAAGAGTTAGGGGATAACTCGAACAATCTTTATTTCTAACATGTGGTTAGGATCAGGTGGTCGGGATTGGTGTGTGCTCCTTCATAAGGTGTATTGTTATATAAGTGGATCAGCACCCATTGACAAAGTCCTTTCAGGCTCTGCCGAGTAAGCGGATAAGACCCCTTCGGCAGACCCACAAGAACTCTTGGCCATAGATCATATATCTCGCTAAAGTTTCTTGAGTGATGCAGACTACTGGGCAAACACCCACGAAGTCTACCACCTATCTGGTAGGAACCAAGGTTTTATTTATACCTACAACATATGTTGTTTACCTGTCTATTCCATAAAGTAGCTGTCTCTTACCCTCCACCAAAGGGTGCCAATCAGCTATGTATATATCTGACAGGTAAGTTGATTGTATGAAAATGATATTGTTATGTTACAATAAAGTTTCATACATACTTACCTGGCAGATATATACAATTAAAGGCCCACCCAGCCTCCCCGCAGGAGACAGGTGGAAGAGAGAAAATATGATAGAAAACGGGAATGGTTCCATAGTCGGCAGGCCGGTAGATCACCTGACCTACCTGTAGCGAGTGTCGCGAAATTTGAATTTCTGTCGTGGACGACGGAGTCTAGCTATGTATATATCTGCCACGTAAGTATGTATGAAACTTTATTGTAACATAACAATATCATTTATGTTACTTTCAGGAACACTGAGAAAACAGAGTCGCTGTTTTCTCTCTTGATACCAGATATTGAACTAAGCAAAGAAGAGAAGCAGCTGTTAAGAGATGAAGCATCCTGCGAAATGAAAGAACAAAGTTCTTCATCTGAGACTGTTAAAGCTTCATCTCCCACTTCTTCTACAGAAAAGGACAAAGCTTCAACACCTACAGGTTCCACTGAAAAAGTGCAGGAAACTAGTGGGCAATATTCTTTGGGAGTGAAACGAGAAAAAGACAATTCTCTCATTGTTGAAGAATTGCGGACATTACGCGATCACCAAAATGACCTTATAACTCAGTTAATGACAGAACTTGCTCAAATGGAAAAAGAAAACATCCACCTTAGAAGCCAGGTTAGTTATTATCATGAAGGCTTTAGATTGTCAATCTCTTTTTGGATTTTCATAGATATACTTGTTTAATATTTTCATAGATATTCTTGTTTTCTACCTTCATTTGGTTTTCAGAAAATTGTGAATTCCTAGTTTTTAATTTTTCAGTTTTAGACTGACATGAACCCATTTGGCATCGTATTGCAGTCTAGAGGAAGATTGTATTTGAGACGTATTAAGGTTGGCAGCTCTGTTTTCACTTATTGTCTAGCAGCAGTAATTGGTTATACCAGTGTCTTGTCATTGTTACTAGTCTTTAATTTAGCAACATTGTAACTAAATGTACAAGAATTTTTAAAAAAGTAAAAAGCTGTTCTGAAGCAGTAATAATTCTAGGCCATAAAATAATATTATTTTGTAATTTTGTTTTTATTTACTAAGTATGAATACCACTTTCAACCAAACATACGTTTTTGTTATTGTTCAGTTTTCAGTTCATAAAGTATCAAGTACTGATTACTTATTGTTAATAAGCTAGGTGTTAGAATCTTTAGCATTTTCATTCATAGATCTTTAATGAACTATTATGTATTAAATAAGATCTAATATATTCATTAAGGCCAGCTTATAAGGGTTGATGTGCTTAAACTACCCAATATAATAATAATAATAACTTAGTGGAAGATAACCATGTTAAAATAATATTTTGTGTTATTGTTAAAGTATACACTAGCCTATCATTAAACATTGCAAAGATCTGCAACAACACCCCCCTCTTCCCTCCTGCCATATTTTCAGTTTTTACTTTGTATTATGCAATGGTAAATTTTTTGTTTTTTTATAATATCTATGCAGCACAGATTGGTTCTGTAGAATTTGTGAACTACATCTGCAAATGTTTTTTCAGGTTAGAGAATTGCAGAGCAAATGCGAACAGTATGAGGGAGAAAAGCGACGGATGAGGGCCATGGCTGACTCCAGTTGTTCACCATTTGTGTTTTCACCGCTGAGTGAATTCTCTCCTGACCCTCCAAGTTTCCCTGATCTGGCTCCCTTAGAGCTACCCCCTTTAGACTTCATGGACAACTGCGATAAAGAATGATAAGTAAAAAGTACAAACACTTCTACCATTGAACTTTTGAGTTGGAAAGTGATATCAGTGTAGAATCACTCAATATAGTTTTCTTCTGTCTTCCTTGACTTTTTAATATGCATGTATTAAGTCTGAATAAAAAATAACCATAACCATTCAAGTGGACACGTTAATATATTTCTGATTGTTCCATTTTCAATAAGCATATAAAAAATTTTATTTTATCTTTTATATCTTACAATGTATCGGAAATGCAGTCAATCCTTGATTATTTATGCAGTTAGATCAGTACACTACTTCTGTATAAAGCTGTTAATATTTGTGACTGAGCCTAGATATAGCAAGATATTGTTACAGTATTACTTGCGTATCTATTCTATGTGATAACACTGCCATTGCCTTTACAGAAAACTAAATACTGTAACTAGTAATTAGTAAAATGAACAAGTTGAGGTACACTACTGTATTTGCAGTTATTGAAGATTCTGAATATGCTATAGTTAGATTCATATGAATAGAAATACATTAGGGATTTTTTCAGTGGGCTTTATTCCATGTCTCTCAACATTTCTGATATTTTTTGTGTCCGTTTTATTATTGGGGCTCACAATTTGGCTGTTGATAAAGTTTTATGGTATATGTAGAGAATATTACTTAAATAGATGCAGCCAGCATTTTGGATGATCGATAATGCATAGTAAAACAAGGCAATGAAGTGTTTAATTGTGATTACTGTTTATTTAAGAGTGTGTATTCTAATGTCGGGGTGGGGTGGGTTCTTGGTAGAACAGTATATTCTATTTCAATATTTATGGTTGTTAGGTTTCTTGGTGCAAAAGTTACAAATTCAGTATGCCTTTAATCCTTAAAGCTCAGTATACTATATGTATATATATATAGTACTCATAAAAGAAATTTGAGGAGTTTTGCATAGGTTTCAATTGCAGAAACAATTTTTTAAAATTCTGGATATAAATTTCAGTTGATTTTAAACCCTATTAGTACTTAGAATGCTTTTTCATTTGTCAACAAAAACTTCGAAGAGGAAGTTACGGTGTTGTGGGAATATAGCTACAAGACATTGGTAAGTCAGATTATCTCAAGATTTCATTTGGCAAATGTATTGTTTCCCCAGGCATGATTTGTTTGGTAAAGAATTGCTTTTCAACCTTTTTCACTAAACTTTACCACTCATCCTTTATTCTATTGTCTTTTGTTATATCATCAACTGACCATTTAACCTTTCTGTTTTATTCATCAGAATCAGAGTCATTTCAACTCTCCTCTTCTGATGTAAGTGCCTAAATTTGCAAAGAAGCTTTAGTGTGTTTTTATTTTACTTGGGGAGAATTTCAGGTTAATTTATATACGTACTCCTTTTTAGACTTTCATGTTTGGTTTCTAGGCATCTCAGGGGGTTTTAGCAGTTACTTGTTGTGTTAGTGGAGTGTAGCTAACCTAGGGTTTTTATATTAAGATGTAGAGTTTGGTGGCGAAAGAAAAACATTGTTCTTCCTTGAGTAGTTTTACTTTGGTATAATTTTTTTTTGTTTTTCACAGTTGTATAATTTACTTTGTTTCACAAAGGTTATATATCTTGCATACTGCAAGTGTTGAGTATCACTTGAAGTTTATTTTATGTCTGACCTTACCTACTGTACCAGCAAGAGTTGGTGGCACAGGTGATGTTTGTGTAGCTACGATAGGAATTGTCCTCTGTGCCTGGAAAACACACTGTAGTTGTAGACACTTGAGCAAAAGTCACCAGTTTGGCAACTATGGCCTGGGACCCTGGTGGTGGATTAGTTTACCATGAGTCATAGCAACAGGCTCTTGGTTTATTGTTCATTCCTGCCGGGAACTGACTGCTTGAAAGTTCAGATAATGAACCCTTGGGATAAACTAGAAGCTTTTGCCTTTATTCCCATGACCCTTCTGGGGAAGGTGCTGGATGAATTTTGTTGACCAGCAACATCAGTATGACACTGATAACCCTCATAGCCCTTTGGTTACTCAGTCAGGCAATTTTCATAGCAGGCCAAGTGGAACATTGGCAATATCCAAATAGCATTTTTGTATCAGTAATCAAGAGCAATAGGTTAGCTTTGTTGCAAGTTTTGAGGCCAAAGGAACTGATCTGGTAAAAGCTCCCAAGTGGGAACTTTTTAAATCTCCACTTGAATCATTGTAGCAAGCCACTTTTTTGCATCATACTGTACTATCTTTGCAGTGAGTCAGTTAACTTCTTGTTTAACCAGCTAACTTTATTGCAGGCCCTAAATATCATTGAAAGGGGATCATTCTACGTCATATTTTGCCATGATGTCCGTCTTGGGCTATTCTCAGGAGAATGAGGCTCTCCATAGTCCAGAGTGGTGGTACAGTGACAAAGGGGGAAGACAATCATTTTAAAGTTGATGGAGACATGAAATAAGAGCCATTTTTTATTATATATATTAAATGTAATCAGGATAGTATTAATATGGTGTGTTGGCATGTTCATGGTGTTTCCAAACCACGTTAGTAAAATTTCACTTAGTAGAAATGGTTATAAGTGGATAGATGATTCAAAAATGGATAGATACTTATTAGGACTGGTGGGAGCAGCAGGATAAGTTGTCCCTGCATCTGGGGAGGCTTCCAGGCTCAGAATTCTTTTGTCATTCCCACAGTCCTCATCTCATTCACCCATTATGGCATCCCAGGCAAGTTAAGGGTTATCTGTTTCTGTATTGCACATAGGTAATATCTCCTATGAGGATACCATTAGAAATTTGTGTGGATCAATTTTTTCCTTGCAACAGGCTTAGTGAGTAATTGAAGAAAGAGATATTGTAAACAAGTACTATATTCTTTTCACAATGTCTAGTGTTACTAAAATGTAATTAGGCTTAAGCCAAACTCTTTCAGTCATACATTTGAAGTATTGTTAGAAATACAGGTTTCCTGTTTCTCCTCCCAGCCCCATATTAAGCGCCTCAGCGGCATGGTTGGTATGGTATTAGCGTCCCACCTCGGTGGTTGTGGGTTCGATTCTCGGCCATTCCATTGAAGAGTGAGAGATGTGTATTTCTGGTGATAGAAGTTCACTCTCGACGTGGTTCGGAAGTCACGTAAAGCCGTTGGTCCCGTTGCTGAATAACCACCGGTTCCATGCAACGTAAAAGCACCATACAAAAAAACCCAGCCCCATATTCCCATTGTCAGATGTGCAGTGACACAGACTTGAGTTGGATTGAAAGGCGAGATCTACCTTCTGCTCCACATGTGCTAAATACTCACACATTGATAACTCCTCTTCAAAGTTTTGTCTGTGTATTTTCCTTGACCTATAAAAAAAGCATTATTGTTTAAGCTATGATATAAAATTTATTTGTAGAAGTCCATATTTTGTTGAGATAAATAGCTCTCCATGCAATTTCATATGCTCTAGTATGAGAAATTTGGTTACTAGAAAATGGTGATTAAATATTTTGCATAGTAGTATATAAATGATAAAAATGGCATAAATTACAAATGCTTCTTGCCATGCTTTTTTTTTATATAATGAGTAAATAACAATAAGATTGGTTTGTGGTAAATTTGGTTAATGGTATAGAATAATTTCAGTGCCACTGTTGAGTACGAACACATGACATAGGTGAATGGTCTTAGACCATCCTTCACCTGATCTACGCATGCGTTGCCAGATATCACAAGATTCCTTGCTTTCTTCTGTTTTTTAACTGGATACCAGCTAGGCGCAAGAAATTATCCTATTGTTAAGACCTTGGGTTTGTAGCTATAAAAAATACAAATTGTCTTAGAAAATTTGTCATATTACAAGTTTTAAGTGTCCATGTTTTTGTGTATTTAAAAGGTCTTGGTTAGTTACTGTGTAAAGATTAGAGTACTTGTTGCTCGTAAGTATATTGATTTACATTAAATTTTTTTTCATGTTTTGTGAAGTTGATATACCCTTATCTTAGGCACATTTTTGTTTATTTTCCAAATACTGTAGTATGTGCTGTTCAGATAGCTGTAGTTAATGCAGTATATTTAGTTTACTTTGCTTATTATTTGTAGAAGGATGCACTGTAAATTGGTGTTTTGTGCTGCTCAGCTGGAAAATTGAAGGAAATATCATGCATTTTGTTATTTGAAATTGCTTATTTTGTTTTTTTTGTTGGTTGTTCTGAATTACATCTTACCTGGAGGTATAATGTTCTGAGGTACTGAAGCATTGTTTGTCAAAGATTTGAGATTGTTCTTTCAATATTTTGTTGGGTTTGCAAGTGAGGTCTTTCCTAAGTTTTTGGGATTTTTTTTTTTTTTTATATACAGAGAAAAATGTGCAATACTATATGTAAAGGCATACATCCTTAAGTCTGGTTATTTAATAATGAAACTAATAAACTGGTTTCAACTATTAATTCATGATTATCCATAGCTTTAAGAAAGGTTGTATTTCCTCAACATATGTCATCCTTCTGGTACAAATGAAATGATTACAGCAAAACTTTTCTGTCATTTAGTATTTAATGTTTTAGTATGCTGAGTTCCCGTGGCAGAGGAATTCAAGTTGCTATACTTTGTAAAGCAAGACTTTGGTCGATTGTGCTTTATGTCAAGTTCATCCAGGATGAGAAGGGTCTTCATTTGATTTTACATTGTTAACCTCTTTCCTCTTTTGTTTTTGTGTTGTGTAGGTTCTCAACGTTGAGATACTTTTTTTGCCTGCATTCTTTCCTCTTAGTGACAACTCTTTGATGATGATGTAATTACCTAGAGATATCAGGTGATCTGTAGTACAACACAGATTATCAACAGGTGAATATTTTTTACTGAAGAGATATACTTGTCAGTGACTTTCATCCTGCCTTTGAAGAGAGATGAGATATTGCAGTACTACCTTTTAAGTTGCAGGAACTTTTAACAAGTCATATTTTGTATAGTTGTTAAATTGGTCTTATTGCTCAGTAGTGTTTGTAGTTGACTGAGCTTTGAATCATGAAAGATATTTTAATGCAGTCTAGTTTTGAATCATGAAAGGTTACTTTTAATGCAAATCTAGTTTTATATTTTGCACTGCACATGGTTCTGGACTGATGTTCAGTTTATCATGAAACCATCACTTTGTAAGGAATTTATTTTCTCATGTTTATTACTGCAAGATTGTTGTATGTGATGATGACAAAGTGCTTACATATATGCTTTTTATTATTATGTCTAGAGCACTAGCCATATTAAGAAATGCTTCATGTGTAATTGTAGATGCTTAATGAATGACCTTTTCATTTCTTTTTGTTGAGGCCTTTTTATGCTCATAAGTTTTTGCTGTTTAGCTTAAGGCTAACTAAGCCAAGGTTCAGATTATTTGATCTTGATTATTGATGTTTGTGAGCTTTAAATAAAATTTGGATCCAGTTTTGATAATGTAAATTCTTGTGTACATTCAACCTGAGTTAGTTATTTAACCACTTTCTGATTGCCTAAACATTTGAATTCAGTCCTATATGGGATGATTATTTGAAGGAACTACTACATATATTTTTTATGGACACTGATTAATGGAATTTATTGAAATTTAATTTTTGAATTGTGAGTACTGCACTGTATATTTTTAGAATGCAGTGTTCCCATTTCATAACCTTTTTTTTTTTTCATTGGTCTGCTAGTTTTAGGCATTTTCTTGACCTAGTGTCTAAATTTTGATGTAGATTTTTAACAAATTACAGTGCAGATAATCTTGCAGTTATTTTTTTTTTTTTTTTTTTTTTTTTTTTTTTTTTTTTTTTTTTTTTTTGTTTTGAGATTTACAATATACACAGAGTGATAGCTGAATATTGATGAAATACGTATAATTCTTCACTTTACTATAATTCTTCACTTTTACTAAGATGGTATGCAATAGTAGTATATAAGAATATGGGATTTAAAATATATAAGAAGGTTTTACATGAAGGTCCCATACTTTAATTGCTACGAAGGATACCTTACTTCCCAGTTTTGATTCATACAATATCAAGTTTTATGAATAAATGATTGGAAGGTTCCTATACATAACTGTTTACTAGAAATGCATACAAATTATCTTTATTCTAGTTTAATTTATGATGTGTAAGGTGTAGTCTTTCATTTGGGCAGTTCCTTAGGAAGTGTGACCTAAGGTATATTTTTCTTATTCTCTTATAGATAAATTGTGTATACAATAGCCTAAAATAAATTGACTTTCCATAGTCCAGTAAAGTTAAAGTTGATAAATTTTCAAACTACTTGATGGTATTGCATGTGCCATAACTGAGCAGCTAGATACTCTATCAAAACTTAACATAATTTATCAAAACTTAACATAATTTAAACATTCTATTTTATGTCTTCTTTTGTTAGTGGGATGTTTAGGTACTGCCACAACTGTTGCCGTTGTTCATTGTGCTGTTCATCTTTCAAAGGTCTGTTGATGACAAAGTTCAAAATTTGTGACATTATTCAGAAAACTATTCTGAAATCTTGTGATTCTGGATAATGTTATGGAAAGGGAAAACGTGTACTATTATTCCTGACTTGTTTAAAACAATGTAATTTCTCTAAAACTATACACAACTGATTTATTTTGGTGAAGTATTTTTTAATGGCATGTGAATTTGTAACTTTTTATAATGATATTGCGGTATGGATGCATAAATAAATGTTATCACATAGGAAATTATGGTATGAAAGTCAAACTTTGAATATGATTCTACTTGATGGTTTAGTAGTTTTAGGAATGCTGTCTGAAACTGCTGTGCATTAATCAATACTTTTGCTGCATCTTTAGATGTATTGCAAGTTGAAATTTTTATGTGAATCCATTTTAGAGTATATGGGTATTGATTGAATTATGTTCTAGAGCTTTTAAGCAATTTTTTTCTGTGATTTTATGGGTATTCGTAGATGTGAAAGAAATGTTTACGCAGCATGCACAATTGCAAAATTTTCGAGATGAAAACATTAATGAGTACTGTATAGTGTAATGTGCAAGCGTTTCTTTATGATGTTTTTGTGCATAAAACGGAATATACTAAGTAGGAGAATTGAGTGCATTGTGAATGAAAATATAAGGATAGATATGTTTATTGCACTGTGTGGAAAATGTGTCATTTTTGTTGTAGTTTTATTTTTATATTTTTATTTTATTTTATTTTTTTAGGTTTGTGCTTAAAAATCCAAAATTCCAATTATAGAAATTTATTTCATCAAATTAATATTAGTAAATTTTTCGAACAATGTGTTTAGAATTTATCTATGTTGGGGACCATGTTTTTAGGCTTCAGTGCAGTTCTGTTTGCTAAATATCAGGTCTTACAAGACTGTTCGGTATAAAGTGTACATAGGTTTGTATTTCATCTGTAGATTGAAATTGTTGATACATTTCCATTTTTTTTTCTCATATGATTATTAAGATTAATATACTGTAATGTATAACACTTGTTACTTTATACTTAGGTCACACATGTAAACTCAAAAAAGATGAAATAATAATTTTTGTTGTAATTTATGTATGTTATTTATATCCTTGTTGCCACCCACCCCACTTGTCTTCTAGCACCTTGCAGTCAGACAGGAGCACCTCACCCCTGCCATACCAAGCAACATTGTCGTTGTGGAGGGGCCTCAGGGCTAGGGACCAAGGCCTTATGCTGAGGTGGGGGTGAACCATTTAGCCTTCACCTGGACCCTCCCCCACCCTACTTAGAGTGTGAATGTCCATGTTGCGAGCATAGAAGACCATTTTTGGGGTAGTCTTTAACAGCCTCCTGGATGCCATAGGGTAGTCTTGTTTTTCTATTTTTTGGCTTTACTCCTTTATGGAGGGCTCTCAAGGAAAAACCTTGCAGCCTAGACTCCAGAAACCATGAAGGCCATTGAGGATTGGGCTACATAAATCAATCCTTTATCACAATCCCAAACCCAACCTCACCCTCCACCTCCTCCCTCACAAAATATGCTACTGTCCATCATACCACTCTTAAGGTCCACAACCCTCCCACTGTCCTCCCCGCCCCTTGCCAACTTGCACAGAACTGCTACCTGTCTCCTTACCCAACCAACCTTCCACTCAACCTCTGTACAGAGAAAAAGTATCCTTGACCTTGCCTTCCTAACCCTCCTCACCTTTCGACTTCCCTTCTACAGATGATGACTCACCTGTTATTCCTGACACTCAACCGTCCCTACTTCATACTGAAGACAGTTCATCCTCACTAACAAACGTACCTCAAACCATATCGACTATAATCTCACATGGTATATCTCATTCCCTTTAAGGGGAATGCTTACTCCATAAGACCCCATTACAGGCAGTCTCCAGTTATTGGCAGGGGTTCTGTTCCCTGTGGGGGTTGCGAATAGCAAAAAACCATCATTAACCGAAACTCGGCAATTTGTGGCACTTATGGTGCAATGTGATTTTATAGAGCTAGACAAGTACCATAAAACTGGATCGATGAAACCGGGGGACTGCCTGTATATAAAGTAAGTGCTTATGGCCACCTTATGATGAAATGGATTTGCTAAAAATTTTTACCACTTATTCTTCAACTAATAATGAAACTTTTTAAATAGGGTGAAATTTTTTAAATGGAGAAATTCAGAAATTTGACTTTTAAGTTAATCTTTTTTGCATTTGAAAAAAATTATGGCATCACTTTGAAAATAGTATGCATAAAAAAATAAATTCCCTGTATGAAAATAAAGATATATAATTATGGTACTACACTGTAAAAGTTTCACTGAATTTGGTTAAGTCTTCTTGGAGATACAAGAATTCAATTTTTAAAAACTAAGTTTTGAGAAAGCAGCAAAAAAAATTATGCTTATATTAATGATATGAAACTATAACAGTTAGAAGGCTGATTTTTGCATAACAGCTATTTTGTCATAGAAATATGCCCTTAAATTTACAAAATAGCGCCTCAGCAGCGTGGTTGGTATGGTATTAGCGACCCACCTCGGTGGTCGCGGGCGGTTCAATTTCTCGGCAATTCCATTGACGAGTGAGAGATGTGTATTTCTGGTGATAGAAGTTCACTCTCAACGTGGTTTCGGAAGTCCACGTGAAGTTGTTGGTCCCGTTGCTGATAACCACTGGTTTCATGCAACGTAAATGCACCATACAAACCTCTTATCACACGCCAGATTCGCGCAGACTCCACCTTCACGGATTTTTCTCTGGAACATATACCCCCATTACTCGTGGAAAATTTTCCTATTCATGGTATTTTTCTATGAGAAATATCCACAAATTCCTGTTTTTCTTTTCTTATCAATTTCATCATGAAATCACATTTTGTGGTAAAACTATTAAAAAAAATGGGTATAAACATTTTAAGTGGGTTTTTCTTGAGTTTTAACTCACAAAATAGGCAGTTTTAAGCATTTTAATAGGGGTTTCAAGTATTTCCAGGTTCTAGTTATGCGTTGGGGGAGGGGTGTCTGGGACCCATCTCCTGCATATACAGGGGTACACTGTAATAAAGTGAATAGAAATGTGATTTCTTGATTTTGATATTTTACCAAAAATTTGCATTTATATTTTTTTGTAAGTTTGCAAATTAATTTGAAATTATGGCAGTTAAAAAGCTGAGTTTTGCGCTAAACTCTATATTTCATCATAGTATAAGAAATACTATGCCCTGAAATTTATAATATAATCAAGTGAATAGGAATGTGATTTCTAATTTGAATTTATATGCTATCAATACATTTTCTTCATAGTCTGTAAAAAATCATAATCTTTTAAAGTAAACTATATTTTTCCTAACTATATAAACCCAAGGTCCTTACAATAGGAATTACAAGCAGCATAGCTGGGATTACGGCCTTTAAAATTTAACTTTTAACAGGTGGTTAGGCTAGAGTAACTACCAGTCGAAAGAGCAAGGAGTGCCCTGCCTCTGACACATTGATTGAGTCTAAGAACTGCAAGATCAAAAGTCACACCTCTGGGCCTTTTCGAAATGAGTGTGGCATCGTAGCTCATATGAAAAGCAGTGAAGAATATAAAGAGTTGGAAGCATTAAGACCAAAATACGAGACGTTCCTTCCTTATCGCCCACATCTCCCCTCCCCTTGCTAGAGGAAGGAGGGGTCTTGCTTCTATGATTCTCATAAGAAAATAGAAAGGAATCTGGATGTGTAGGCTTACCACATCAAATACCTGACCAGCCAGTGTAAGTTCGTGTCCCCCTTACCGTAGGATAGATTCAAAGTTCAAAGGTAAATTCTGAGCTACCTACCTAATTACTACCGCCGAGCCCCGAAAACTAGCGTTAAATTGTTAATAAGCAACCAAACTACTAGCCTATAGGAAACTATTTCTCGCTAATACCCGCTGTGTCACTATTACTTACATTAACCATGAAAAATAGTAGTAATCACGAAGGAAAACAAATCTTACCTAGATCAGGCATTGTGATAGATAGATACCTATCCCAGAAGATTACTTGTTACTATTTGTTTGGGGTGGGGTCCCTCTTTTCCAGCAGGGAGCAGCAACCTATGTATTTTAGATTAAGCTGGCCTTATGCCAGCACAGGCATAGTGTCAGCAATCAATTGAGGGAAATGCAATCCGAGAGGCAATGCGTCACATTTCGTGGCAGAGTAGAAGGAATTCTCCTGGACCAGAACTAAACACTCAAATCCCGATGGTTTATGACTTGAGTAGAGTAAAGCCGAGAGTTGTTACGACTTGTTACCTACACTTATATACTTTATACATTTCTAAAAACACTAAGTAAAATTATGTAAAGAGATACAATATTATATGTATACTAGTTTACATAGTTTATTCTGTAATACGACTATGACGAGTTCAAATATCGAGGTAAATAATTTGTATTTACTTGATTTAATATTTGTTATAAGAACGCATCGATCCTATGTAGAAAATGGATGATTTTATTA
>NC_061093.1:60399463-60409463 GCF_015104395.2 Macrobrachium nipponense | reverse complement strand
GGAATGGACCGGAAAGTCCTAATTCTATATTGGTAGCCCCTTTCAAAGTCATTCATTTCTAATTACTATGACATCTTTTATCGATCTGAACTGTAAAATCCGGCTGCACTAAAGTAATCTCTCCATTGCTTCCTTATTTTGCAGAGATAAATTAGAAAACATTTTTGATTCTGCAAGGATCTGCTATTCAGTCATTCACTATAGTAGATTAACATCAACCGTGCATCCGATGTCTAGGCCAGTCCCTTACGACGCTCCTGATTGGCTATTGATAAGACAATCACAGGGCTGGAAACTCTCAGTCTCTCTCGAGAGTTCACATAGGCTGGATGTATGTTCCAAATCTCCTTGTGAAAGACTTATCCCTCAGGGAACTCTCGAGAGAGACTGAGATTGGTTTATCAACAGCCAATCAGGAGCGTCGTAAGGGACTGGCCTAGACATAGGATTCACGGTTGATGTGGATCTACTATAGTTGCCCGTTTCGTATTGTTATCTTTAAATAAGCAGTCTTCATTTCTGAGCAGTCGCTCATATCCGTTTATCTAACAAACGACGAAGCTTAATTAATACAACAGTCTTCAAGAAACGAGCAGCAAGCGACACCATGAAGGCCGAAATGCCAAGTGCACATGACATGCAAATTTGGGCGTAGATGCGACCTGCTTTTCCCTCGAAGTTCTATGTGACCCAGAGGGGAGTATTTTCATTATTCATGAAGTCATCTTCACCCTTTCTCTTCGAGAAACGCAAGATAACGACGTCCTTTCTTTGTTCACCGAAGACGAACACCCGTAGATAGCCACGTTGCATACTAAGGTGCCAAATGAGATGGGTTCTGGAGGAAAGGTCAGAAGGTCAGCAGAGACCCAGGTGCCTCCTGATGTCGCAAGGGACTTCACAACGGTGCCAAATATAAAAGGAAGAAAAGAAGAGAGAACGAAAAGAAAGGGGAGGGGGAAGGAGGAATGAAACGAACTTTGATTCTCTGATACAAGGTATGTTTTGCAACTATTTTGGTCATTACCAAATTTTCAAAGAATGTCAGACGTCAACGACAGGCACCGTAAGGTGTTCGTAGATATATATCTCAATAAAACATCTAATTTCACTTCTTTCTTTCTTCTACTCTTTTCTTTCTTCTTCTTTTCTTCGTTCTCTCCATCCCTTCTCAAGTTAAAAATCTAAATTCGTAAACAACTTCCTCACAACTCGGCCTCCAACAAGAAAAATCGCAAACATAAGTTACCGTTAATTCTTCATTTCCACCAGAGCGCTGACTCTGGCTACCTGATCAAAATATTTCCTAGTTCGAGCTGCAAATTCTTCCTCTTCTTCTTCTTCTTCTTATTGTTCTTCTTCTTCCGACAGCAGTGTTTGCATAACACAGGTACATCGACAGTTTCTCAACTTTCCTCTCCTTTTTTCCCTCCCTTGTTAAGCTTCCGGCTGCTCTGGAACGGGAAGCAATTTAGACATATGTTGAAAATATAATAAAAGGGGAAAAAAGCGGTTGAAATTGTTTTACCTTCATTTTTTTTTCGGAGAGGTAAGTGATGTTTTTCTACTTGAGATGTTACCATAGCAACGCTGGCGTTCTGAAAACCCTCTCATCGCCGTTTGCACCAAATCGCTAAGAGTTGGGGCGCCGAGTTTCGTTAATAAGTTGATTGACAAGGCTGGGGCGTTAACACTTTGCTTAACATCCTCTTTCGTCCGGAAATGAGATCGAAGTGGTGTATGAATTCGCATGGCAGAGGTTCCTTTGGACGGGGGACCTTTTCTATGGTCAAAGATGCCACGGAATATTGGTAATTCTTGGTGAGTTAGTTTTCTCCTCACAAACATTTCATTATCTTTGAAGATATTGATCTAGACTTCCTTTGGGTTTGGGCCCAGCTATTCTTTTCTCTTGCTTTCTTCAAGTCTGGGCTAGCTGAGGCATGACGCTATGATCAGTCTTTACGTCATAAAATTGCGATAATTCCCGAAGAGCCAACACGTAAATGAATGAGTGAGTTACGTATCTTTAACACACCTCGATGAACTTGTTGTCTGACCCATTTCACTCACGACAGATTCACAAAGTCTGTTACAAGATTCGGTAACTTCTTAAACTTATTCAATTTATTTACAAGTGAGGACATCTTGCCTTAAATGAGTTTTACTGCACTTCTATCCGTAGTGTTTAATCTACAAAGCCGCATGTCTTCTCTTACATAAGACTTGAATGAATGCAGCATTCTCACATAAATAATCTCGAATATCTTCGCCTCTGAGGCTTGATAGACAGATCCAGGTGTCTCGTCGATCCTGAAGTGGAGATGACAGGATTACTTTCGATTTACACAATTCAGAGTAACGGCTTCCAGCGTTTTATGGTTCGTCCGCTACGCCCTGGTCAATGTGAGACGATCGTTGGGCATTCGGCCGTTAGGGGGGTCAGGAGCAGCAGCTTCTTGGATGGTCAAGTCATCTGGATATAAATAGAATGAGATGGGGGTCAAAGATGGGAGGAGGGAGATGAATGGAAGGGAAGAGGGTTAAGTAGAAAATAAGACATAGAGAAGGAGCAGCAAATGAAAGAGAAAGAAAAATGGATCAGGAAGACGTGCCGCCAGTCCCTGATGATAAAGTAGACTTCAAGGTCTGTAGAAAAATAGGAGAAATAATTTTGTCTTTTTTAATGTTACAAAAGAGGGAGGAAGACGACGCATTGAAGAGAAGAGGGTTAAGAGGAAAAAAAAGGCTTAAGTAGAAAATAAGACATTGAGAAGGAGCAGCAAATGAAATAGAAAGAAAAATGGATGAGGAAGATGTGGCCAGTCCTGATGGTAAAGAATTCAGGTCTGTAGAAAAATAGAAGAAAATACATTGTCTGTTTTTTTTTTTTTTTTTTTTTTTTTTTTTTTTTTTTTTTTTAATAAATCAATAAAACCATTGACAGGACCTTAACCACCGATGGCACGAACACAGGACCATTAAACATGGAAGCCGAGAGGTGAAAGTTGAAACTATTCAAAGATATAGGCTGAGGCGCCAAGCAAGCAGCCACGCCCTTTCCTTCGAAGGCATCGTCTCTCTCTCTATCTCTCTCTCTCTCTCTCTCTCTCTCTCTCTCTCTCTCTCTCTTTCACTGTAGAAGACAGAATATGAGTAAAATAAAGATCTGAATATGACGAGTGGCATTGCCATATCTTCGTCTCTTTGCGAATCTTTCTGTGTCTGTCTGATTGTCTGTCTGTCTTTGCATCAAAATCAAAAGGAAAAGAAATATAAAGTATCGTACATTATATCCCAATAGATTTCTGACACATTACATGACAATCAAACGAATATACAATATAGGCTCCTGTGTAAACGATAACGCTTCTCGTATTACGGTTGCACTACCCAGAAAGATGAGATAGAGAATATCAGAATACACACTGTACTTCGTCCCAGAGTTTTAAAGAGAAAGCATGCAATAAACATAAGCGCGATACAAAAAATCAAGAAGAAAATATTAAGGAATATTTTCCTTTTACTGTTACGAAATAGACATGCACAAAAATGTCTCTTGTAGTAAGATTTAGGAACAGAAAAGATCAAGAAGAAAATATGAGGGAATATTTTCCTTTTACTGTTACGAAATAGACATGCACAAAAATTACTCGTGTAGTAAAGATTTAGGAAGAGTAATCAAGTTAGAGACAAAGAAGCATAATCCTAGAAATACAGAGAAATGAACAAAAAGTAAACAATAAGAAAAAAAAAAGATTCCTAAAAGAGGCCGGTCAGTTTGTGATGGGATTTTGGAAATGCTGTCCACAAGTAGCTAACCAGTTACACAAGATTGATCTTATTACCATTTAGGATCTTGTCTGGCAGGTAAGGTACCTCAGACAGTTAGGTCAAACCTTACGAAATCATTCCGAGATTAAAGAGCGTAAAAATAAATTCAACAACAGAAAGAATGGCATGCCATCCGAAATTTTCAAATTTGAATTGAATTGCCGATAGATAACCAGAAATATGAGTACGTCACCTTGTTCGTCATTACAGAATGGAGCTCATATCTTTTTACAATGTCCAGTGTAATTGCCTCAAGGAATACCCAATTACAAAATAGAGGTCATATCATTTTACAAAGTCCAGTGTCATTGCCTCAAGGAATACCCATACATTTTTAATCCAACACAATGATCTTCGTGAAGTGATAAAGAAAGGTAGACCCATCCTGGAAAACTGACCCAAGTTGCTCAAGGGATGCCAAGACAGCCTATAATCCATCACCTCGACTATAATTATGCTGGTGTCCCACAAGCTCCTTAGTGTCCCATACCTGGAGGGCAGGTAAACCATGAGCTCCAAAAGACCCATTGAGGAATGAAGACCTTCGGAATCCCAAATCCCAAATGTCACTAGTGGAGCTACAAAGTCGTAAAACTTTCATGGCACAATATCGCTATGATAGGAGGCGCTGCTGTCGCCGACGTGAAGGGTAATGAGGGTGGGGGGGGGGGGTTGGGGGGGGGGGGGTTTGTTGATTAAAGAATAGATGAAGGACTGAATTAATTAATTAATGAGTGGATAGGTCAAACTAGGGATTCATTCAGTGGTAAATGAAATTAAGCAGCTGTTTCAAATGTGCAGAGATATAAAGAAAACGGACAAACACGAACGCGGCAAGCAAATATGCACACATCACATACGTGTGTATATATATATATATATATATATATGTATATATATATATTATATATATATATATATATATACACACATACATACATACATATATATACGTATATATATACATAGGATATATATATATATATATATATATATTATATATATATATTATTGTATGATATATATACGTATCTATATATATATATATAGATATATATATATATATATATATATATATATACGTATATATATACATACATATATATATATATATATATATATATATATATATATATCTATATATATGTATGTATATATATACGCACTTATATGTATTTATGTATGTATGTGTATATATATATATATAATATATATATATATTATATATATATATATATATATATACATACTATATATATATATATATATATATATATAAAGTATATATATATACACACACGTATGTGTATGTGGCATATTTGCTTGCGCTTGTTCGTGTGTCGTTTTCTTTATAATCTGCACATTTGAAACAGCTGCTTAATTGTTTTTACTTTGATTTTTAATTTTAAGACATTTTTAATATTTGTGAGTTCCTTTTATCATTGAATGTTATTTTATGTGTCTCTTTGTCTTTTTACAGACTGATGATGCACAGAAGTTTTATGTGCGAAACGTTTTCGTGTAAATAAACCTGATTCCTTTTAATCGTTGTATCATGGACACCTTCTGAAGCTCCTATATGAATTTATTTAACTGAGCTCTATATATATATATATGTATGTATGTATGTATGTACGTTATGTGCTATATATATATATATATATATATATATATATATATATAAATATATATATATATATATATGTATATATATATATATATATATATATATATATATATAAATATATCATATATATATATATAATATACCCAGAAAGAGAAATTGCTGTTATGTCCTAAAAAATATAAATGAATAAATAAAAACTCCTGAAACATGTAAGGATGACACCGTTTTTGAACCTGATGTTTTGTGGCGATATGGTTCAGTAAACATTTGACCAGAAAGAAATTTAACCTCTGGTAATTTCCTCCCTGCAAATTGTTGGACTTTGGTTTTATCTGGAACTACTTTGTTGCTGGTTTTTGATAAAAGTGTCGTTACACCAGCACCGGCTCTTGCTTGCACGAGTAGCCACCAGGGAAAGTATCTTTGACTGGTGATTCATGCTTGCAAAAGAAGACTATTGCGATGGCTATTTGTCTGTCCGTCAGCACCTTTTCTGTCCCCCACCCTTAGATCTTGAAAGCTACTGAGGCCAAAGAGAGGCTGCAAATTGGTATCTTGATCATGACCCTCCTCTCATCAAACATCAAATTGCAGCCCTCTAGCCTCATTATTTTCCTTATTTTAAGGTTAAAGATAGCCATGAGTGCTTCTGGGCACTGCAACAACGCAGGCCACCACGGCCTGTTGAGATTTTGTCAAGGGCCCGTGACTGAGTATCATACAGCATTATACGCCAAACCAAACCGATTGCCCCGAGAAACTTCGGGAAGTATTTTTTCACTTGTTTTACTGTTGATTTCACAGAGATCTTATAGGTACATTTAAACCTGAATTGCTTTATTTTCTCCCTGAATCATTTGCCTTTAACACATTGCAATGAAAACAAACCAAATAAAGCCTTGGTTCCACAGTGCAAAAACATAGGTTCCTGCGAGAATGATAGAGCCTTTCATATCCATAGTAAGAGCGTACAAAGAGAGGAGAAGCAGACGTTCAAACGTATATACAACGAACTGGCTGGTATTTCCATAGACTATGATGAATGTCAAATGAATTCAACTTTCTTCATAACCCTTATTTTAAAAGAAAAAATTATTCATTTTCACCGACTCCTCTGGAATGCAAGTGATTTTTTTTCCTTTCTCTCTTCTCGTTTCGCGGGAAGTTCTGGTACTACAACTTTGCTATCCATAGCTTTCCCCATTTCGATCGATCTCATGTCGAAAAACGCTCCTTAGCACCCCGATCCCTACAACCCGCCGTCACGTTTTAGGTCTTTTGTTGGGAGCTGGGTCACTGGGGTGACCTAGGCCATATAAACTGCCAAATGGAAATCATTCAGCTTGGTGTAAAGTATCGTAATTTTTTTTTTTTTATGAGAGAGAGAGAGAGAGAGAGAGAGAGAGAGAGAGAGAGATTGGGAGAGAGAGAGAGTTAGAGAGAGAGATAACATTTGCTAAAACATACAAAAATCTTTTTCATATTCTTGAAAAGAAGTCTGTTGCCAAAGCAATCTGACTGCTCTATCCACGTTTATGCTTTAATCGCTGTTTTGGCCATCTTTATCTGTTAATTACTTTCAACCATATTTTACTATATTCTTTTAGTTTCGGTTTTTATCTTTTTCGTTACGTGTAGTTTTCTAAGCAGGAGATAAGGAAAAACACTTAATAAATTTTTGTATGAATTTTTGTTGTTCGCCTACTTATTAGAAAAATAAGTGTTCTTTAGCGAAATTTGCCCAAAAAGTCGTGCAGTATATATTATAGATATATATATATAATATATATATGATATAATATATATATATATATTAGATATATCTATCTATATATAGATATATATCTATATATAGATCTATATATAATATATTCTATATATATATAATATATATAATATATATATATAGTATATATATATATATATATATAATATATATAGATATATATATATATATCCTATATATATATATATATATATATATATATATAACTATATATATATATATATATCTATATATATATATATATAATATATATATATAGATATATATATATGTATGTATTTTTCCTGGCATTTCAGAGGTATATGCCTATCGATTATGGTGTTCCTCGGTAGATATTCTTAAATTTCTGTTTCTGCAACTACGACACCTCTTTCGGTCCGGCGATAGTGGACATCTATTCTTTTTGAGTTGTTTATAAAACTACCCAAGATGGCTTTGTCTGTCCGTCCGCACTTTTTCTGTTCGTACTTTCCCTGTCAGCACTTCTTCTGTCTGCCCCCATATCCAACCGTCAAACATACCAATATTTTACAGCCTCTAGCCTCAGTAGTTTTTGTTTGTTGTTTTATCTTTTATTTTCCTACGGTTAAAAGTCAGTCATAGCCGTGCGCCTGGCAACGATATAGGACAGGTCACCCACCGGGCCGTTGTTTTGAAGTATGAAGGGGGCCGTGGACTCATACAGCATTATACCAAGACGACCAAAAGATGGATCTATTTCGGTGGCTTTGATTATACGCTGAACAGAAAATACGGCGCATTTTTTACTTGTTATCTCTTGTCATCTGCGTCAGTTCTGTAGCTTGTATTACCGTTCTGCTGGCCGGAAAGAGTCCAGAGGTCCACAACCAGGCTTTTTTTTTTTAACCCTGAAATATTAACCACGTGCATGGGTCACCTGAAGGCAAGTGTCTGTGCTGCTAAAAAGCCATTCAATCTCAACCGACCACCAATTGGCTGTTTCTTTCCTGCAGTCACTCGCAATATTCCGTTTATATTTCTCCCTCTGTCTTCCTCTCGTTCTCCGGCTTTCATGATTTTCCAGCCAGGCATAAACTCTCCAAATGGCAGCAAATAAAATTTTTGCAAATATGGGCATACATAATTGCTTCACATTACTTTATAAATGCACGCACCACACGGCGTACTTAAATTCTATCAAATAAGTTTAAAATGCACGCAGAGTCATAATATTCTGCAATGGTACAGCAGAGAAATAGTGCTAACTAGAAAATATTCACTAAACTATCCACAGGCTCACACTAAAAGTGTTGTACATCCTTTCATGGACGTGATTTGTGCCTAATGGCCAGGTTATAAACATGACAGCCATTTATTGTCCATAAACTTGTAATTTGCGAATAAAAACGTAGTCGACGGCTTGTACTTCATCGCCCAAAAATGTCAGACAAAAATGTCAGGTCTTGAGAACTTGCAGTCACCAGTTCAGGATGGCTCAGGTGATAGGCAGAGATTTTTGCATTTGTAGCGGCACCTTTTAAATTTTATGGAGAATCGTGTATGCACGATTATATATATATATATATATATATATATATATATATATATTATATATATATATATATATATATATATATGTTTTGTGTGTGTGTGTGTGTGTGTATATATATATGAAAATGTTAAGGTACTGTACTGTAAATTCTCATAAATGTTAGGTGAAATCTACAATGGAATTCCCGTTACGAACAGTCAATTTAATATATATATATATATATATATATATATATATATATATATATATATATAATATATATATATATATATATATATATATATATATATATATATATGACTGGTAAAAAATGTTCTGTAACAAACAGAATTCCATCTAATAAACGGAGCCCATAAAAACACCAAAATATAGAGAAAAAACAAAAAGTACAATATTTCAGAGACTGCTCTCCCCTTTCAGGTAGGGAGACAACAGCTCTGAAATATAGTACTTTTCTCTGTGTGCGTGTTGAGTGTGTGTGTGTGTGCGTGTGGAGTGTGTGTGTGTGCGCGTGTGTGTGTTGTGTACAAAACTTATAGCTTTCGTCCAACTGTTGTGGACTTAATCAAGTCACAGTAGGTGGACTAAAGACTATAATCTTTTTATATATGTATTTTTAATACAGATGTTTTGTAATAGGAATCATTGTGGATTTCACTTAACACACACACACATATACATATATACTGTATATATTTTGTTTACCTCCATTAAATAGCTACACACACCGCTATCTTGTAGGCATATCTATACCAACTTTGGCTGAAATTTCCTAATGCGTTTCAGAATTAAGCTGGTACATACGACGCACTCACATGCATACATCCAATTTTGTTTTATACATATAACAGATTTAAAACTATAATATATTATTATATATGAAATAAAAATGTCTATTATTATATATGAAAGAAATATCTGTAGTATAGATATGAAAAAATATCTTGCAAAACTTGAAATCATATTTTAAATTATTCCTACTCTCTCGTTTTTTTTTTTTTTTTTTTTTTGACAGCACCATCTTTCTTTTTTTTCATCTTCAATGGTGATGACCCTTTGGTTTTTTTTATTATAACGACTTTTAGTTCTAATATGTATTGCTGTAAATCAGTCACTGTTCAAATGAACTATTGATTAACAGCCAACTGATTCTTTTATATCAGACGCAATGGTAAGTAACAGTTATTTGCTGTGGGCACTTGTTAGTTTTACCTTAGAGCTCTAATATTTTTGACAGATG
>NC_061093.1:60391963-60396963 GCF_015104395.2 Macrobrachium nipponense | reverse complement strand
AACCTCAAAGTAGCTCATTTGAATCCCTCTCCACTATCTCCACAGTCTTTATGATACAACAAAATCTATACCCTTTTTATCTCTGTACTCTTGACTACACTGGGCACAATACCTCCCATTCCTGCACGGTGCCCTTTCATCTTTGCCTCACTGAGTGTCACAACTGCTGACACAAATCTTTTTCTTCTTCTTTCCCACAGTTATCCATACATTTAAGGGTGGTTGCCTGATGCGCTTCTCCTCCACTGTCTTCTATCAAAGGCATCACCCTCACAAACCTCTTCACTCCATATCTTCCTTCGCTTATCTCGCCATCTAACGATCTGCATCATTTTCAGTCAAATCGCTAAGGACTGGGGGGTGTACCATAGTTCTATTAAGAAGGTATAACCGGGATTTTCACGCCTAGTCTATGAAAAGAGTTTTGTTATGGGAGTATAAGGTACCTTATGGGAGAGGAACTCTGGGTAATTGGGTTGCGTTACCTATGGTGGGAAGAAATACCCAAACAATTGGCAAGATCCCCCCGACCCTCTTCCACTGAAGAAAGTGACGACCACGAACATCACGTCTGTCAGATGAAGAAAAAGGAATATTTATAGCTTTCGTGCTTCCTTATGACAGTCACCTAATGGCCAAGGACGTGAGGTTTGCATTACAGTACACATACCGATATTTGTAAAAAAAAAAATTAACGAAAGGATAAAATATCAAGTGTGAATGTGTTGCAGGAAAGAAGGGATCAACAATGTTGATTTTCGTAAAAACAGTATATGTATATATTATGTATATTATTGTAGTATGTATATATATATATAATATATCTATATATATATATATATATATATATATATATATATATGTATATATGATGTGTGCATGCGCTTGCTCGTGTGCATATACACATATATATATTACCACCAAAATAGTTTACTGTTATTTGACCGTAGCCAGGTGAATTTCAAGGTTAGAGAGGAAACTAAAAATGTATAATGTCGATAGTGATTTATAATTTTTTTTTTTCCTCTAAAATCTGTGCGTCAGTTTCAATATTACAAGAATTAAGATTCTTATCGTAGAACTATTAAGAATGGCAGTCGTCATAAAACATCGGGTACAGAAGAGGAATTTATCACGATCCAGAGACTGTATGCCGACAGTTAAAAAAAAAAACTATTCATCAAAGGAACTGTAGTGAGATATGAAATAGAGAGAGACACACAGTACCCTCAAACATTGGAAACAGGAGTGAGTCATAGCATACATAAGACTAAATAATCATACCAGAGAGAGAGAGAGAGAGAGAGAGAGAGAGAGTCACGAGAGAGAGAGCAGAGAGAGAGAGAGGACATACACTAGCTAGCAGGGGGAGTCCTTTCCTCATTCTTAAAAGAATTCAAAATGAGTCAAATTAGTCCCCACAAACTCAACCTTCCGCTGCCACCTGTCTTTTGGCGGGTAGCTTAACAGAGGCAGGCGTCCTCTGTCTGTAAAACGGATGGCCATAGCAACGCTCTCACGTTTGTATTTTTTTTTTATTTGTCAGGAAGGAAGCGAAATCGGCTTCAACCCTAGTTCCGACTATAGAACAAGAAGTTGTTGGTTCTTCAGCCCCGCTGCCGTGTCAAGGTGAAAAGGAACAGGTAACTGAGGAATTTCCCATTTCACAGGAGGGACCCAGTTGGCATGTTTCTGGTCAGACTGATTTCGCAACCGTCCTCAGGAGTTTAGTCTTGATACACATTACTTTACGATTATGTGCAATGGGAAGTTACGTTCCAGATGCACCGAGACTCACGTGCGCTTTCCCTGTCACACCCGTATGGCACGGACACACACATAATATATATATATATATATATATATATATATATATATATATATATATATATAATATATATATATATATATATATATATTTATATAAAAATATGTTATGTTACTGATGTTCATATCAAAATGTTGAAAAAGCAGTCAAAATAAAAACCTACGCGTTTCTGTAAAAATAAAAGTCAAAATAAAGCAAAACAGAAAAATTATGGTGCATAATCTGGTTTTCCAATCCAATGATACATAAAGTTTATTGCTACAGGTTTATTTCGAATGCGCAGTAAAATGTAAAGATAAGACATTTTTCTTTTTATTTTCTTTTGGTAACTTACTCAGTGATATTTTTATGTTATGGATAGAGTAGTAACGATAACGCAATTTTAATAGTTAAATCAATTGCACGTTATTGTGGTAGGTTAAAAAACAATACAACACAAAATTAAATGCCAAAGCCAAATGTTTCTACACTTTAAGGTAAAAGATAAAAAGTACGCACCAAAATTGAGTTAGTAGAAGGAAATAATTTCTTTGCATTACACAAAACTACTATAAATAATCTCTTCAATGTTTTATACTTTACATATATTGATTTCAGTCATTACTCAGTGAGTCATATTACCGTCACAGTATGAGTGCACAACTTTATCTATAATTGTTTTAAATTCAATACACACATTCTCATATCAAGGCACCTTGAACATTTAAAAGAAAACAGACTAAAAAACTTTTGGGCATCAGATATAATTTATTACCCTGAAAATTTGATCTCAAAGCAGTAAGACCTTTCAAAATACAAATAATTAAAGAGCTTTTTTTATCAGAGAGAGAGAGAGAGACGAGAGAGAGAGAGAGAGAGAGAGAAGAGAGAGAGAGAGAGACTAGTTACAAACCCAGAAAAAAAGGTCTAGTATACAGCCAGAATTTGTGGTCAGGCAAGTGAAGCAAATAAACTTAATTAGTGCTCGGGAAGACGTTAATGGAATCATGTCTAACTAACCATGGTGAAGCAAGCACGTGAAGCAAGCAATGATTGCAGTTAACGGCCCTTTCATGAGCCCCGAACCCCTAGAGCTAATTATTAACGAGAAAAGATAAAAAAAAGGAAAAATAAAGTCATAAAAACAATTAGCGAACAGGATTCTACATTCTCTAACGTAGTCGCTAATGCTGTTACTATCAATTCAGAAGGAGCAAACGTTTACATTGATTTAGTGTAAGATACTTTCAACTTGCAGTGTAAATCTAATGCAAGTGTGAAAAATAGATTTAGAAGAATAGACACTAAAAAACAGATAAAGATTCATGGAGAAAAATAAATAAAATATACACATAAAAATTGCAATAGAAGGTAAAGAAAACAGCTAACGGCATATTCAGATTCAACGTCGAGTTTCTGCATCTCTGTAAGCTAGGATGAACAGTTGCGAACGAACGAAACGGCATCATTGCGATGCATTATTTAAATTACTCTACTCACAGAAAGGCCCATGGAAACACCTGGACTACTGGAGCTATTATTTTAATTACGGGGCCGTTAAGTACGTGGGTATTTGTGAATGCTTCTCTATTTTTTACTACCTAAGGAAGACATCAATTATATCTTGAAGGATTTAGCGCTCAATTCGAAAATGAAATTTTGTTACCTCGAATGGCTGATATTAGTACTCAGTCATTTTAGGAAGACGTCCGAAGAAAAATGAATTAATTTACCAAATATAAAATAGTCAATTGTCGTTTTCAGTTGGCTCGCTCAATTTGATTTGTTTCATTATCACTTTTTTTCGTGTTTATGGTATATGCAGGATAAGTTGACTCTAGGTACAGAAAAGATGGGCTGCAACTCCGGTATCTGTACCTAATTGCTTTTATATTAAGTTCTTTCTTTTGTGTTTTCGTAAAAAAATCCCGTAATGTTCCTCAACCCACGTGGATAGTCATATAAATGTGTGTATAGCGACAGACGCCAGCTATTTGTACAATTTTTAAGGTACTTAAACTAATCATTTTAGAGAAGGTTTGCAGATTTAAGTTTTTGCATTTTTATGTAAGAAAGCAAATACAGCATCTCCTTAGCTACAAAGCATCTTAATTAAATATTCTTTTGATTCTGATTAAGACTGATGGCATAAGGGTGATTTATCATCTCTCTGTCTTAACAGAAATAAGAAGTCAGATTTAACTTTTTGCCTTTTTTATGTAAGAAAGCAAAAAGAGCGCCTACATAGCTAACAAAGAATTTTCATCAAATATCTATTTGTTTCTGATTAAGACTGATGACATAAGGGTGACTTATCATCTCTCTGTCTTAACAGGAACAAGAAGTCAAATTAAAATACAGGTCTAAGAGTTCAAGAACAGCGAGAAACACACTTAAAGCGTAAAACGAATTGAATGTACTGAAAGTATATGTAAAATAGGATTATAAATCGAGACATGATAATATTTTTTTACGTGAACTTCATATTCAAGAAAAGCGCAATGGAGCATCAACACTCGAAGAGCAATTACACCATAAAACGATTTCGACTTAAAACACAGCATCATTTAAAGAAAAGTATTATCCGATCTTCTTAAGATGAAATCCTGATAATCATGTTTTGTGTGATTCATTTTTTATCTCTTCCAGATGCTTGTGTTGCTTAATGAGGTACTTAATTTCGTACCCAAAGACTTCGTTGATATTATTGTTGTGGTTGTTCTTGTACTTCTTCATTTTATTCAAAGTTATGAACAGTGAGCAATAAAATGATTACCTAGAAGAATGGAATACACATTTCAAAACCACTTGTGTTAGAACGGAACTAAAAATCTTATTTTCTTCTGTCAGTGCGATACAGTCATACATACACACGCTCACACTATATATATATATATATATATATATATATATATATATATATATATATATATATATATATATACATACTATATATATATATATATATAATACTATATATATGTGTGTGTGTGTGACAGTAAGGAGGGAGTTTCTTTTTTTATGATCTCTGGCGGCAATGTAACACGCAAGCTTTCACATCTCACATTCAATGTTTTAACATTTCTCTTAAATTTTGGAATTCTAACCTCGCGTATTTTTTTTCTCTAAATTGCACATACATACGTACATATGTATATTCATATATACATACAAACACACACGCACATATATA
>NC_061093.1:60375819-60391463 GCF_015104395.2 Macrobrachium nipponense | reverse complement strand
GATAGGTTAGGTCAGGTGGTGTTTTTAGCTTCGTTGCCCTCACAGTATCGTCAATATGGTCTAGTCACATTGTGGTCACGCTCCGTTGACAGATCATCTAGAACTCACCAGCTATATAGGTAAACATGCTGGAGACTAGTAAAGCAGAAGCAGACTTGGGTGACAGTAATCACGAAGTCAGCTGTGCTAACAGGTAAGGAACCAAGATGTCAATCATCTGCATGTAATTTGTTTCCTAAATCCTTCTATTCTGTCCCTTCCCACCTCCAATGGTGGGATTCAGCTATATATATATCTGACAGGTAAGTTTCATGAACAAAATGTTATTGTCATGATACAATAAAGTTTGTTCATACTTACCTGGCAGATATATATAATTAAGTACCCACCCACCTCCCCTCAGGGGACAGTGGTATGAAAAATCTGAATAGAAAATGGGAATGGTTCCTGATATCCGCCTCCCAGCGGCGGGAATGGGTACTAACCACCTGGCCGCCCACTGCGTGTGCCGGGAGTTCTGAAATTCTGTCGGACTTCGGAGAATACAGCTATATATATATCTGCCAGGTAAGTATGAACAAACTTTATTGCATCATGACAATAACATTTTTTTATAAAAAGGTAACGAAGATTGATCGTTTAATGATCCCTATAGTGCAGAATATTCCTAATCATTACATTCATAATTGTGACTATGTGTAGTCATAGGTTGCTGGAATATTACACCATTCTTTCAGTAATGGTAACTGCCAAAAAATCAAGACTAGTTAAAACTGTTAAATCTATATATTTATTACTTAATAGATTCACTCTCAATTATTTTGCTGAAGGAAGACCAGAACTCATATGCAGATGCCAGCTGCCTATGATTTTTTTCCATTGTAGGTTACTGGAGACTTGAGCAGCCATGGTCATTTATATTAGTAAGTCTAAGGGGATGCAGATTTCTCCAGAAGACAAATAATTGTAGCTACCTCAAAGTCCAAGCCTGTGCTAATATACACTAAGTTTATAAAAAGTATGAAGGCCACAGAGTTGAAAACAATGTAGCATTGCAGAAATACTGCTTTTCTGCAAGTGGAATGTTTCATTCATACCTACCCAAACTGCAATTACCAAGTACAAGCAGTCTATAGTAAATAGTTTTTTACTGTACACATGTATGCAATGTATATTGTACTGTATAATGAATATACTAATCTAAGATGACCTAGGATGATTAGGGGTGTATTTCTGTTTGAAATTATATTAAATTGTTTTAGTATGATAATTTAAGGTATATTTTTGTTTGAACTATCAAATTAAGCATGAAATGTTAAAATAGACAGTTATAAGCACTTTAATTTTAGGGGTACTGGGTATTTGGCATTTTTAGAGGGGATTTTTGCATTTCCGCAGTAAGGTCTGGAACTTATTCCTGCATAAAGTTGGGGATCACTGTACATATAATTTTTTTCCTTTTTCCTTTTATCCAAATTAAAGTATGTACTAAAGTATCATTTTAATTAATAGAGATTTTTATTCCAAGATATACTCGTCATTTTCCTAAATTTGAATTTGACCTCTACATGCCACAAAGGCAGCTTAGCTTGGATGTGAATCCATTAAGAGAACTGGCAAAGTAGCTCAAAATCTGTGTCACAAAAAAAAAAGCCATGCTTGCATCGTTACTCATTGTAAAGTGGTATGACTGGTTTTGATATGATGAAAAGTGTCTGGCACTGATTATTTCAAAAAGTTTTTTTTTTTTTTTTAGCTCTGTAGTGCTTTCAAATACTAAATAAATTGATTGAGAAAATTTTTATTTGGCAGCTCCACTTCCCACTTGCCCTTCCTCCAAACGACAAGAAGGTTTGGAAATACTGCAGCAACTTGATGAATAATTTCTTTTACAACAGGTTTAGGAGCAAGCAACGGGAGAAGTATGCTAAGGCAATGGAAAACCAGAGATTGAAAATTGGTAGTGGGAATAATATTGGAGGTCTTACTGCTCACCCGTCCAAAAGATTGCAGGCAATAACTTTAGAACTGACAAAGTAAGTTTAGTAAAGCTTTTTGTTCAATGCAAAATTGTTGAATAATAATTACACTTTGCATAGAACATAATTACATTATCCGTATTCACATTGTTAGTGATCATTAGAGTTTTTCTGGTAATCATTGAACCTGTAGTTAATCCTTTTTATCACTAGAGTCGAGGAGCAAAGAAATAAAGAATTGATTCTATTTTCTTTATTTTCTTTAGTGCACTCTTCCCTTATTAGGTACAGTAGCTATAGTCTCAGCTTGTTATGCATTAATATGTATTGATGATTTTTTGTATTGGTCTGTTCTCAATTTGGGGACTGGGGGCTTTAGTTCTTATTCTGTCTGGATAAAGTTTGAGTTTTGCATTCTACAAGTGAGAAAGCTTTGGGTTTGTATTATTCATTAAGGGTATCTGAGATCTATCTCCATATTTAATACAATTTTTCCGTGGAAAAAAAAAAATTTACCCACCTGAATAATTTAATAATTATGTTACTTTCAGGAACACTGAGAAAACAGAGTCACTGTTTTCTCTCTTGATACCAGATATTGAACTAAGCAAAGAAGAGAAGCAGCTGTTAAGAGATGAAGCATCCTGCGAAATGAAAGAACAAAGTTCTTCATCCGAGACTGTTAAAGCTTCATCTCCCACTTCTTCTACAGAAAAGGACAAAGCTTCAACACCTACAGGTTCCACTGAAAAAGTGCAGGAAACTAGTGGGCAATATTCTTTGGGAGTGAAACGAGAAAAAGACAATTCTCTCATTGTTGAAGAATTGCGGACATTACGCGATCACCAAAATGACCTTATAACTCAGTTAATGACAGAACTTGCTCAAATGGAAAAAGAAAACATCCACCTTAGAAGCCAGGTTAGTTATTATCATGAAGGCTTTAGGTCGTCAATCTCTTTTTGGATTTTCATAGATATACTTGTTTAATATTTTCATAGATATTCTTGTTTTCTACCTTTATTTGGTTTTCAGAAAATTGTGAATTCCTAGTTTTTAATTTTTCAGTTTTAGACTGACATGAACCCATTTGGCATCGTATTGCAGTCTAGAGGAAGATTGTATTTGAGACGTATTAAGGTTGGCAGCTCTGTTTTCACTTATTGTCTAGCAGCAGTAATTGGTTATACCAGTGTCTTGTCATTGTTACTAGTCTTTAATTTAGCAACATTGTAACTAAATGTACAAGAATTTTTTAAAAAGTAAAAAGCTGTTCTGAAGCAGTGATAATTCTAGGCCATAAAATAATGTTATTTTGTAATTTTGTTTTTATTTACAAAGTATGAATACCACTTTCAACCAAACTTACGTATTTGTTATTGTTCAGTTTTCAGTTCATAAAGTATCAAGTACTGATTACTTATTGTTAATAAGCTAGGTGTTAAGAATCTTTAGCATTTTCATTCCATAGATCTTTAATGAAACTATTGTGTATTAAATAAGATCTAATATATTCATTAAGGCCAGCTTATAAGGTTGATGTTGCTTAAACTACCAATATAATAATAATAACTTAGTGGAAGATAACCATGTTAAAATAATATTTTGTGTTATTGTTAAAGTATACACTAGCCTATCATTAAACATTGCAAAGATCTGCAACAACACCCCCCTCTTCCCTCCTGCCATATTTTCAGTTTTTACTTTGTATTATGCAATGGTAATTTTTTTTTATAATATCTATGCAGCACAGATTGGTTCTGTAGAATTTGTGAACTACATCTGCAAATGTTTTTTCAGGTTAGAGAATTGCAGAGCAAATGCGAACAGTATGAGGGAGAAAAGCGACGGATGAGGGCCATGGCTGACTCCAGTTGTTCACCATTTGTGTTTTCACCGCTGAGTGAATTCTCTCCTGACCCTCCAAGTTTCCCTGATCTGGCTCCCTTAGAGCTACCCCCTTTAGACTTCATGGACAACTGCGATAAAGAATGATAAGTAAAAAGTACAAACACTTCTACCATTGAACTTTTGAGTTGGAAAGTGATATCAGTGTAGAATCACTCAATATAGTTTTCTTCTGTCTTCCTTGACTTTTTAATATGCATGTATTAAGTCTGAATAAAAAATAACCATAACCATTCAAGTGGACACGTTAATATATTTCTGATTGTTCCATTTTCAATAAGCATATCAAAAATTTTATTTTATCTTTTATATCTTACAATGTATCGGAAATGCAGTCAATCCTTGATTATTTATGCAGTTAGATCAGTACACTACTTCTGTATAAAGCTGTTAATATTTGTGACTAAGCCTAGATATAGCAAGATATTGTTACACTATTACTTGCGTATCTATTCTATGTGATAACACTGCCATTGCCTTTACAGAAAACTAAATACTGTAACTAGTAATTAGTAAAATGAACAAGTTGAGGTACACTACTGTATTTGCAGTTATTGAAGATTCTGAATATGCTATAGTTAGATTCATATGAATAGAAATACATTAGGGATTTTTTCAGTGGGCTTTATTCCATGTCTCTCAACATTTCTGATATTTTTTGTGTCGGTTTTATTATTGGGGCTCACAATTTGGCTGTTGATAAAGTTTTATGGTATATGTAGAGAATATTACTTAAATAGATGCAGCCAGCATTTTGGATGATCGATAATGCATAGTAAAACAAGGCAATGAAGTGTTTAATTGTGATTACTGTTATGTTAAGAGTGTGTATTCTAATGTCGGGGTGGGTTCTTGGTAGAACAGTATATTCTATTTCAATATTTATGGTTGTTAGGTTTCTTGGTGCAAAAGTTACAAATTCAGTATGCCTTTAATCCTTAAAGCTCAGTATACTATATATGTATATATATATATAGTACTCGTAAAAGAAATTTGAGGAGTTTTGCATAGATTTCAATTGCAGAAACAATTTTTTTAAATTCTGGATATAAATTTCAGTTGATTTTAACCCCATTACTTAGAATGCTTTTTCATTTGTCAACAAAAAGCACTGATGAAAACTTCGGAGAGGAAGTTACTGTTGTGGGAATGTACAGTACATATAGCTACAAGACATTGGTAAGTCAGATTATCTCAGATTTCATTTGGCAAATGTATTGTTTCCCCAGGCATGATTTGTTTGGTAAAGAATTGCTTTTCAACCTTTTTCACTAAACTTTACCACTCATCCTTTATTCTTTTGTCTTTTGTTATATCATCAACTGACCATTTAACCTTTCTGTTTTATTCATCAGAATCAGAGTCATTTCAACTCTCCTCTTCTGGTGTAAGTGCCTAAATTTGCAAAGAAGCTTTTAGTGTGTTTTCATTTTACTTGGGGAGAATTTCAGGTTAAATTATATTCTCCTTTTTAGACTTTCATGTTTGGTTTCTAGGCATCTCAGGGGGTTTTAGCAGTTACTTGTTGTGTTAGTGGAGTGTAGCTAACCTAGGGTTTTTATATTAAGATGTAGAGTTTTGTGGCGAAAGAAAAACATTGTTCTTCCTTAAGTAGTTTTACTTTGGTATAATTTTTTTTTGTTTTTCACAGTTGTATAATTTACTTTGTTTCACAAGGGTTATATATCTTGCATGCTGCAAGTGTTGAGTATCACTTGAAGTTTATTTTATGTCTGACCTTACCTACTGTACCAGCAAGAATTGGTGGCACAGGTGATGTTTGTGTAGCTACGATAGGAATTGTCCTCTGTGCCTGAAAAACACACTGTAGTTGTAGACACTTGAGCAAAAGGCACCAGTTTGGCAACTATGGCCTGGGACCCTGGTGGTGGATTAGTTTACCATGAGTCATAGCAACAGGCTCTTGGTTTATTGTTCATTCCTGCTGGGAACTGACTGCTTGAAAGTTCAGATAATGAACCCTTGGGATAAACTAGGAGTTTTTGCCTTTATTCCCATGACCCTTCTGGGGAAGGTGCTGGATGAATTTTGTTGACCAGCAACATCAGTATGACATTGATAACCCTCATAGCCCTTTGGTTACTCAGTCAGGCAATTTTCATAGCAGGCCAAGCGGAACATTGGCAATATCCAAATAGCATTTTTGTATCCGTAATCAAGAGCAATAGGTTAGCTTTGTTGCAAGTTTTGAGACCAAAGGAACTGATCTTGTAAAAGCTCCCAGTGGGAACTTTCTAAAGCTCCACTTGAATCATTGGAGCAAGCCACTTTTTTTGCATCATACTGTATCTTTGCAGTGAGTCAGTTAACTTCTTGTTTAACAAACTAACTTCATTGCAGACCCTAAATATCGTTGAAAGGGGATCTTTCTACGTCATATTTTGCCATGATGTCCGTCTTAGGCTATTCTCAGGAGATTGAGGCTCTCCATAGTCCGGAGTGGTGGTACAGTGACAAAGGGGGAAGGTGATCATTTTAAAGTTGATAGAGACATGAAATAAGAGCCATTTTTTATTATATATATTAAATGTAATCAGGATAGTATTAATATGGTGTTGTTGGCATGGATTCAAAAATGGATAGATACTCATTAGGACTGGTGGGAGCAGCAGGATAAGTTGTTCCTGCATCTGGGGAGGCTTCCAGGCTCAGAATTCTTTTGTCATTCCCACAGTCCTCATCTCATTCACCCATTATGGCATCCCAGGCAACTTAAGGGTTATCTGTTTCTGTATTGCACATGGATAATACTATCTCCTGAGGATACCATTAGAAATTTGTGTGGATCAATTTTTTCCTTGCAACAGGCTTAGTGAGTAATTAAAGAGAGATATTGTAAACAAGTACTATATTCTTTTCACAATGTCTAGTGTTACTACTCAAGTGTAATTAGGCTTAAGCCAAACTCTTTCAGTCATACATTTGAAGTATTGTTAGAAATACAGGTTTCCTGTTTCTCCTCCCAGCCCCATATTAAGCGCCTCAGCGGCGTGGTTGGTATGGTATTAGCGTCCCACCTCGGTGGTTGTGGGTTTGATTCTCGGCCATTCCATTGAAGAGTGAGAGATGTGTATTTCTGGTGATAGAAGTTCACTTTCGACGTGGTTCAGAAGTCACGTAAAGCCGTTGGTCCCGTTGCTGAATAACCACCGGTTCCATGCAACGTAAAAGCACCATACAAAAAAACCCAGCCCCATATTCCCATTGTCAGATGTGCAGTGACACAGACTTGAGTTGGATTGAAAGGCGAGATCTACCTTCTGCTCCACATGTGCTAAATACTCACACATTGATAACTCCTCTTCAAAGTTTTGTCTGTGTATTTCCTTGACCTATAAAAAAGCATTATTGTTTAAGCTATGATATATAAAAATTTATTTGTAGAAGTCTCCATATTTTGAGATAAATAGCTCTCACTGCAATTTCATATGCTCTAGTATGAGAAATTTGGTTACTAGAAATGGTGATTAAATATTTTGCATAGTAGTATATAAATGATGAAAGTGGCATAAATTACAAATGCTTCTTGCCATGCTTTTTTTTTATATAATGAGTAAATAACAATAAGATTGGTTTGTGGTAAATTTGGTTAATAGTATAGAAGAATTTCAGTGCCACTGTTAAGTACGAATACATAGTGATCATAGGTGAATGGTCTTCGACCATCCTTCACCTGATCTACGCATGTGTTGCCAGATATCACAAGATTCCTTGCTTTCATCTGTTTTTTAACTAGATCCAGCTAGGCGCAAGAAATTATCCTATTGTTAAGACCTGAGGTTTGTAGCTATAAAAATACAAATTGTCTTAGAAAATTTGTCATATTACAAGTTTTAATTGTCCATGTTTTTGTGTATTTAAAAGGTCTTGGTTAGTTACTGTGTAAAGATTAGAGTACTTGTTGCTCATAAGTTTATATTGATTTACATTAAATTTTTTTTTCATGTGTTTTGTGAAGCTGATATACCCTTATCTTAGGCACATTTTTGTTTGTTTTCCAAATAGTATGTGCTGTTCAGATAGCTGTAGTTAATGCAGTATATTTAGTTTACTTTGCTTATTATTTGTAGAAGGATGCACTGTAAATTGGTGTTTTGTGCTGCTCAGCTGGAAAATTGAAGGAAATATCATGCATTTTGTTATTTGAAATTGCTTATTTTGTTTTTTTGTTGGCTGAATTACATCTTACCTGGAGGTATAATGTTCTGAGGTACTGAAGCATTGTTTGTCAAAAGATTTGAGGAGATTGTTCTTTCAATATTTTGTTGGGGTTTGCAAGTGAGGTCTTTCCTAAGTTTTGGGATTTCTTTTTATACAGAGAAAAATGTGCAATACTATATGTAAAGGCATACATCCTTAAGTCTGGTTATTTAATAATGAAACTAATAAACTGGTTTCAACTATTAATTCATGATTATCCATAGCTTTAAGAAAGGTTGTATTTCCTCAACATATGTCATCCTTCTGGTACAAATGAAATGATTACAGCAAAACTTTTCTGTCATTTAGTATTTAATGTTTTAGTATGCTGAGTTCCCGTGGCAGAGGATCAGTTGCTATACTTTGTAAGCAAGACTTTGGTCGATTGTGCTTTATGTCAGTTTCATCCAGGATGAGAAGGGTCTTCATTTGATTTTTAACCTCTTTCCTCTTTTTGTGTTGTGTAAGTTCTCAACGTTGAGATACTTTTTTTGCCTGCATTCTTTCCTCTTAGTGACAACTCTTTGATGATGATGTAATTACCTAGAGATATCAGGTGATCTGTAGTACAACACAGATTATCAACAGGTGAATATTTTTATCGAAGAGATATTTAGTCTCTCGTCAGGGAAGTTTGTTTTGACGGATTAGTGTTACTTGTCATTTGACTTTCATCCTGCCTTTGAAGAGAGATGAGATATTGCAGTAACTACCTTTTAAGTTGCAGGAACTTTTAACAAGTCATATTTTGTATAGTTGTTAAATTGGTCTTATTGCTCAGTAGTGTTTGTAGTTGACTGAGCTTTGAATCATGAAAGATATTTTAATGCAGTCTAGTTTTGAATCATGAAAGGTTACTTTAATGCAATCTAGTTTATATTTTGCACTGCACATGGTTCTGGACTGATGTTCAGTTTATCATGAAACCTCACTTTGTAAGGAATTTATTTTCTCATGTTTATTACTGCAAGATTGTTGTGTATGTGATGATGACAAAGTGCTTACATATATGCTTTTATTATATTGTCTAGAGCACTAGCCATATTAAAGGAAATGCTTCATGTGTAATTGTAGATGCTTAATGAATGACCTTTCATTTCTTTTGTAGAGGCCTTTTTATGCTCATAAGTTTTTGCTGTTTAGCTTAAGGCTAACTAAGCCAAGGTTCAGATTATTTGATCTTGATTATTGATGTTTGTGAGCTTTAAATAAATTTGGATCCAGTTTTGATAATGTAAATTCTTGTGTACATTCAACCTGAATTAGTTATCTAACCACTTTCTGATTGCCTAAACATTTGAATTCAGGTCCTATATGGGATGATTATTTGAAGGAACTACTACATATTTTTATTTTTTTATGGACACTGATTAATGGAATTTATTGAAATTTAATTTTTGAATTGTGAGTACTGCTCTGTATATTTTTAGAATGCAGTGTTCCCATTTCATAACCTTCTTTTTTTTCATTGGTCTGCATACTTTTAGGCATTTTCTTGATCTAGTGTCTAAATTTTGATGTAGATTTTTAACAAATTACAGTGCAGATAATCTTGTAGTTAATTTTTTTTTTTTTTTTTTTTTTTTTTTTTTTTTTTTTTTTTGAGATTTACAATATACACAGAGTGATAGCTGAATATTGATGAAATACGTATAATTCTTCACTTTTACTATAATTCTTCACTTTTACTAAGATGGTATGCAATAGTAGTATATAAGAATATGGGATTTAAAATATATAAGAAGTTTTACATGAAGGTCCCTATACTTTAATTGCTTACCGAAGGATACCTTACTTCCCAGTTTTGATTTAATACAATATCAAGTTTTATGAATGAAATATTGGAAGGTTTCCTATACATATCTGTACTAGAAATGCATACAAAATTATCTTTATTCTAGTTTAATTTATGATGTGTAAGGTGTAGTCTTTCATTTGGGCAGTTCCTTAGGAAGTGTGACCTAAGGTGTATATTTTTCTTATTCTCTTTATAGATAAATTGTGTATACAATAGCCTAAAATAAATTGACTTTCCATAGTCCAGTAAAGTTGATAAATTTTCAAACTACTTGATGGTATTGCATGTGCCATAACTGAGCAGCTAGATACTCTATCAAAACTTAACATAATTTATCAAAACTTAACATAATTTAAACATTCTATTTTATGTCTTCTTTTGTTAGTGGGATGTTTAGGTACTGCCACAACTGTTGCCGTTGTTCATTGTGCTGTTCATCTTTCAAAGGTCTGTTGATGACAAAGTTCAAAATTTGTGACATTATTCAGAAAACTGTTCTGAAATCTTGTGATTCTGGATAATGTTATGGAAAGGGAAAACGTGTACTATTATTCCTGACTTGTTTAAAACAATGTAATTTCTCTAAAACTATACACAACTGATTTATTTTGGTGAGGTATTTTTTAATGGCATGTGAATTTGTAACTTTTTATAATGATATTGCGGTATGGATGCATAAATAAATGTTATCACATAGGAAATTATGGTATGAAAGTCAAACTTTGAATATGATTCTACTTGATGGGTTTAGTAGTTTTAGGAATGCTGTCTGAAACTGCTGTGGCATTAATCAATACTTTTGCTGCATCTTTAGATGTATTGCAAGTTGAAATTTTTATGTTGAATCCATTTTAGAGTATATGGGTATTGATTGAATTATGTTCTAGAGCTTTTAAGCAATTTTTTTCTGTGATTTTATGGGTATTCGTAGATGTGAAAGAAATGTTTACGCAGCATGCACAATTGCAAAATTTTCGAGATGAAAACATTAATGAGTACTGTATAGTGTAATGTGCAAGCGTTTCTTTATGATGTTTTTGTGCATAAAACGGAATATAATAAGTAGGAGAATTGAGTGCATTGTGAATGAAAATATAAGGATAGATATGTTTATTGCACTGTGTGGAAAATGTGTCATTTTTGTAGTTTTATTTTTATATTTTTATTTATTTTTTTAGGTTTGTGCTTAAAAATCCAAAATTCCAATTATTTTAGAAATTTATTTCATCAAATTAATATTAGTAAATTTTTTCGAACAATGTTGTTTAGAATTTATCTATGTTGGGGACCATGTTTTTAGGCTTCAGTGCAGTTCTTGTTTGCTAAATATCAGGTCTTACAAGACTGTTCGGTATAAAGTGTACATAGGTTTGTATTTCATCTGTAGATTGAAATTGTTTGATACATTTCCATTTTTTTTTTCTCATATGATTATTAAGATTAATATACTGTAATGTATAACACTTGTTACTTTTATACTTAGGTGTTCACACATGTAAACTCAAAAAAGATGAAATAATAATTTTTGTTGTAATTTATGTATATTATTTATATCCTTGTTGCCACCCTCCCCAACTTGTCTTCTAGCACCTTGTGGAGGGGCCTCAGGGCTAGGGACCAAGGCCTTATGCTGAGGTGGGGGTGAACCATTTAGCCTTCACCTGGACCCTCCCCCACCCTACTTAGAGTGTGAATGTCCATGTTGCGAGCATAGAAGACCATGTTTGGGGTAGTCTTTAACAGCCTCCTGGATGCCATAGGGCATAGTCCTTGTTTTTCTCTTTTTTGGCTTTACTCCTTTATGGAGGGCTCTCAAGGAAAAACCTTGCAGCCTAGACTCCAGAAACCATGAAGGCCATTGAGGATTGGGCTACATAAATCAACCCTTTATCACAATCCCAAAGCCAACCTCACCCTCCACCTCCTCCCTCACAAAATATGCTACTGTCCATCATACTACTCTTAAGGTCCACAACCCTCCAACTGTCCTCTCCGCCCCTTGCCAACTTGCACAGAATTGCTACCTGTCTCCTTCCCCAACCAACCTTCCACTCGACCTCTGTACAGAGAAAAAGTATCCTTGACCTTGCCTTCCTAACCCTCCTCACCTTTCGACTTCCCTTCTACAGATGATGACTCACCTGTTATTCCTGACACTCAACCGTCCCTACTTCATACTGAAGACAGTTCATCCTCATCTAACATCCGTACCTCAACCATATCGACTATAATCTCACATGGTATATCTCATTCCCTTTAAGGGGGAATGCTGACTTCATAAGACCCCATTACAGGCAGTCTCCAGTTATTGGTGGGGGTTCTGTTCCCTGGGGGGTTGCCGAATAGCAAAAACCACCATTAACCGAAACTCGGCGATTTGTGGCGCTTATGGTGCCAATACGATTTTATATAGCTAGACAAGTACCATAAAACTGGATCAATGAAACCGGGAGACTGCCTCTATATAAAGTAAGTGCTTAAAATTTTTACCATTTATTCTTCAACTAATAATGAAATTTTTTAAATAGGGTGAAATTTTTTAAATAGAGAAATTCAGAAATTTGACTTGTAAGTTAATCTTTTTTGCATTTGAAAAAAATTATGGCATCACTTTGAAAATAGTATGTATAAAAAAATAAATTCCCTGTATGAAAATAAAGATATATAATTATGGTACTACACTGTAAAAGTTTCACTGAATTTGGTTGTCTTCTTGAGATACAAGAATTCAATTTTTAAAAACTAAGTTTTGAGAAAGCAGCAAAAAAAATTATGCTTATATTGTAATGACTATGAAACTATAACAGTTAGAAGGCTCATTTTTGCATAACAGCTATTTTGTCATAGAAATATGCCCTTAAATTTACAAAATAGCGCCTCAGTGGCGTGGTTGGTGTGGTATTAGCGTCCCACCTCGGTGGTCGCGGGTTCGATTCTCGGCCATTCCATTGAGGAGTGAGAGATGTGTATTTCTGGTGATAGAAGTTCACTCAACGTGGTTCGGAAGTCACGTAAAGCCGTTGGTCCCGTTGCTGAATAACCACTGGTTTCATGCAACGTAAATGCACCATACAAACCACTTATCACACACCAGATTCGCGCAGACTCCACCCTCACGGATTTTTCTCTGGAACATATACCCCCATTACTCGTGAAAATTTACCTATTCATGGTATTTTTCTATGAGAAATATCCACAAATTCCTGTTTTTTTTTTTTCTTATCAATTTCATCATGAAATCACATTTTGTGGTTAAACTATTAAAAAAAATGGGTATAAACATATTAAGTGGGTTTTTCTTGAGTTTTAACTCACAAAATAGGCAGTTTTAAGCATTTTAATAGGGGTTTCAAGTATTTCCAGGTTCTAGTTATGCGTTGGGGGAGGGGTGTCTGGGACCCATCTGCGTATACAGGGGGGAACTGTAATAAAGTGAATAGAAATGTGATTTCTTGATTTTGATATTTTACCAAAAATTTGCATTTATATTTTTATGTAAGTTTGCAAATTAATTTGAAATTATGGCAGTTAAAAAGCTGAGTTTTGCGCTAAAACTATTTCATCATAGTATAAGAAATACTATGCCCTGACATTTATAATATAATCAAGTGAATAGGAAAGTGATTTCTAATTTGCATTTATATGCCATCATAACTTATAAAAATGAATTTATATGCTATCAATACATTTTCTTCATAGCCTGTAAAAAATCATAATCTTTTAAAGTAAATTGTATTTTTCCTAACTAGGTATATAAACCCAAGGTCCTTACAATAGGAATTAGCTACAAGCAGCATAGCTGGGATTACGGCCTTTAAAAATTTTAACAAGGTGGTTAGGCAGTAACTACCAGTCGAAAGAGCAAGGAGTGCCCTGCCTCTGACACATTGATTGGAGTCTAAGAACTGCAAGATCAAAAGTCACACCTCTGGGCCTTTTCGAAATGAGTGTGGCATCGTAGCTCGTATGAAAAGCAGTGAAGAATATAGAGGCCAAAAAACGAGACGTTCCTTCCTTATCGCCCACATCTCCCCTCCCCTTGCTAGAGGAAGGAGGGGTCTTGCTTTTATGATTCTCATAAGAAAATAGAAAGGAAACTTGATGTGTAGGCTTACCACATCAAATGCCTGACCAGCCACTGTAAGTTCGTGTCCCCCTTACCGTAGGATAGAGTTCAAAGGTAAATTCTGAGCTACTACCTAATTACTACCGCCGAGCCCCGAAAACTAACGTTAAATTGTTAATAAGCAACCAAACTACTATAGGAAACTATTTCTCGCTAATACCCGCTGTGTCACTATTACTTACATTAACCATGAAAAATAGTAGTAGGTAATCACGAAGGAAAACAAATCTTACCTAGATCAGGCATTGTTGATAGGTAGGTAGTATCCCAGCCTCCCAGACAGATAGGTACTTGATACCTACTATTTGTTTGGGGTCCCTCTCTTCCAGCAGGGAGCAGCAACCTATCTTATTTTAGATGAAGCTGGCCTTATGCCAGCACAGGCATAGTGTCAGCAATCAATGAGGGAAATGCAATCCGAGAGGCAATGCGTCACATTTCGTGGCAGAGTAGAAGGAATTCTCCTGGACCAGAACTACTACACTCACAAATCCCGATGGTTTATGAGTTGAGTAGAGTAAAGCCGACGAGTTGTTACGAACTGTTACCTACACTTATAAAACTTTACATTTCTAAAAACACTCAATAAAAATATGTAAAGAGATAAAAAATATTATATGTATACTAGTTTACATAGTTATCCTATAATACGACTATGACGAGTTCAAATATCGAGGTAAACAAATTTGTATTTACTTTGATTTAATATTTGTTATAAAGAACGCATCGGTCCTTATAGTAGAAAATGGATGATTTTATTAGGATGCTAAACTACATTTCTCAACTTTCTACTATGCTTAAAACTACTGATAAAAAGATGATATATATATATATATATATATATATATATATATATATAATATATATATATATATATATATATATATATATATATATATATATATATATATAATATATCGAACTACAAATGTCCTTTAATATCTAATTCGCTCTACCTCGGAATTAATATATTTTCATATATGTTTAACCGAGGGGGGAATTTATTAAGCGATAATAGAATTGGCGATCGTCAGGCGAGAACCACCGCCCGTCGATCGCCAATTCTATTATCGCTTAATAAATTCCCCCTCGGTTAAACATATATGAAAATATATAATTCCGAGGCTAGAGCGAATTAGATATTAAAGGACATTTGTAGTTCGATATATGTATATGAATCACGGTAAATGTGATAGACTTATATATATATATTATATATATATATATATATATATATATATATATAATTATAGTGTGTGTGTTTGTGTGTGTGCGTAAGCGCATGTCTTTTTTTTTTTTTTTTTTTTTTTTTTGTACTCATAAGTTGATCTAGATCTGGAGACCTTAAGATTTGTGCTGAACCTGAACGGTATAAATATCCCATGAAAAGGAGGAAGAAAGGCCGAATTATATTGGCAATGAAAAACAGGCGCCGTTGATCCCACAGGGTAGTACTAACCTCCCGTAACCATTACCCAAACTTGCGTCAGACAGGAGACAGGAGTAGGGCGAATGGGTCGTATAAAGAAAAAGAAAGAAAGAAAGAAAAAAGATTAAGGGAGAGTGTTATGGTCAGTCATGGTATTTCCCTCCGAAATTGCTTCTTCAAGTA